>NC_072832.1:20075000-20391250 GCF_027744805.1 Dunckerocampus dactyliophorus | reverse complement strand
CAGGAGGCCTAGAGGAAGACCAAAGAGGAGGTTTATGGATGTAGTGAAAGAGGACATGAAGGTAGTCGGTGTGAGAGAAGAGGATGCAGAAGACAGGGTTAGATGGAGGCAATTGATTCGCTGTGGCGACCCCTGAAGGGAAAAGCCCAAAGGAAAAGAAGAAGAAGATATGTATGTGTGTATCTATCTGCTGTACGTTAAGGACCAAGACAAATATTACTGATGTGAATTGTTGACCTGTGGAGTTATAAAAATAACATGCATACATCTGATTTATCATGAAATGTATACATAAAAATCACATGTACATGTGGAGCATTTGATGAGTATAACGATCCTCAAAGTCATTTGACAAGTTACGTTTGCATTTTTTTATTGAATTCAAATCATAAGTGATTACATGACATGATAGAAAAAATGTGCAGGATGTAACTGGTACGCTTTCAACCAAGCACATTTCTATGTAACACAAGTAGAGATTGAAGGAGTCTGTCATTCTTGTCTACATTGAAATAAAAAAGAACACAATGATTTACTGAGCTAAATAAAACTAACTTGAGATCATATCAAATATATAGATGATAGAAATACACTGTTGTGTATTTTATTTGTATTTCTTGTGCAGTTATGTCCCATTCTGCACACAACAACCTACACGACCCTTGTAGGATAAGATGGATTTGACCTAGATGTTTCTTCATACGTCTATTCAAATAGCATAAACACATCAATGAGTACTGTAGATAAAATACACCATAAAGGAGATAAGCATCAAAGAAAACCTGAAATCACGGCGAGAATACAATATTATTCAATGAAGAGAATTCATTTTCAAATCATTCTGTGCTAGTCAAAGAGTAGGTTATGAAACCCGATGTTAGCATCGAAATCACAGCTTCTCCACCGAGTGATTGTAATGATTCATCTTGGAAGGTGCAGCACGGTGGACTAGTGGTCAGCATGTCTGCCTCACAGTTGGGTGACCACCACATCTCGCTCAAAGCCAGGTGGGATATGCACCGGCCCATAACCCTGAGGAGGACAAGCGGTACAGAAGATGAATGATTTTCAAAGGTCTACGTAGATCTACACTTTAAAGATGAGCCAAGTTTGCTATCATTGGCTGAAAGAAAAGAAGCTAATATAGAAATAAGGGACGCTTACCTCCTCTAAAGGAGTAAACTTCGTCAGCACCACACCCCCTTCATTCCACGCCACACTGAAAATAGAAGACATGTGATTGGGTCATTGCTGATCTTCATCATTCACATGAACTATTTAGAATATATACGCTCTATATGATGCTGTATGTATTCACTAGGGGTGCAACAATACACAAAGATGGTGTCCGTGTTGATCTTGCTGCCACATCGCCGTCTTTGCCAACAATCAAGTCTTCAATGAAGGTAAAAGTAACCTTAAATGTTCATTTATCCCTTCCATTCATCATTTATACGTATTTTAATGCCTTTTAATTGTTTTCTGCAAGTAAAACTATAATTGTAAAACTATAAAACATGTTTTGAGTTAACATTTTTTGGCTTTCAGGAACCAATTAATGACACTAACCAAGGTTCCGTTGTACATGTATTGTTGCAACCCTAATATATACATAAATACATATGCTTACTCGTCAGAAAACGTCGCAATCTCCGACCCAAAGACCGTCCACTTGGGGTTCACACTGCAAGTAGAAGTCATTTAATTGGGTAAATGCAGAGAGTCTTCTTTATATAAATAGATGCATCTCAATAAATTAGAATGCTGGGCAAAAGTTATTTGATGTCAGGAGTTCAGTTTCCGAGTAAGAGACCAATTAAACACCCAGCAAGTTTTTGCAGTTCCTGTTTTGATTAGAGTGTGAACTTGTTTTTCAAATTTTATGAGATACTAAATTTTAATATATAGTATGTGTTATCAATCATCAAAATTATTTAAAAAATTAAGAAATATATTCTGTAAATATTGTACATATATGAGATATAACAGTTTCAGTTTTTGAATTCAACGACTGGCATAAGTTAAAAGATACTTAAATGTATTGAGATGCACCTATGTGGAAAAATAGTAACGTGCATTATTTTTTATTTATTAAGATCCTTAACATAAAAATGTGTTTTGTATGTATCTTGTTTAAAAAATAGAAGGAAATATTTCAGATCTTTGCCTAACACATAACACTAATCTTTTTAGCTTTTGAAATAGTGAAAAAAATCTGAATGTTCTCCTTTCTATTCCAGGTGGTCTAATAAGTCCCTTTAAGCACTGTACCTTGGCTTGTTTTAAAACACCTTTAATGTAAAAATAGCCCCCGCATCCTTCAATTTGCTGTATGCGGCCCTTGTGGCAAAAGTTTGGACACCCCACCATACATCATTATTATTTTTATCAATTATATAATTATTTTATTTATTATTTTTATTATTTATCAAACTAAACCAGCATCAGTGCAAAACTTGCTTCCTAACAAAAAGTGAAGCTGGGAATCACCAATCAGATTCCTATGATGTCATTCCTATCCTGCTCACAGCCTCTAGAGGGAAGATTTGCATCACATTTGAGGATTATTCAGCTCTTTGTTGAAAAAAACGACTACTCACAAGTCAACACTGCCTGTCCGTGTTTTCTGTGAAGAGAGGATGAGGAGCAAGTTTTTAAAAAAGTACTTTGTGGTTCCTCAAGGTAAACGGCACACTTACAATGTACCATGTGGCAGCCATGGCAACAGTCAGCATCACCAGAACAAGGGGTGTCACAGTGGAAGCCACCACAATTGTTGTCTCACTCTCGGTCTCCTATGCAGGGAAGATACCAAAACAGAGCACAGGAACACAGCAGACACTTTTACATGTTATTTTACACTGATGGGTCGGCACACTCTGAGTTCCAATATGGAGGTGGTGGGAGTGGTGCTCACGTTGGCAGTGGAGGGCGTGGTGGCCATGATGGGAGTTGGTGCTGTCTGGATGGAGGAGGGGGCCAAGGCCTCTCTGGGGGGTCCTGGAAAGTGTGTGACACAGCCACAGGAGTCCAAAAGAGTGAACTGTTGCCAGACTTGGGCAGTGCAAGACATGCTCGAGGCCTCGTTAAATATGTCAGTTATAAACACAGACGGTATAAAAGTTAAGAAAAAATACAAATAAATAATTTTCTCTGTGAAACTTCAAGAATAAAGTTGCAGCATCGGTTATGCATAAGTTTCACTTTGGTATTTCTAACTGTGGCACGTTCAGGGAAGTGTAAAAAAGATGGGTTCAACTGAATTAATGCAAAAATACTTTTAATACGTTTTTTTTTTATCAAATATAGTCATCTTCAAATATATATTAAGAACTTCAGACAGTGAAGGCTGATGGTGTGGTGGGTCTTACCTTCTATCTTCACGTCCCAATTGAACAACTGATAGATACCGATGCCCTTCACCAAACAGAAATAATATCCAGAGTCATCCTCATTGACATCCATGATGGTCATTGCCGCATCGCCCTCAGCAATGTTGCCTGTGAAGTGGTAGCGCCCAGACGGTCTGGTGAAAATCACTTTCCCATCTGACCGGAACATCTCATCAGTGCACTCATCCTCGTACTCCGAAACTTCTCTACCCCAGCATACTAGACGTATGTCAGGTGCTTGTTCAGGCAAAAAGCTGCATGGTAAATTGGCATTTTCCCCAACTGGGAACGTGAGCGGTAAGACGCAACCTGTAAGACAGAAAGTCCTTTAAGATGTGCCAGCCTATGAATCAGGGAAAATGTAACTCTTACCCAGGAGGAGACTAAAACCACAAGTCCAAGCAAGGAGTCTTCTGACAGGAGAAGTCATGGTGTCGTAATCTGGCTGTCTCAGAATCAGTTGAAAAAACTTCAGTTCAGCTCAACACTGACAGTGCGACTGGGGAAAAGTCTTTATCAACAGGAGTGACGACGCCCAAAGAAGGCGGATGAGAACTCATGAGGGCTGTGGCCATCCCTTTGGTCCCTCCCACATTTAATTCTTATGAGCACAGTGAAAAAATAAAAAAAACACTCCTAGCAGTGATGCAATGTGAGGAGAGACAATTCAAAGACAGATTAGAACAGGGGTGGGCAAACTTTTTGACTCGCGGGCCGCATTGAGTTAAAAAAATTGGCCGGGGGGCCAGACTATATATTTGATACATGCACACTATTTTACGCTTATAATTCTGACAGTCCACCTGGAATTACAGAGTCATACAATCTGCTATATGTGCCTGTGTCCCTTTTTTCAGGAGCACTCTAAACATCAGACCACATCACACAACAATTGAACTTTACATTTTTTTTCTACTGAATTAAGGATGTGATACACATGTGAACTATGAACGCTGAAACATTGACTATTAAATAATATGTGAACGTCCCTCCTTTTTTACTTCCCAGACATGGCAGTGGGTAGGTTAAATTGTGTGTCACATATTTTTTGACTTGTGTTTGTTTGGTACAATGGGTGAGGTAGTTGTTTGGATCGCTGTATGTGAAAAAGCTATTTAAACCATCAAAAGGTTGTCTCAGATTGACTGACTCTGACTACTTGCAAGTCATGTTGCCAGCTTGTATGTTTAAGGTTTAAATACTTTGGAAGCAACTGGCGGGCCGGATTCAAATGCTTGGCGGGCCGCATGTGGCCCCCGGGCCGTAGTTTGCCCACCCCTGGATTAGAACAATTATTCGTAGTCTGTCTTATTCCGGTTTTATTCCCAAATCAAAGTAGATTGTGTTGTTTTCATAACAGCAAAGGAACAAACTAAAGATGATTGACCAAATGTCTCTCTAGACCAGGGGTGTCCTTAGTGCGACCCAGGGGCCATTTGCGGCCCGTGGCTGGTTTTTAACTGGTCCGCGGCACATTCTAAAAATAGAACTTAACAAGAAAATTTTAAAAAGTTGCAAAAATGTACAAATCTAACAATAAAGTCAAAATATTAAGACAAAAACAAGGTAATGAAAAAAAGCTCTGAGTTCACGAGAATAACATCGTAATATTATGAGGAAAAATAACGTTATTGTAGTAGCATACAGTTGAAATATGGAAAAAAACGTTATTCTTTTAATATCGTAAAATTAAGGTGAAATAGGGGAAGGGTTCAGTTGAGTTTTATCTTGGGGTGGGTAACGGCCGTAGCCCATTTTAGGGATTATTGTTCCTGTTGTGAGATCATTCAAACCTGCAATAAAAGCCTGTTGTTCCGGCGATCAAATCAGGTGCTTGTGTGTCTCACCCAACATTACAGTAACATTACTGACACCTAGTGACCAGTGTAGAATACTACATATCATCACGTCTTTGAATGCCTTATACCAGGGGTATCAAACCTCAGAGAGCCATGTGTAACACTGGATATACTATACAGTCATCCTTCGTTGATCACGGTTGGTTGCAGACCCGACCGTGATAAGTGAATTTCTGCAAAGTAGGATTCAGTATTCATAAATGGAATATTTTCGTAGTTAGAGCATAGAAATCCTGAATAGAATACTACATATCATCACGTCTTTGACTGTGTCTTCAGAATACTTTACTCATTCAGCGGCCGCACGGTGGCCTAGTGGTTAGCATGTTGGCCACACAGTCAGGAGATCGGGAAGATCGGGGTTTGAATCTCTGTTGGGCATCTCTGTTTTCAGGTTCATTGGTGACGCTAAATTGTCCATAGGTATGAATGTGAGTGTGAATGGTTGTTTGTCTATATGTGCCCTGCCATTGGCTGGTGACCAGTCCAGGGTGTACCCCGCCTCTCGCCCAAAGTCAGCTGGGATAGGCTCCAACATACCCTAGTGAGGATAAGCGGCATAGAAGATGGATGATTACTACATTTAGCCATTTTTATGCTTCAGAATGGTTAATATTGACAAAGATACGTAACATTTTCTTAAATATGAACTAATAATGACACTGATACTTTAGTTTGCACTTCAAATGTACTTTAAATTCTACTGTGATGAACCTTATTTTTTAAAATGCCCTTTTGCTGTTACATTAAACCAGCTACATTCAAATGCAGAGGTCAGTGTTTGTTTGGTTTGGTTTGGTTTCATTTTACTTGAACATGCATGAAGGGTCCAATGGAATACATCTCATGAATCATCCTTTCACAGTTCCACATGTCCAAAAGGAATAGGAAGAAGCAAAACTTATTTAATCCCACCCCCCATCCATTCCACATCTTGTACAGTACATATTGTTCACTTCCTGCATTCCATGTAATATTTTTCCATATAAGGATCAGTGTATTCATGAATAAATAATACAAAATAAAAGCAAGCATGACAGAACAATCAGTGTAATGATCAAGACTTTAGCATGTATGGACATCTAGATCAACAGGACAGGAGTAATAATGTTCCATAAGGTCTGATGTTGATCATAATTGGTGTGTATGATGAAGATGACACCATGAAGACATCTGCCTGGATAGATCACTTCCTCAAGTAGTCACAGTGCCACCAGTCAGCTGGGTTAGGCTCCAGCTCACCTGTGACCCGAATGATGACAAGTGGCATAGAAAATGGATGGAAGGATATGTTTTATTGTCTGGAAGTACACTTGTTTGTTGGTGAAACCTAAGAGAAACTTTCGTGCCTTGAGATGTTGTCCTTGAAACCCAAATACCGTGGCTGAGAACAAAAAACAAACAGAAAAGTATTCTTTCTTTGCTACTTCATGTAGCAAACTAAGTATTCCTGATAAAAGCTGAATCACACTCCCAGCAGTGGAATGCAACTTCAAAGGACAACTTGATATTTGCATTTTTGAGAAGAGAAATACTGTTCCTTATACAGTATGTCACAAAAGTCAGTGCACCCGTCACATGTGTGGTGTTCCCTCAAAATAACTTACCACACCGCAATTTACTGTATGTCTGAACAAAAGTAGAAGTGAGTGACGTTAGCTGGATATTCCAGTTGGCCACCGTATTCGCTGTATAAAATATAATTTGTTTGCCACATCAATGTTATCATAAGACATGCTAGCATAGGATATGAGGACAAAATAATTAAGCTGGACTTCCTAGCGACAGGTGCAGAGAGAAAATCTTTGGGCATCGTACATGATGCCAGCCACCCTCTGCATGCCACCATCAGTGTGCAGAAAAGTCTGGTCAGTGAGAGGCTGCCCCTCCCCAGGAGCACAACTAACTGACTTAAAATCCTTTGTTCCCTGTGTCATCAAACTGTATAACTCCTCACTAAAAGGGAGGGGGGAGGCACAGAACAAAGCATCACTGACAATGTACATGCTATATGGTATATAGATGTGAACATTTGTAACCTCCATCCATTTTCTATACCGCTTCTCCTCTTTAGGGTCGCAGGGACATGCTGGAGCCTATCCCAGCAGACTTTGGGCGACAGGTGGGGTGCAATCTAGACTGGACTGGTACATATAGACAAACAACCATTCACACTCACATTCATACCTATGAACAATTTAGAGTCACCAATTAACCAACCATTAGACTTCTTCGAAATACATAAAATTCCTATATTTATACCCCCCTGCACGGTTTCTGGTGCTATTTGGCATGAAAAAGCCGAATATCACAACCATTATTTTCTAAAACATTGGGAACCTTTGCCTCGTGAAGCAAGAAGCTCTCATGTATACACATTTTCCGAAATGCTGGTTTCACAGCATTCGGAGGCTTAGTCTCTGCCACTCTGAAGGCTGGTTGTACAGACCTGGACAAGTTTGTAATCTCAGCCTCAACAACAAGAAGGAACAGGACTTTGGTTGTGCTTGCCTCAGGTCCACCTACATATCCTGAAGGCAAGCTTCTGGGAGTACCGGTGATAGACAGCTCAACAGGAATGGCTCAGGCAGAAGCCTCCATGGATTTACTGGAGGCATGGGGGCTTGCAGGTGTGGTGACTGCCCTTGTGTTTGATACAACGTCTAGCAACAGTGGTGTACACAAGGGAGCTGCTAAACTACTGGAGCAACAGTTGGATAGAAAGGTCTTCTACTTAGCATGTAGACATCACATCCTAGAGGTTGTGGTTGGGGCTGCCTGGAAGAAGCTGTTCGGAAAGGTCAAAGGTCCAGACAATCCATGGTTCAAAGCATTCAAGGGTGCATGGACAGATCTTACTACAGACAACCCCAAGAACCTGTCCATCAGACAAGGATGGCTGAAGGAGAAGAAGAAGGAGTGTGGGGAGCTGCTCCAGGGAATACTTCTCAGAAGCCTCCAAGAGCAGATTATCGTGAGATGGCAGAGCTGACAGTCATACTGCTTGGTGGGACCCCTCCTCGTGGCATCCACTGGAGTCATCCTGGAGCCATCCATCAGGCCAGATGGATGGCCAGGAATATCTACTGTATGAAAATGTACATGTTTGCAGAGCAGATGCACTATGATGATGACACTGTGGCAAAGCTGGAACACCTCAATGTCTTTCTCTCTTTGTTCTACACGCCAATGTGGATGACTGCAACGTTTGCTGATCTGTTTTGTTTTTTTTTCAAATGTATACTTGAATTGTTTCTGCAAATAGAACATTAAAAATGATTCAATTTCATACCCATTATGTTGTTCTATCCCTATTGCATCAAAAGTTTTGGGTGAAAAAACGGCAAAATTTGGCGTTTTTCTACGGTCGTGGGATTATCATCTTTATGGCCAATGAGGCAAAGGTTCCTGACATTTTAGCTCAAAATGGTTATGATTTTTGGCTTTTTCATGCCAAATAGCATCAGAAACCGTGCAGGGGGGTACAAATATAACAATTTTATGTATTTTGAAGAAGTCTAACCTAACATGCATGTTTTTGGAATGTGGGAGGGAACCGGAGCACCCGGAGAAAACCCACGCACGGGGAGAAATTCCCAAGGGAGAATTGAACCCAGGTCTTCCCGATCTCCAGACTGTTACTGTGTTGGCCAACATGCTAACCCCTAGACCACCATGCCCACATTTGTAACCAGGACAATGTAATAATTCCACTTTAGCCTTAAATTATGTACTGTACATATATTTCTCTATCTCTATTTCTCCATTCATTCAGCCATTCATTTTCTTTCCAGCCATTCTCCTTTTCGCTCGTCCTCAATAGCATCGCGGGTATGCAGGAGTCTATCCCAGCAGACTTTGGGAGAGAGCTGAGGTACACCCTGGACTACTAACCAGTCAATCGCAGGGCAAACAAACGTTCACACTCACCATCACACATATGGACAATTTTGAGTATCCAATTAAGCTAACATGGATATTTTTGGAATGTGGGAGAAAGGAACATGCAAACTCCACACAGAGATGTTCCATTCCAACGGTGATACCAACCCAGATCTCCTGACTGTGTGGCCAACATACACTTACACCTGTTTACTCTGTGCTGTACTCAGAGCCGCCCCTCCCTACATGCAGAAGACGAGCAGTGCATTTTGCACAAGGGTGCACATTCTCAGCAAATGTACAGAGGAAGGGCACTGCTGCTGTGAGGTGCGCATAGGGCACCAAGTTAGCCCATGGCAGGCAAGAAAAAAAAAAGAGTCAAGTATTCTGACACAATGATTGACAGCACAAACCATCTGACCAATCAGGAAGTGAGGGGAGAATGCTTAGGACAATTTGCTGTGTTGCTGCTATCGAGACTTTCATTTCTTTGAGGACATATACCCAGGGGTTCTATTTAGTTCTATTTAATCTAATCTAATCTCATCTAATTATGGCTCCTCTCAATGTTAAAGAGCAACAACTCTAAGCCACCAACTTCTCATCTGAAATGCTGTCTATGATTTGGATAAAATGAGCCCGTGTTTAAAAAAGTACTTTGCTATGTGTCTACAGCGATATGCTACAATTTATGTTGAAAGCCTTCGTGACTATTCATAGATTTTTGGTTAAAAATAAATAAATAAAATAATGAATTGAATGAATGAATGAATGAAACACATCTCATTTATCGTATATACTCTGGTCTTGGACCGTAACCCCCATGAAGTGGAACTTGCTTTTAATCATCAGAATTACTGTAGTGACTGTTAGCGGCCCCTTTCTTTGCCACAAACAACAATCTTTATTGCCTGATGTACAAGTTCACACAAAGTTCATATGGTTGTGCAGGATCTAGTCACAGAGATAGAGACTGCCTTTTGAAAGTTGCACATGGAGCAAATAACACAATCACAATGTAACAATGTAATCTAGCCATTGGACACATTACATTTTTGGGAGGTTCAGGGTGAGAAAGGTCAGCCGTGACCCGGCCTGAACGCCTCCGAGTCCTGGAGACAAACAGGTCCTGGAGAGATGTCCTGCAGCCGATCACCTTCTCAGCAGCACGCACAATACGCTGCAGTCTGTGCCTTCCCCTGGCAGTGGCCCAGCATACCACATGGTGATGGAGGAGGTGAAGATGGACTCGATGATGGCCGTGTAGAACTGCACCAGCATCTTGGCTGGCAGCTTGAGTTTCCTCAGTTGCCGCAGCAAGAACGCCCTCTGCTGGGCCTTTTGGATGCGGGAGCTGATGGTCACTAATCTGATGTACAGTTAAGCCTCATCTTTGACATATACTGTAGCCCCCACCCCCTAACATTTATTAAATGGAAAATAACTCACTGTGTGTGTGTTTTTCAAAGTAAAAACAATGACAGCAAAGAGTTAAAATCATAACATGTACAATTATTACATGTGGTATTTTTATTAGAATTGAACTTGAGAGATTTGAGGAAAAAACAGTAGTAACAATTATTTATGTTATGTTTTTATAGCAATTTTACAGATAGGACAGACATAAAAACTTACGCAACACACATAGCGCAGACCTAAACGTCACATCCGGTTACGTATGCCAACAATAACAATACATTAAATGCAGATATTTGAATGTAAACCACCATAAGCAGAGTGCAATGATGGATTCATCTAGAGCAGGGGTCTCAAACTCAATTTCACTGGGGGCCACTGGAGGTAGGTTCTGGGTGAGCCTGGGCCGCATCAAGTATTCGGAGTAGGACTGGGAATCTCAAGGTACCTCACGATGCGATACGATTCGCAATACATGGCTCAAGATAACGAAAATATCTTGATACGGTGATAGGATGACAGAAAAAAAAATGACATAGTTTGTATGTTGCTGCATTCAGCTGGGATAGGCTCCAGCTTACCTGTGACACAAATGAGGACAAACGGTATAGAAAACGGATGGAATTTTTACAGCATATTTTAACCAGAATCAAGCAGCATGGCTGCAAAAAGAATGAGACTCTTTTAGTGCAACATAAGTGGAAACGGGATTTTAGTTTAGGTATCTGACAAACACTGTTTTAAACCCATTCAAGTAGATCGACTCTATAGAGTAGAAGCATAACAAAAATAAATATTTAGTGTAGTATGGCAGTACTGACCGAGAATGACCCGGATAAGACTGAGCAGCACGACTGTACAATTTTGACAATAAACGACGTAAACTAAACACACATCTCTTGATTGAATAACACAACATTTAGTGTTTGAATACAAAAACAAACATTTCTCTTAGTGGGCAGTTTTGTCCACGTGAGCGTGGTGATGCACGAGGTTGCTGTTCATGTCTGTCGTGCCGCCCGTGTGTCCTATTCTTGTCAGACACTTCTTCCATATTGCAAAGTCAGAGTTGTTTCCTCCATGCTGTGAAAGCCACAGTGAGTCCTTACTTTTGATTTGAATCTTTCCACTTAACTTTACCGTCTGAGTCTGCTATTCCGTGCGGTTGTTTGTTTTTTTTTTTCTTCATTTCTTCTTCTTCTGTGGTTTCTGCTCAACTTTTCTGTAAAATGGCGACTCTGCTCACTGAGAAGGGACAGCGCTCGAAGCTTATAGCGGCTATATTTTAATAACAATAAAAACAAGGCGAGAGCGTATTGATGATCCATACTAGGGTTTAATGTGGCGATAGTTTGAGATAAAGATGTTTTGCCACACCCCTAATTGGGTGTTATTCCAGCTCCCAGCATAAATTGTGGTGCTTGGTTTGTAAAACGTTGCTGAAGTTATGTGTTTAGAGTTAACATAGTTGTTTATTATTCCCCATAGTAGTAGTTGCCCTGTGTGTTTACTTACCTGTTACATGTTGTGCTGTCATTTTGTGTTAGCAGCGTGATTGTAGGTAGCGTTCTGTCTCGTGACCCCTTGGTCTCCATGTGATAACACCACGGTTAGTCCAGTATTGGTGTTTACTGTAAGTAACACTGAACTTGCCCGGATGTCGTGGGCTGCAATTACACTACTCTTTGATGTCAGGTTGGGGCCCGCAAAATACGATTCTGCAGCCCGCAAATGGCTCTGGATTTGGTTTCTGCTGGACTTTTTTTTTTCTAAATGGAGAAATAGCATCCGTCCAAACATCTTGCTGGCAAATGCTTTTGTCTGTATTTTTTCAGTGGCAAAAATGTTTAAATCATTTATGGAAGCAAGAAAAGAGGGCTTATAATTTATCCACTTGCACCATGGATATGATATAAAAAAGATGTATTATGTTGTAATTTCTCAAATCTTCATAACGTTTTTGAGAGTGTGTGTGGGGAGGGGGTGACGTATATTGCTGCCGTGAAATAGATTGGTGTAGATTACACGACTAACATGTGACTGCCGAAAAATAGGCCGACCGGATGTAGACGCGTTCTGCACATGCGTAGCACCGATTGCGTTTCCTGTACTGATTGCGTAATGACAGAGTAACAAGCTTGCTCTGTCCTTCCATTCATCTATTTTCTATGCCGCCTATCCTCACTAGGGTCGCGGGTGCTTGCCCGCTCCTGACTAGCGTTATGTCTGTGGTGCCTCCTTTGGATGTTAAACTAGCGAGAGTTGGTTATGCGAGGCGGAATCAAGACTTCTTCTTTGGATACTTCCAATTCTCAGGGTGAAGCCATCAATTGGAAAATCATGGAGTGTATCGCACTGGATAGACGGGAGACGCTGAATTCACCAAAATGTGCCGAATTCACCGAACTTGTGGAGTTTTTCGAGCCACGCTTTGCCATGCCCAGTAGCAAGTATTTCAGAAATATATTTTTTAAATTGCTTTAAATAATTACTATTATTGAATTATGAAAATGTAATAAATAAATGCTTGAAATATTTCACTCACACTGTGTGCAGTGAATATAGAACATAAGACTTTTACTTTTTGAATTGAACTACTGAAATATATGATCTCATATTGTAAATTATTCTCATGTATTGAGATGTGTGTTGAGTCTTGTACGTTGGTAAATATGAAGGATAAAAAGAGTGTGTCTCGCTTTATTACTCAGGCTGCCATACAGTGTCTATTCACAGGCACAATCTGAATAGACTGAACAGTACGGGGGATTTGACCTGCTCTGTTTCCAACCTGGGCCGATGAACCCCTCCTGAGACAACCTGGTGGCTCCGGGACCCCCCAGGAGCACCGTATCGGTACCGAACTTAGTGCAGACACCCCGTGGACATAATCCACTGCAGCTCAGAGCTCCTGGGCTCAAACGGCCCTCCAGCCTCAGCCTCCCAGTAGCTTGGATTACAGGCACGCGCCACCGTACCCGGTCAGGCTCACTCTCACGAGCAGTGCTTTTGACTTTTGCTATAGTGACGTCACCAGGAAGTATGGCGGCCTCTAGTGGTTTTCCATGAAAATAAAGCACTTCCCTGAAAGGAAGGAAATTATATTTATCCACAATATTTAATTTTTTTTTAATTATTTAATTGAAAATGAAAGAAATATCATCCATCATTGCAGACAGTGACTAAAAAATAGATGACAAAGTCGATGAATAGATTTTCATGAAAAGATTTGTTGTGTGGCGTGGCGTGGGGTCCCACTATGTATTGACACGATACAAAAAACACACCAAAGACCTTTTGCAGTAATAAAATATACAGGTGTCAAATGTTAAAATACATATTTAAAAAAACGTTCTGAGACCCTTATTAAAAACCATGTAACCCGCAACGCCTTTATTGTGAAGGCCGGGAGTGTGTCGTTTTGTCTTTGCGTTCTTGACGGCTGTAATGTGTGTGGCTGAGACCAAGTTGGGGGTTCAATCAAGTCCCTCCCAAGTTCATCGCTGTTCCTTATGTTAAGCTTTCACAACGTCAGTGGGCACATTTATGAGAGCCTTGTTTACACATCCATCCATACAATGTAGTTTTAGTGCAAAAACATTGAACAACAATATGACTTGGTTGTCAAGGACAAATAGGGAAATGATTTGTGAAAGATGATGTAAAAAAATATGTAAAATAAACCATATGTTCTTTTTGTTCTGTTTATGTTTGCAAATACGTGTTTTTGTGTTGTGTTGCTCATAGTGTTACACTGTTGATGTTGTAGTGAGCGCTGTATTGTGTAGGGTTCGGACCTGTGATTCAGGGGATGAGCTGGAGGGGGCAGTAACGTTCGCATGTTGTCTTGGAGAAGCCCACGAGTATAAGAAGAGTGAGAAGAAGAGCGTTGGTAGCAGCCTTGCCAGTTGTACTATAAAAATTGTATTTGTACAATACTTTTAGCGTTTGTATGATGTATGATCAATAATCCCATAATATACGATAATCTGACCCCCCCTATACACAGTTATTAGCAAACAAAAACAGGTTACATCCTGCGCTGCGCATTATGTTGTGTATTGTCTCACATGCCTCTTTTACAGCCAATCAATGCGCGATGAAACATGTACGTACAATCATAGACGAAGGTAGACGCCGCATCGAACGCTGAGCTGTACGTCAACGTCGCCGCCATATTGGATGTGGCAAGGCTGCACTTAAAATGAATACAAGTAAATGTACTTACTTCCATTAAGCGTCTTAATTCCTCTCCTTTATACATTCACACACACACTAATATACTTGGGAAACAGTTAGGCACCAAAAATTTGAGAAGATCAAATACATTGTTTTTGGTGCCTGACTGTTTCCCAAGTATATTAGTATTTTCTTTGACAAGGGTTGGTGACACGGCAGTGTAGATCATCCTTGCAGACCCAATTAATGGATGATGTTAAGGCAAGTGGAAACATGCACCAGTCCACATGATGCCCCGGTAACTCGCATCATATTTGAAATACATGTTTAATAATAGTGTACTGTATTTTCATTCATGTCTAAAATGTAGCACCTGCAGCCATTTGTAAACCTGTCATAAATGACTGTACTTTACACTGTACTTGTAAATACGAAGTAGAATACAGTAAATTAATTGTTGGGCAGAATATCCTCCCATTCCTAAATCTTTGCAATTAATACAGCAGATGAAAACCACATAAGCAGTAGATTCAGCACAATATTTATTCATTTACATGTCAAATACTGAAAACATCATTTTGTTTGCCAAACTTTCATCTGAACTTGTACATACTCTATTTGTTTTTATTGTCCGCTTGATGAATGTGCCCGTGCATTTCCTCCGAGACTGCTCTAAAGACAGAAATGTAAACACAAGATCACATTAACACAAGTACAAACATTCATAAGTTAACACACAGAATTTCCCAATAAAACATGTATGTGATGTACACAAACACAAATAATGACTTCATCTTGTTCCATTTATATACGTAATATGTGTGTATAAGTGTTATGTCCTTACATATTCATGCTAGTAAGATCAAACTGTCTATGTCGTAGAAAGATTCAAGACTTTACAAAGGCTCCACACACCAAACTGCTTGCATAAATATATATCAATATTTTTGACGCTTTCTCCCCATTGCACCATAATCTTGACATTTTTTAAGGACTGGACGGAAGTGCGCAAAGAATCTTGGGATATGATGGACCACGAAGGACAGTTTGAATGCAGACTTCCATTCAGTGGAGGAGGAGGACACATTTGGAGGAGACATCGCAGACTTTGTAATTTGGACAGCCTTCACGCGGTGCATGATGATAAATGATCGTACGTCTGACAATGGACTGTACACACTGAGCATGAGTTTAAATGGCACGTTGAGGCATGGGCTGTGATATGGTGGTGTGTCCATTTTGTAATATTGTTAGGAAAGTAACAACTTTCATGAAATACAAAGTGCTTGTGGTTTCTTCATTAAAATTTTACAGCTAGGGCTGGGAATCTCAGGGTGCCTCACGATACGTTACGATTTGTGATACTTGGCTTCATGATAACAAAGATAGGGACAAACGGGCACCATCTTCATACTTTGTGATGAGGTCTTTCATGAATACAATCGTGTTTGTCAGCGTTTATCAATGTTATCAATATTTAGACTCAATGAAAAATCACAGACACCGAAGGTTCTTTGTTTGGTTTGCTGAAGGATACAGGACAGTGCAAACAGACTAGATTGTTACGTGCAATATTGTACAAAAACCAGGGCAAAATTTTGATGGTAATTTTTGTCAAATCATACTTACAAAAACTGAGGTTTGACTATACCGTATCGATTTTTTTGTCACTCCTATTTACAACTCCAAAAAGTACAAACATCACGTGTCACAGACACATCAATTATGTTTGTTTTGAATGTATTGAATCATATGATTATTCAAAATTGTCAACACTTGGAGGTACGACTGTCGTAATTTTACCTTATTGTAAAATGTTACCAAAAAAACCTACTTTCTGATTGGATGGTTGGCCAGTAAGATGAAAGCGTCTGTGCTTTATGACATGCAACTCTTATGTATTTGTACTTTGAAGGGGTGCATATATAAAGTGATTATTTACTGAGGATTCAATGTGTTTGCTGCAGCCGTGTCAGAGAATCTAACTGAGGCTTCCTTCATCATTCAAGAAGTGCAGGTAAAGCTCACATTTTTATGCACAATGCTTAAAAGAGCGTAGAGTGGGGGTGTGGGCAGTGCGGCCCGGTGGCTATTTCACAGCACTTTTCATGGCCCTCAGCATATTCAGACATTAAAATTAATGAATTATTAATATGAATGATCTCATTGAAAACATGCCGTTAAACATTGAACACCAGATGACAGCATTAGTACTTATAAAAGATGATTCAATTGAACTTTGATTTATGGAGCATATGTTCAACACCATGTGACCAAATACAGCATCAATAAATACTATTTATGCCATTGGAATGAATAAAATATTCAAACAACAATACAGGCACAAAAGAGAAGTCAAATATATATAAATAGGGAATCAAATCAACCAAGACATCCTGCCTAAGTAGAAGTAGAGTCGTGGCTTTTTAGGAAACCAGTTTGAGGACGGGGAGGATCAAAGAGAGGAAGACCCGCATGATGATGATGATGATGATACACCAAACCTTGAAGCTAATATGACATGTTTCATACCTATGTGACCTGTATGACATGAAGCTAGTTGTACAGCAGTAATCTGATTTATATTATATATAATATATGTATTTGAATATGATGTAACTGTTTTTTTTGTTTATTTCTCATACAATATAATCACCAGATTAGGGCAGACAAGTGGTGGCACGGTTGCAGGAGAGCATCCACCTTCTCACAGCAGACCTCCAAAATCTTGTCTGTCTTAATTAACAGCATAGGACACTTGGCGAAGAGTGACTTGGCAAAGAGTGACTTGGCAAAGAGTGGTCCTGTTGCTCGAGAGCAGCCCCTCCAGCAGCAGGTCCACAAAGCACGCTGTCTCTTTAAATGCACGATATGTTTTATCCAAACTCAATATCAACTCTAATAAACCAACATGATTACTAAATACAATTCTAAATACAATTCTATGCATAAAAATTGGATATAATACATGACTGATATGTTGATACTATGAGTAATGACATTAGTGTTGATAAGATGTATAGTGGAAGTCATGTTTTGGATCAGAATCATTGGGAGAGACCTGGTAGGCCCTTTGTGGTCATTGAAGGTGTGAAAATGACCTCAGCAAAGTATGTATAGTTTCTCACTGACCATTTTCTTCCATGGTACAATATGAAGAACCCTACCTTGTGTAGCAAAATGACCTTCATGCATGACAACACACAATCGCGTGATGCAAAGAATACCTACCTCTCTGTCATTGGCTGTTATGGGCATAAACGGAGAGAAACTTGTGGTTTGGCTCCTTTTTTTTCTCCTGACCTCAACTAAGTGAGAACCTGTGGAGCTTTGGCAAGCAAATTGTAATAATTGTAAAGGTTACATCAATGAAGCCTGTTAAAATGTTGGTGACTGAAATAGCTTTTGCTTTCAGTAAATATGACCTCCATATGCTGCAAACTCAACCAATGACCATTTTCGGTTCCTAACCAGTGAGATGCTTTGAAATGCCATTGTGCATAATAATGTGGAACAGTGCATGTTAAGTTTTTATTTTTTAAAAACTACTGACGTCATTGGGAGGTTTGTTCAATAAATAATAATTCAAATTGTACTCTGAAGGTTGATGATTTATGAGTAATTTATATTGACTATTGAGCAAAATCAGTAAAATATCAATTGCAAAATAGTTTGAAACGGAATATGTATATTGTGTATGTATTGTAATGTATAACGTATTGCATATTAATGTGCTTTAGTGCTACTTATGAATAAATATACATGAAGTATTATATGTAAGTTATAGTAGCAATCATATCATTTATGAATGAATGGAGGTTGGCGTAAATAAGTTGGTCTTCTTCCCACTCCTTTTCAAGTTAATTTAGGGGACAAAAACAAAAAAAAGAGAGACAAGAGACAAGGACAACAGCAGCAACAACAACAATTGTGACAGAACAACAGAAACATACAGAACGACATCAGCAAATAAATGTCCGTGACAACTATAAAGACGAACAAGGATAAAGGACAAATCAATATCAACAACCACAATGACAAAGCTGTCAATGACAATCAGACATAATAGCAGTCATGAAATGATGAACTATGACAGTGATCACAATGACAATACTGCATTGAAACAGTCGCACACAATAGCAGTCATGAAATGATGAATTATGATAGTGATCACAATGATAATACCGCATTGAAACAGTCACACATAATTGTAGTAATGAAATGATTATCCATGATAGTGAATAGAATCAAAGTTACTGTAATGCAGATCATTGTAAAAAAAAAAAATATATATATATATATATATAAAAATAAGTTAATTTATTTTCTGTTCATATGTGTATTTCGATTCTGTTCTATCTAAACCTTTTTGTTTGCTCTACCCAATGTTGGTGCCATGTACAATCTATATTTTTGCATGGCTCAAAATAAAGAAGCAATCAATCAATGTTTGATTGATTTTTCATGTTTATTTTATAATTTGTTTGATTTTACAGCAAGCTCCTGTCCAGCAGTCCAACCATGGTGTGGGTGCTGTGGTCTTTGGTGGTGATGCTGTGCTTTTGCAGGACAGATGGGGATGATTCACATCAGTCAGTTGTTGGAAGTACCGCCTTTTTTCACTGCAAGTACACCCTTTCCTCTGCTGACGGGTACTACAATATCGAGTGGTTGAAGCTTCCAAGCACACCAGAACATGATAACAGGACCATTATTAGCTTTACTGATGGCAAGCTGCATACTGATCTGTACCCACAAATGGAGGGCAGGGTCTCCTTCACGTCTCCTGACCCCCGCAATGGAGATGCTTCCATATACATCCGCGACTTGCGTCCATCAGACACGGGCACCTACGTGTGCAGCGTGCAAACATCATCTAAAATCTTCAAGCAGAATGTGATGTTGACAGTCATTGAAGAGCTGAGCAATCCAGTGTGTAACGTGGAAGGGAAGCCTGCGGTGGGTAAGGATGTGACACTCAAATGCAGATCAAAAGGCAACCCGCAGCAGTACATATGGGAAAAGACCAGCGGAAACAAGGTGTTGCCTCCTAAAGCCAATGTGGACACCAGAAAAGGGGACTTGCTTGTAAAGAACATCACTGAGGATGACTTTGGACATTATCTCTGCACGGTGAAAGGTCTGAATTCCACCAAAAGCTGTCTGGTCCAACTCAACAATCCACTGGCACCCCCGGGTGATGAAGTTGAATCTACAGGCGCGCTGTCCCCAGTGGCCCCCAGCAATGGAGATCCAGCTACTGTAGCGGCCGTGACAACAGTAATGCTTTTGCTGGCCATTGTCTGTGTTGTGGTTGGTATCTGGTACTGGCGCAGAAGAAGTCGTACGTATGCCCCCAATGAAATTGAGGTGGCGGCGCATCCTAAGTCAAAGAGAGCCAACACGCTGACTCAACCATCAAACACGGTGAGGGACACGTTTTTGACATGTCCACCACCACATGCTGATGATTGATGTTTTTGCTCCGACAGGGAAATCTCTTCTATGACCAGGTGGACGCTCTTTGAGGAGGACCAGGACATGCAGCGGCAACATCATCCCTTTTCTGTCGTTTTTTTAATCATTTGTCCTGTGTTGTCTATACCGTACACTCGGGGTTTCCAACCATGCAGGGGCTCACCAGCTGATGAGCAGCTCACCAATGAGTTTTCTCAGTGTTAATTCAGACATTATACGTATTTAATGCCACATTACCACAAAATAGCGTAGACTAGTGATTTGGATAATGGAAAACTAGGACAAATGTGTTTTTAAGTTTTGGAAAGCAACCAATACTTTCAGGATAAATATCTCGCTAATGTTGTGAGAACATGAAAATAGAAACGTGAAATTTTATGAGACTTCAACTTGGCAAGCGTCAAAAGGATTAACTCTGCATATGTATGTGTCGCTTTGCTTTTTCTTTGGCTTTTTGCAGCCCTTTTGGCAACACTGATTTCAAAAGCTGCCCGCCCGGCAATGGCACGCCAGCCTGTTAGGGATGACGTCACGTGCAGCAGAGTGCCCTGATTCCGCTCAGTTTGATGAAAAACAAGTTGGGAAAAAAACAATACAGCCAAGACAGGACATAAATGTGAGTTGTGGATACTAACATTTTGTTGATGTTCTGGCAAAACAAGCTTATTCAGCATAAAAAAATATTGTACATTTTTTTAAAAAGCAAAAAGAAATGTTATCCCTTGACTATACAGTAGACGCCCCTACAACGTAAATAATCCGCTCCGATAACCTTTATGTTATAGGGTTTTGATGTTATACGAAGCGTAAAATACATGTAAATAGCTTAATCTGTTCCAAGATCTTCCCAAACTCACCCCTTTGGCCCTTCAAAATATTCAAAGTCCACCAAATATTGTGGGAAAATATAAGAAAACATTAGCATAAACATAGTAGAGTAACATTCCAATATAAAATAAGGTAATAAATAAGATTACTGTAAATGAGTAAAACTGAAAAACAAAAACAATCCTACCGTTCACGAGATGTCTTGATCAGGAGCGCAAGTGGAGGCAGGAAGGAGGAGGAGGACTAGCCTGAGTCGAAACGCGACTCAAAGTCTTAAGAGTCAGCTGGTCTCAGACAAACGCACATGCACTACACGATAATGCTGTGTGCAAAATTTGAATTTGTAACTGAATTGTTTAATTAAAATTTGAATTTGTAACTTAATTGTTTAATTAAAATTTGAATTTGTAACTTAATTGTTTAAGTTAGTTTAAGGGGGACTACGAAGAGGAAGGAGTTTGAAGGGACAAGCCTGTCTCTCACACAAACTCACGTACGTGCTGTATAACTCAGCCAATGAGATGAGAGCGTAGGCGGTGCCTTGAAAATCAGCCAATGAGAGCGTGGTGCGTCAGAAGGCGTCACCAAGTGTTAGTCTGAACTTGCACCGACTTGAGGCATTAATAAAGTTGATTGAAAAAAAAGACTTGCACTGACTTGACGCTTTACGTTATATGGAATTTCTTACGTAATACAAAGCAAAAACTGTACATAAATTCTTTATGTCTGTGTAGGCTCTCAGTCGTACAGGAGTTGTCCATCGAGGAAAAGGCTTCTTGAGACGTCATCTGTACTTCTGTGTAGAAGGTGTCGGACGTTTCGCTCCTCATCCGAAGAGCTTCGTCAGCAAACTAATAAGTGCTGGTAGCTTAGGCCTTAAATACAGTAAGAGTGGGCGGAATTGGTGTGCCAACACCCTCCTCCTATTGGTTCGTTACACTAAGCCTGGGCGGAGCAGTGGTATAATCCTATCCTGTTATTCACACCTACGATAAAAGGGAAGTGTCGCTCCCTGAATTGGGTATGAACGACTCTGATACTGGCTTGTTAGCATCTATTGTTCTGGCTCGGCCCTGCCTTCACCTCATTTGCAAGACTAAGAGCTGTGGGTTTTGGTCTCAGTAACCTGCTGAACACAGGGTCCAAATTAAACCTCAAACCACCATTCCGATTCAATGATGGGTTCTGTTGTTTGACAAAAATAGCTTCCTTTACTCCTCTTTCAAACCATCTGTTTTCTTTGGCCAAAATCTTAACCTCGCTGTCCTGAAAAGAGTGATTGGTAGCTTTCAGGTGTAGATGTACTGCTGATTGAGGACCACTAGCATTGTCCCTGCGATGTTGATAAAGCCTTTTTTGGAGCATTTGCTGAGTTTCCCCAATGTAGTGCTCTTTGCATTCCTCATCTTAAAGATCTACATGTAACTGATGTGTTAATTCAGTTAATTTCACCAATAATTCATTTTTCATTTACAGATGAGTACAGATGATAACAGATGAGTAAAGATGAGGAATGCAAAGAGCACTACATTGGGGAAACTCAGCAAATGCTCCAAAAAAGGCTTTATCAACATCGCAGGGACAATGCTAGTGGTCCTCAATCAGCAGTACATCTACACCTGAAAGCTACCAATCACTCTTTTCAGGACAGCGAGGTTAAGATTTTGGCCAAAGAAAACAGATGGTTTGAAAGAGGAGTAAAGGAAGCTATTTTTGTCAAACAACAGAACCCATCATTGAATCGGAATGGTGGTTTGAGGTTTAATTTGGACCCTGTGTTCAGCAGGTTACTGAGACCAAAACCCACAGCTCTTAGTCTTGCAAATGAGGTGAAGGCAGGGCCGAGCCAGAACAATAGATGCTAACAAGCCAGTATCAGAGTCGTTCATACCCAATTCAGGGAGCGACACTTCCCTTTTATCGTAGGTGTGAATAACAGGATAGGATTATACCACTGCTCCGCCCAGGCTTAGTGTAACGAACCAATAGGAGGAGGGTGTTGGCACACCAATTCCGCCCACTCTTACTGTATTTAAGGCCTAAGCTACCAGCACTTATTAGTTTGCTGACGAAGCTCTTCGGATGAGGAGCGAAACGTCCGACACCTTCTACACAGAAGTACAGATGACGTCTCAAGAAGCCTTTTCCTCGATAAATTCTTTATGTTCAGTGGAATTTATGTAAAAGGAGGGTTGTTATGCGAGGTACTACTATACTTGGAAACCTTTAATATATTTTAGCACATGTAACTTGATGTAAGAAAACAATGCCAGACATGTGTTACCACCATGGAACATCACTGACAGCCTCCAAACCACCTCTGGCTTCCTGCACGTCGTCATTCCACCTGCTTGATACTGTGCAGGATGCTACATTGTTTTATTATTCGTCATATATGTGATCAAATAATACATTAAAACTTATACTGTCATATGCAGGTATAGTCAAGGTTTTCAAATGATCCATGAATTTATAATAGGTGTTATTGCTGATCAGAGTTTTGTACAAATGAAGAAAGTAGCAAAATAATAAAAAACTAGCTAATATTACTATTGTTTAATAAATTAGGTTTAGCTCTGAGTTGGAGGTAAATCTACCGACGGAGAACCTCTTTTCTCTCGTCTAAAACATACACCGACTAATAATTTTGCTTTGCCCGTTTTACAGAGCGGGATCTAAAGTGCCAATGTTTCTTACTCTTCATTAAATGGCTGCTCATTACACTCAAGCCTCATTCGGACTCAGTACCTGTCAGTGTGTCAGAACGTGTGATCTGAGAATGATGCCTGAGAAGTTAAACAAGTAGTTCTAACTGCAAGATAAGCGGTGGAGGCTGGAGGCGGGTCCGAATGTAATTATTACGCTGTCTAGACTTAGAAAGGCGCTGGCCGAGATAAATTAGTAAAATTATTTTGTTGAAGTGATGGCCAATTTTTAAAAAAATCCAGTTAATTTGTAATTCTAAACATAATTGAGGTGTTTTTAGTCAATTTTTGTCTCTCGAACGAGGTTAGGATTTTTTCCTTCAGCATCCCTTACAACGGGTGTAAACGCATTTTCATTGAGGGCCACATCGCAGTTACGGCTGCCCTCAGAGGGCCACTTGTAACTCAGTTTTTATGAATCTAAATATGAATATAACCTCATATTATTACACAGTTGCCCATGCATTAGATTATGATAGTTTTACTAACAAATTGATGGAACTTGCTTCAAAATGAGAAGTGAAGTGAGAATGTCATGGTGACAAGCAGACATTCAAGTATTTGTTTTTGAAAAATGCTTGGAATATCTTGCTGCATGATTAAACAATACTGACGTTTAGAAGAACTGCATGCAGTGCAATTTTTCTGTCAAAATGACAGATCAAATACATTTAGAAGGGCAAAGGTGAAGTGCATTATTGACATGGTTTATTCCAAGGGTTTCGCGGGCCGCATAAAATGATGTGGCGGGCCTTGTGTTTGACACCTGTGCCTTACAACATCATGCGATTGAGCTGTCATTAGATGTCATCTAGCGAGTTCTGGGATAGCCAATAGCTACTTTTCTTCCCGAGGAATTGGCAACAGACATCTTGGGATATGAAGGGCCACAAAGGATGGTCTGAATGCAGACTTCCATTCAGTGGAGAAGGACACATTTGTCGGCCACATTTGGAGGAGCCTTTGTGAACTTTCAAATTTGGACAGCCTTTGCATGACGACGTAAAGCCCACAAATGCGGACTAGTAGGCTGCGGACCCTGGATTTAGACAGTCATTGAAACCAAGAGAGAAATGGTTGCTGGGTAACATTCTTGCAATGCTATTGTATGTATAAACACACAGTCAAAAGTTTGGACTCACCTCTTGTATAGCAGTGAGTATGTATGTAGCCGGTCTGTGCTGATACTGGCTAAAAATGTATTCTGCGTTGTGTTCTTTGACGTTGTGAGTGACGAGGAGACAGCTGCAGTTCTCTTGCCAGCCAGAGGGGGGCGTTTATTTTCTGTGCACAACATATAAAATGTACAGCCACCTGAATAAACTTCATGCACACGTCTCCTAAAAAACACATGAAAAACGAACTCCCCAAAACTAGCTTAATTAAAAGCAATAACTTTCGTGAGTTGTCTTCAAACGCTGTACATAATACAGAGAACACACAATGGCATGAAATGTCTTATATTCACATTAGCACATTAAAACATTGTTGCCACCAGACTAACATACCTCTCAGCAGTCAAGGCGACTGAAGAGCGCGCCAGAATGGCAGGAAATGACATCACAGTGATGTCAAAGTTCACACAAAAAGGAATGCAAATAAAATAAAGACTGACCATAAAAAAGTGCTTATAACAAATACATACGTGAGAAATGAAAAATGAATTATTGGTGAAATTAACTGAATTAACACATCAGTTACATGTAGATCCAAATATTTGACTGATACTGTAAAAGTAACCAGACGTTTTAGTTGTGAAAATTCCTTGCTGCATTTTGTTCGTAAAACCTACTCTAGATGTCCTAAGTATTTGGACAGTGACAGTGTTTTAGGATTTTGCCCTTCCAGTATACACTATCATAGTTGATTAATCGGCATGTGATAGAAGTGTTTTTCTGCTTTAAGAGCTTTGACAAAAATATGGCAAACAATTAGTAATTACAGCTGCAAGAAGTTCAACCACTGAAAGATAACATGGAGATTATCTACATGCCACACTTTTTTAATTACATTTTTCACAATTAAACCTGTTACCATTTCATGTTAGCACACATTTAGACTGTTCCAAATTATTATGCAAATGATATTTTTCTCAGGTTTTGCTAAACAGTCTTAATAAATTAGTCACAATTTTCAATTCATCAACCTTTAGAGTACAAACCTAAAAATGCACTGTTCCACATTATTATTCAAAATGAAGTTTCAAAGCATTTCACCGTTAGCCATAAGGAGGATAAGGAGGCACAGGCATAAGGAGGTAATTTTCTGAACGCAAAAGTTATTTCAATCACCAACATTTTAACAGGCCAAGTTACATGTTAGCACAGGGGTCGGGAACCTTTTTGGCAAAGAGCCATGAAAGCCACATATTTAAAAATGTATTTCCATGAGAGCCATATCATTTTTCATCACCAAATACAACCAAATGTGTGTATATTTAAGGAAGACCAACAATTTTAGAATATAAGTCTCTGAATTTATTCTTTTTAATAAAAATGTTATATTGAAGCTAACCAATAATAAATACATTACTTTTTACCATTAATGCAACTTCTGCTGCTGCATGGTTTTGCGCCCTACTCCGTATCTTTCTTTCCCTTTTTCGTCAAAAGGGTTGTCTCTGCACAATTAGCTAGCTGACTATTTGATTAAAGGAGGGACGACCCCAATAATTGTTTTGGTGTCTGACACTGGAAAATGGGAAGGACAGCTGGCATTGCGCTACTAAATCAAATGGATTAAAATGCATTAGAATGCATATTTTAAATGTTATTTTTAACACTGATTTCATTTTACTTTAAAATGTCAGGAAAACAAATTAAAATAAAACACATTTTATGGTGTTAAGAAATGTCTGAGAGCCAGATGCAGTCATCTAAAGAGCCACATCTGGCTCCCGAGCCATAGGTTCCCTACCCCTGCGTTAGCATAACCTTCACAATTCTTACTGAATTTGGGTTTTTGGAGCGTTTCAGCTTGAAAAAAGATGTCAGAATACCCTCCCACAGCTGCTGCTTTGTTGTGATCTGCCTCCCACCCTCATAGATTGGCTTTTTTTTGTTGCGTAATGCTCAGGATCTTTCAAACAATTTAGAATGACTGATTTACTGCTCCCAACCTCAGCAGCAATGGCACGCTGCGAGAGGCCTTGCTTATGCAGCTCGACGATCCAACCACGTTCAAAAAGAGAACGCTTCTTAGCTTTAGCCATCAGGAGGGCATGACCGTGTGAATGCCTGACAGAAAATGAACATTTTGAGCAGATTTTGGCTTTAAAGCCTGTGGTATTAAACTTTCAGCTGATAAACAGCCTATTTCAATTTGTTTTCAATAAATTACTTTTTCAAAGTGCTTTTTGTCTCACTCCCCCGTCATGTTTTTGCATATTGTAGTTCTACTTAGAACCTCATTAAGATCCAAATGTGCAAAATGCAAATTCTAGCAATTTTTCAACGGGTTTGATCAGGAGAGATCAAAGAGTTTGATCAGGAGTGTAAATTTACATGACACTAACGCGTGCATATACAGGTGTTTACTTTCCGTCTGTGTCCTACACTGCCTCCTCCTGGAAGAAATGTTCAAGGACATGTCATCTCATAGTTGATATACTGTACAGCAGTGGTTCCCCTAACCAATACTCACAAGCAGAAACGGTTGCAGTGGGCCAACAAATACATACAATCCTGTTTACTGATGAGGGCCATGCAACCTTGGGTGGTCCGGATAGAGGAAGTAAAGTATGGCCAGCATCTCTCAACAAGGCTGTGATGTCAGCAAGGAGGTAGCTCAGTCATGTTTTGAATCAGAATCATTGGGAGAGACCTGGTAGGCCACGTATGGTCATTCAAGGTGTGAAAATGATGTCAGCAAAGTATATAGCATTTCTTCCGTGGTACAATATGAAGAACCGTACCTTCTGTAGCAAAACGACCATCATGCATGATAAAGCATCTCATGATGCAAAGAATACTTACCCCTGTCATTGGCTGTTATGGGCATAAAAGGAGAGAAACTCATGGTTTGGCCTCATTTTTCCCGACCTCAACCTCAATTGAGAATCTATGGAGCATCGTCAAGCCCAGGTGGACCTAAAAAAAAATCACACCTGCACTGGAGGATCCGATTGGCTTTCCATCAAGACACAGGGCCGTCTTCCACCCACATTAAGGATCTTACTGGTGCCGACTGCAGCGCAATAACCATCAGACGGCATCTGCGGAAAAAGGGTTTAAAAAACAAAAAATTCAAAGACCTCGTCTCCTTCAAAGCCACAAAACTGCCTGTTTAGACTTTCCCAGGGAGCATCAAACATGGGACATTGAAAGGTGGAAAGTTTTATTC
Organism: Dunckerocampus dactyliophorus; assembly: GCF_027744805.1. Classification (NCBI taxonomy): domain Eukaryota; kingdom Metazoa; phylum Chordata; class Actinopteri; order Syngnathiformes; family Syngnathidae; genus Dunckerocampus; species Dunckerocampus dactyliophorus. The sequence goes on along the minus strand of NC_072832.1, from coordinate 20,363,170 downwards.
TCTGATGAGAAAAAATGTAACTTTGATGGTCCAGATGGCTTCCAACGTTACTGGCATGACAAGGAGATCCCACCTGAGATGTTTTCTACCCGGCACAGTGGAGGGGGGGTCCATCATGGTCTGGGGTGCTTTTTCATTCAGTAGAACACTGGAGCTTCAGGTGGTGCAGGGTTGTCAAACGGCGACTGCTTCCATGCAGATGTTGCAGCGGGCATCCCTCATGACTGAGGGCCCTCGTCTGTGTGGTAACAGCTGGCTTTTTCAACAGGACAACGCTGCAGTTAACAATGCTCGCTTGACCAAGGACTTCTTCAGGGAGAATAACATCACTCTTTTGGACCATCCTGCATGTTCCCCTCATTTAAATCCTATAGAGAACATTTGGGGATGGATGGCAAAGCAAGTTTATAAAGATGGCTATCAGTTCCAGACAGTTGATGCCGTTCGTGAAGCCATCTTCACCACTTGGAGCAATGTTCCCACTAGCCTCCTGGAAACACTCGCATCAAGCATGCCCAAACCAATTTTTGAAGTGATTAACAAGAACGGTGGAGCTACTCATTACTGAGTCCTACTGGGAACAGTTTTTGTTCTGGTTTGGAGAGTTTTTTGTTATTTTTTGAGCGATGATCATACATTACCGTATGACTAAACATGCTACTGTTTTGCTGGCAAATGATATAAATACAGAAAATCAACAAGATATTCATGCAACCTGGAAGAGTTGGCAGCTGTGGAATGTGCAGACAAATTTCCCAGCATTCCTTGCTGTTGTTACAATGATCCCTTTTGACTGTCCTATGCCTCCTTATTTTGTACAGACGGGGTGTAATAGTTAAAGTGCTGCTGTTTTTAGTCGTGTACAGTTAAATTATTTAGACTTTTGGTCTGAATCTGGCACCCTTATTAAGAATGGAGTGGTTTGTCCCGGCCTAGTCAGGGTAGAGCTGTCCTCTAATCTTTGAGCACGGCCTGTGAAGCCTGCTGGGATGAGGCCAAATGGCTTCTCAGTAGGGGTGTAACTGTCACGTTTTGGCAGAGCTGTCAGAAGCTTGACGCCCAGAATGCAGAGAAGAAGCAGCTTGCAAATAAAAATACTTTAATGTGCTCAAGCAGGTACAGGTACTCACAGTTGCAAAGGTGCAAACATAAAGCGACAGAGGGAAAAGCTCTGTGGGCGAAATAACATGGACGATGTACAACAAGTGAGTCAAATCCTTCGGTGACAGTGTGACAGATTGAATAGTATGCACTATGTGGGTGTAGCACAAGTAATTCACAATTGCCTTAATATTCATATGGTACCTATATCATGCTTAAAATGTTAATTGTTAGTTGCAGCACTAAAAGTACAGTAAAATGTTTTTGGCTTAATGTTATTGTAATAGAAAAAGTGATAGTTATTGTAATACTGGAGGGCTCCAGCAGGGGGCGCTTAGAGCTTTTGGATCATACTAAGGACACCTTACTTCCTCCTCCTCAATCATCACAAACGTGGTTTGAGGAAAGATCGTGTCAGTTTGTCATGATTCAATAATTCCCCTTTTCAGGTATTTGTTCTTCCAAATAAGTAGTTTATGCTTATGAATGTGTCATTGAATGTTTAAACGTGTTATGGAATGGTATATGTGTTACGGTGTATGTGTGTTACGGCGAACAGCTGTTTGCCAGCTGATGCGCGAGCCCGTGACTGCGGCGGCCCTGTGACGCGCTCGGCAACAGGCAGAACCCTGTTTAGATTATTGCAGTTTTCTGTAAGAGAGCACTTGGTCGAGCACATCCACTCCCGTATTCAACCAGGTTACTAGAGAGGGGTTTTATATAATTCGGCATTAGTTCGGCCAGTCAATTCACATGATCATAGCCAATTTACTTTCATGAAAAGTTACAGCGGTGAGCGCTCCCGTCTCACCGGCTGGTGCGCGAGCGCGCTAATTACGCAGCTGTGTCAAATCAGGCAGAGTAAAGAGACGCCACTGCAGAGCAGAGCAAAGGTTTTAGTTCCTCCATAGAGCTGTACGGACAGCCGGTAAGATCACTTTTTATTTTCTTTGTGGATGTGCGGCACTTGTTGCGCTGCTGTGGCATTGGAATGTGGGGCAAGGTGCTTTGTGTAATGTTGGCTGAATGGTTGCTTTTGGGGGAAACGAGTCACTTGGTTCACTGCTGGATAATAGTTTAACATTGGATATGGATTGTAAATATGTGCCTCTAAAACGGGGGTAAAATTTGTGGTTAATTCGGTATTTATTAATTTGTGTGTTGGATTTAACCAGTTCCATTACTTAATTGATTCCCGTGGTTAAAAATGTATTTTTATGCATTCACACTGAAATAATTCAGTTAAAATCTGTTTTAACTTAAAGGGAGAGAATTAATCTATTTTTATGTACTTGTGTAATGGTTCAAGGTTAATATTTAAGGGTTTGAAAATTAATTGTGTTGTATTTATTATGGGTTTTGATAATTATTTGATTTGTGAGTACTTGGGTCGCCTCCACCTGCCGAGGAGACTGAGGTCCTTTGGTGTGTGCAGGACTCTTTTACGGACCTTTTATGACTCTGTGGTGGCCTCAGCCATCTTCTATGCTGTGGGCTGCTGGAGAGAGGGGCAGCACGGACAGGGACAGAAGCAGGATCAATAGGCTGATCAGGAGAGCGAGCTTTGTCCTGGACGGTCCTCTGGACTCCGTGGGGGAGAGAAGGATGTTGGCTAAGCTGACATCCATCATGGACAACACCTCTTACCCCCTACATGACTCTGTGGGTTCCCTGAGCAGCTCCTTCAGCAGCAGACTGTTACACCCACGGCTGTCAGGCTCTACAACACCTGCACCACCTGAACCATGTTGTAGTCACTGTATTCCTTACTTGCGTATCTTGCTTGCTGCTGTAACAAGTGAATTTCCCTGCTGTGGGATAAATAAATTACAATACAAATACAAGAATAACATAACATGTCAAATGTGTCTACTGTGTTGTTTAGACACAGACCAAAAAAGATGCTGAATGAACATCTTTTTCTTTGATAGGATCAATATTTTACATTTGATATTTTATATGTATATTTTACACCTGTTCCAAATCCAAATTTAACATTTCAGTTTTTACATGTCTTAATGTTGCTAGAAATGGAAATGGAGCCACCAAACGATACTGTGTGCATTGACAATAAACATCAATCTATATCAAATATAACAATAAAAAAAACAAGTCTTAACCTTCAGTCCAATCAATAATATACAATAAATAAATAGTGCAAAGCCACTTAAATAATGACACGTCTTCCAAGCACAAGCTACTGTTGTGGCCGTTACCCACAACATTACTTCCTGTCCGCCATTGGTTTTCTACTGTTATATTTACTATATTGGGTAGTATGAGTGTAAATGTGCCTATAGGGCTGTTATTTCATGTCTAGAGAGCTCAAATAATTTTAAAAACGGTATTTAGGTCGTAAACAGGTTTTCTATACTCTAACTACGAAAATATTCCATTTTCTATACGGCTTCATCCTCATTAGGGTCGCAGGGGTATGCTGGAGCCTATCCCAGCTGACTTCGGGCGACAGGCGGGGTACACCCTGGACTGGTCGCCAGCCAATCGCAGGGCACATATAGACAACCATTCACACTCAGTCATACCTATGGACAATTTAGAGTCACCAATTAACCTCACCTGCATGTTTTTGGGAATGTGGGAGGAAGCCGGAGCACCCGGAGAAAACCCACGCGCACACAGGGAAAACATGCAAACTCCACACAGAAATGCCCAGGGGAGAATCGAACCCAGGTCTTCCCGATTTCCAGGCTGTTACTGTGTTGGCCAACGTGCTAACCACTAGACCACCGTGCGCCTCTACTTTGCGGAAATTCACTTGTTGCAGTCGGGTCTGGCACCAACTAACCGCCATAAACGAGGGATTACTGGCTCCATGACTAGCACTGCTCAACTTAACTCTAAGTGGGGATGTGTGGATGCTGGATCGAGTCCAGGCAGGGTTCAGGGCTGGTCTGCGTTACATGTGTGAAGCACACATTCATGATGCCATCTCCTGTGCGGAGTTGTACCGACAAGCCACACAGGCAGTTCAAATAGAATGTGTATGTCGGTGAGAGCGAACACGCTAAACAAACAAAAAAATGCTTCTGTGGCGGTCCAAATGTAATTGTGTCGGGCTGCCACAAATAAATAAATGAATGAGAAACATTTGTAACTTGCACCTTGGGAATCAGGAGCATTTACTACAAGGGAGGAAAAGAAAGATCAGCAACGTGCTACATAGCAGTGTCAATAGCAGCAACAGTGGTATTATTATTTGCAATTCAAGTCCACCATCAGTTGGACGAGAGAAATGTATTTTTACATGGATTCAATTAGTATCATTTCCCATGGTTTTCACTCAATGTTTGTCTCATCCAGAAGGATTCAAGCACTATAAGTCGATACACTAACTTTTTTGTTTTTTTGCCAAAGCAGAAACTTGTGATTGAGTGAAGAGTGGAAAAGACAATTCCTAGTTTATTTCATCCATCCATCCATCTTCTATGCCGCTTATTTTCACGAGGGTCACGGGTATGCTGGAGCCTATCCCAGCTTACTTTGGGTGAGAGGCGGGGCACACCCTGGACTGGTGGCCAGCCAATGGCAGGGCACATATCGACAAACAACCATTCACACTCACATTCATACCTGTGGACAATTTAGAGTCGCCAATGAACCTAACATGCATGTTTTTGGAAGGTGGGAGGAAACCGGAGTACCCGGAGAAAACCCACACACACGGGGAGAACATGCAAACTCCACACAGAGATGCCCAACGGAGCTTTGAACCCAGATCTTCTAGATCTCCTGACTGTGTGGCCAACATGCTAACCACTAGACCACTAGTTTATTCAATCAGGGATAAATTCATGATGCATATAAACAAATACAATAATAGATGGCAAACAAATTGTAGTTTATTAAAGCGTAAATTTAGAAATGCAGCAACATTTCTTCCAGTCAAATGAAAAATAGGTCAACCTGATTTTCTTATTTTCTATTCATTGTATCCAAGGTCAATGAGTACTGTTGTAACCTTGATGATGTTTGATTAATTAAAAAAACAGTGTGTTAAAAAAAGGTTTAAGTGCAACCAACGTCTGTAACTACAGATTTTTTATTCTCAATAATACCTACCGACATAGGAATATAAGCCAATACATTGATTAAACAATTCATATTTGGAAAAAAGGAAAATCAAAACTGAACCGAATGTCTTTAATGTGCTTCTCCTGAGTGCTTTGTGCAGCGATGAGGCTCTATGGAGCCTCCTAATGTCAAAGATGCACTAGCTTCCTAAGTTTGTACAGGCCGACTGAGATGGTCTGAAGTCAGACGCCAGACGTACTCTAATGTTGCAGATGTTCAAAGTAGACCTCACCACCCAAATATTATTCCTTCCTTACTGCTGTAGTACAGGGACTTTCTCATCTACTGCGTCTCTATTAGTGCACCTTAAAACCATCACGAAGTCACATCTGCTCATCAGGAAACATGGGGTGAAATGAATGATGATGATATTGGTGATAACAAGATTATCCATGCAGGGCTCTGAGAATGAAGTACACTGTCATATTTCTGTGAATCTTATCCCTGACCTTTCCCTTGTTTTGATATGTGCATACAAAGATGAGTAAAAGTAACGTGTTGTCTTTGGTCTATCTTCTCACTGAGATGGAGCAACTGCACCGCATCTTGTGTTTGTCTTCAAACATTTAAGGTGTTACTGAGTAACTGTTAAAGCTGCCGCATGTCACCGGCTCAAGATTAGATTTTGTTTCACCCAAAAAGTAAACAATATGTTACCAATAGTGGTTGAAAAACCAGATTGAAAACGTCTATACAGTGGAACAGCAGACATGGAAAAAACAGCTGTAATAAAGTCAAAAACATATTCTAATGAGAAAAAAAGCAATTTTACGAGAATGAACTAGTAAAAATAATGAGAATTTAGTAGCATTAAATTATTAAAGAGAAATAATGTGTTCTTTTTAAAAGTTGTAATATGAGAAACAAACAAAATAAATGTGTAATCTTTGGAAAACTAGGCTGGAGAAAAAGTTGTATTTTGGGAATAGAAGTCAAAATATGGGAATAAAGTTGTAATATTACAATGAGAACATTTAAGAAGACTATTTAAGAAATATATCGAAAAAAAACGACAAAAATGGGGAAAAGAACAAGGAGCGAAGTTCATAATAGCTTTTTCACCAATATCACAAAGCTGAGATGAATTTTTTTCTTGAAATATATAAATATAACTACAGTCAAACCTGTCTTAGCGGCCACCTGCCTATAGCAGCCACTGAAAAATCCCCCGCAGCAAATTTACATGTTATAGACCATGTGTATAGCAGTCACCTGTCCAATGTGGCCAGCGGCCACCCATTTTGTCTCCCTTGGTCAATATCTGACCGCATATAGCGGCCAAATTACCAACTCAAGTAGAAGCTTCATGCACGAAAAAGTTTCGTTTTTCAATCAATGAAGCCGTCGTGTGTATACTTTAATTACTGAGTCCTAGCTCAGTCACAATCATTCACAAGATCCACACAAACTGTCAGTTGTTCCACATAAAAAAGCCGTCTTCTTTTGAGCTTGCTATTTCCTGGTCAAACATGTAACTTTAAGAGCATTTGCACCAAAACATTACCACAAATTAGGCTGCGAACAGGACGTGCTCCCAGCGACGCTACAATAAAAAAAAAAAACTTACGCTAGCATGCATGCGGCAGCGGGAGCAAAACTGAGTTGGGTTGTACTTAATTGAAGTATTTTAGAATGTACTCACAATATTTTTCATCAATCCTCATCCACAAATCCATCAAAGTCCTCATCTTCTGTATTCGACACAAACAAAGCCGTCTTCTTTTCCGTTCGCTACTAGTCTGTTAACTTGTCAGTGTTATTCAGCTCCGAAGCAAAGAAGGAAACTTCTCCTGTTGCTTCTGCCAACTTTATTTATTGAACGCGGCCACCAGACAGCAGCTCAGAACACACACACATCTCTCAGCATCGTCTCTCCTTCCTGCTTGCCCACAAGGCAAAGGTTAAACAAGCCCCACTACATAGCTGTCCAGCCAATGCCTGTAAGAAATGACACCGTTTATTTCCTGGTGTGCACTGGTCAATACTGTAATGCCGCTTGTTGTGGGGAAGGAGAGACTCACGTCGCCGATGCACTTTAATGGCTTTATTAACAGCGGAGAACACTGCAGGACTTTACATCCACGCCAACATAAACACACTTCCCAACTCTCTCCAAACTCACAGCTAGCACTGAGCCTAGCTCTCCTGCTCGGGACGCCCACCGTCACTTCCCGTCACTTCCTGATGAACTAAAGCTGTAATGACACTCTGCCGTATAAAAAGTAAAATATTCAAAACAAGCGTAAGACATTACTAGCACAGCTGTGTTCTGTGGGTCGTGGATATATTCTATCAGTTATTATTAAGCCTCTAGCTTCCTTTTAGTAAGTAAAAACCTTGGCTATGATTGCACTACATTGTCATGTAGACCTACAAAGTACACTTGGAAGAACAAGAGGTGAATAAATGTATTGCAACTGATGTGAAACTGATGAGGGGTAGGATTAAATAAGCTTTGCTTCTTCCTACTCCTTTTTGGACATGCAAAATTGTGAATTGTACTATGTGATGTACTACTGTTTGACTCATGCATGTTCAGGATTAAAACCATGAACCATGATAACAAGCCTCGTAGTGCTGTACAACTTTTATCCGCAGTCCGCAGTGCCCTCTACTGGTCAACATTCAAACTGTCTATAGAGGCCACCTGTCTATAGCGGACACTTTTGCAGACTCCCTTGAGTGGCCGCTATAGACAAGTTTGACTGTGTGTGTGTATATATGTGTGTGTATGTATGTGTGTGTGTGTATATATACTGTATATATATCTGTATGTGTTGCTTTACAAAATGTCAAAGTGCCCCTCAGTGCAAAATGTTTGGACACCCCTGCTTTACAATGATGTGGATTGTTTTATGGCTGTTTATATTTGGCGACATCTAGTGAGCTTTTGAAGGAGTTCAATGGGACGTACGGTGGCCGAGTGGTCAGCACGTTCAGGAGATCTAGAAGATCTGGGTTCAAAGCTCCATTGGGCATCTCTGTGTGGAGTTTGCATGTTCTCCTCGTGTGCGTGTGGGTTTTCTCCGAGTACTCCGGTTTCCTCCCACATTCCAAAAACATGCATGTTAGGTTCATTGGCGACTCTTGTCCACAGGTATGAATGTGAGTGTGAATGGCTGTTTGTCTATATGTGCCCTGCCAAAGGCCTCTCGCCCAAAGTCAGCTGGGATAGGCTCCAGCATACCCACGACCCTAGTGAGGGTAAGCGGCATAGAAAATGAATGGATGGACTTCAATACTGACAAATTGAATGTTAAAGAGTATACTGGGCACATTTTGTCCTGGCCCTCAAAGTGTCTGGGAAATATTCTGTCCCTTTAACAGATGTAATTAAAGACCCCTGGTCCAGGGTGTACCCTGACTCTTGACCAAAGTCAACTGGGATAGGCTCCAGTTAACCTGCAATCCAAATCAGCACAAGTGATAGAGAAAATGAAATCAATTTTAATAGCTCAGCATAGCAAATGTAACAAACAGTCATTACTTTATTTTAATGGTAACTAAAAGCACATTTGACTGCAACTGAATTAATTTCCAAACAGTGTCCTTGGCCAAGGTATGCTCGATATCTATATGGAGGTCCCAGGTTACTGCATGTGTGTTGTCTAAGTCTTAATCTTCTCTCCTGTGTGTCACAGTGGTGCTATCCCAAATGACTTGGCTTGTATACAGTATGTACAGCATGGTCCTCCGTGAGCACGCTTGTGTTGCTGAAGGAATGATAAACAACTGTCAATGTTTATCCTGAATTTTCTTTTCTTGGTGTCTGTATGTGTTCCAGGTTTGTCTCTGGACCACCAGGCACTTTCTTCAGTGTCTCGTATCCGTCTGCTGGAGAGGGAGGAAGAGAGTCTTTCCTGTTACCTCAAAGCTTGTGACGCTGCTCTGTCCTACCTGCAGGAGCTTGATAAGGTGCTTCTCGGAACATTGTGCTTTTCGTCTTGTTTGGCTTTCACTTCTTAAACTAGACTTTTGGACTGGGATGCCCAATAATGGGCATAAAAATGGGATATCGATTCATATCGGTATCGGTGTTCTGCCAATAATTATATCGGCAAGTGAGTGATGACGTGGTCCACGCAGCAACAAGCTTGCGAGCTCAGTATTTTCAAGTTTGCATTGTAAATACAGTCGTCCCTCAACACTTCACTATCATGTTTTTTCAAAATAATCACTGTTTAGTGGCTGAATATGGCCTATTATTACTAAAAACTATGCCTAAATTAAGCATTTTCAAGCATAAAAATGGCTAAATGAACTAAAATACAAAATAAGGCATTCAGAAAACACACGTTGTGATTTGTAGTATTCTACACTGGTCACTAGGTGTCAGTAATGTTACATTGATGAGACAATAGTCAAGTACTTTGAGAAACCCGAAGTATAAATGGAACAACAAGGAATTCTCCAAATGTTAACATGTGAGTCTATATTAGTTTATATTTCTATTATGTGTTAGGAATGGCGGAAGCCAGTGGTTGGATCTCAATGCAGAGAGGACAAAACACAAAGTGTAGAGAAAAAGGTTTGATTAGCAATGTTACAAAACCCATATTTTAGCAATGAAAAAATCTGACACAGAGCGTGCGCACTCAGTAAGGTGAGTCCATGCAAATTAGTGCTTGGAAAAGTGAAGTACAATTTAAGCCCTTCAAACTCATGGGCCGCAGCTATAAGACAAGATAAAAAGTATATAGGATATTATTTTACTTTTATATCTCTCTGCAGATGAAATTTCATGAAAATGTAATTGTCGCATTTGTATTGTGGTTAGTGTGGGGTGAAAACGAATACACAACGTGCTGTTGTACTGCAGTGTGAGGCATCCATCCATCCATCCATGTTCTATGCTGTTTCCCCTCATTAGGGTGACGGGGGTATGCTGGAGCCTATCCCAGCTGACTTCGGGTGAAAGGCGGGGTCAGTGTGAGGCATATACATGAAAATTATGACACTTTATGTTCTTCCCTGGACTTTTTGATTATCCAAAAAATTCATAAGGATACTCTGTTGACTTTTAAAACAGATTTTCATAGCCTAAATTATATTTTATAGGATGGTTGTTCTTGCCAAGGTCTGTGGGTCCATCACAGCTTTTGTTTTGACTCAATGTTAAAGCGATGGGAACCAAAGACACTATTTTCCTGCTATAAAATCTGCTTCTTTAATATCAGGGATAGAGAAGTGAAAAGTGAGGTATCAAATTAGTTAAAGTCAAGCTTTATCAGAATGAATCACAGGCTTGATTTTACAAATGTAAACATTTTGTAACATTGTTAGTTTAATACAAAGAGTAATACTCCAACAGAGTAAGACAAAAAAACATACAAGAGTTCAAAACAAAGTACAACTCAAATTACTGGGCAAAGCCACACACAAAGAGGACAAACAAAAATGCTTCTGGAAAAGCCAAGTAGGAAAGAAAAATACTAGCAGGGTAATAACTAACAAAAAGCACTGCTGGAGAAACCAAGCAGGGAATCTAAGGTAATGCTGAAGCTAGTAACAAAAAGAGCTGCTGGAGAATGCCACACAGACAAAAGTTCTCGTAGTATCCTGGAAGGACGAGTGACCAGAAAGCTACAACACGAGGACTGGATGAGCGTGGAGCGAGTGAAGTCCATGGAAAACAATCTGGCAACGAGTGAGTCACACAGCATGGCTTATGAAGGCCGGGTGACTAATTGACCTCAGGTGTTCTCCGGTGGCTCCGCCCCGCAGGACCAACAGTACACTGCAACAGCCGGCAGGTAGCAGCAAAGCAACTCCAGCAGAACATGACATTATGTCTACTACTGTATGTTGAATAATATGAGTGTAAAGGTGACCACAGGGCTGTTCTTTCACATCCAGCGCTAATAATGTTAAAAAAACATATTTAGAAGGTCGTAAACAAGTTTTATTATTTTCTAAATATAAAAATATTCCATTTATAATTAAGGACTCCTACTTTACGGGAATTGACTTATCACGGTCAGGTCTGGAACCCATAAACCACCATAAATGAGGGCTAACTGTATGCAGTTTGCAATGAAAGCGCTGGTTCTAAATCAGTGGTTCTCAGTTATTTTCTTGTCATGCCCTCACTGTGGGACAAAAATGTTTTCACATCCCCCCCAATTTGAAATGCTATTGAGAAACTGCTAATATCCTTATTTATCTGTACTGCACAACCAGCGAAATGCAACACAATGGAGAGCAGCGAAGCATAGAAGCATATTCAAGAGTCAAACTGCATGATGAATACCACAATACGACATTGCACATGTTGGTAGGTCTGCACTCATACTGAAAGTCCTACCTGCCTCTCATGCCCCCACGACAGTTCACCGCACCCCCCCGGGGGGACCTGCCCCACTATTTGGGAAGCACTGTTCTAACCTAATATGTCTTGTTCATGCTGCATTCATGCATGATGCACTGAATGAGCCCAGTTTATGATTTCACTGATTGTATTAGTCCAGAGTTTCTTACTTGGCATTTTACTTTTCTTATACGGATGTTTGTGCCAAGTAGAAATGTGCAGCGTTCCAAATTGTAGGATGCCAGCGTTATTTAAATGGATTTGTTGATAGCAGGAGAAAATGTTGTGTGAGTTGACTTTTGGTCATTATTTTTTTAATGACTATTGTTGGGCCAAAGTGTTTTCAAAAAATAAAGTAATCCCTCGTTTATCACAGTTAGTTGGTTCCAGACCTGACTGTCATCAGTGAATTTCAAAATAGGATTCCTTTTTTATAAATAGAATATTTTTGTAGTTTGAGCATAGAAGACTTGTAAAATTGTTTACAACCTTCTAAATACAGTTTTTAACATTATCAGGGCCCTCTAGACATGAAATAACTCGCCTATAGTCAGTTACGCTCGTATTACCCAATATAGTAAACATAATCAGAGAAAACAAGCCATTTAGGACATAAATAAGACTCCGGTGTTTTGCTGTAAACGTGTTCCTGTGCTGTGGAAGCTGAGTGATTGGTGGACAGGTAGAGATATTGTTCAGAGTTCAAAGTTGAGTTTCAGCTTGGCGTTGGTTACGGTCGCAATAGTAACCTCAATTTTTATTTGGGATTATTGTGCCTGTTATGAGATAAATGAGACCTGCAATTAAAGACTGCTCTTCCGGCAATCGAGTCTGGTGCTTGTGTGTCTCGCCCAACATTACAGTAACATTACCGACACCTAGTGACTAGTGTACAATACTACATATAATCATAACGTCATTGAATGCATCTTCTGACTGCGTTATATTTGGGGTTTTTTTTTGTTAATTTTGCCATTTTTATGCTTGAAGTCCACATGACAATACACACTGGAGTGAAACCTTTTTCCTGTTCAATCTGTGGTAAAGGTTTTATACAAAGTCAAAGTATTACAAGACACATGAGATTACACACTGAAGAGAAGCTTTTTTCCTGTTCAGTGTGTGGTACAGGTTTTACTCATGGTTTGAAAAGACACATGAGAAGACACACTGGAGAGAAACCATATACAGCACCAAGTACAGCTTAAAAATGCAAAAAGAAGAAATGGGAGTGAGACAAAAACAATTTTGAGCAAGCAATTTATTGCAAACAACAATTAAACTGAAGTAGGTTGTTTGTCAGCTGATCAAAAGTATGAGACCATAGCTCAAAAAAATGTGAATCCCCCCTGAAGTAGAAATAAAATGTTCAAAAAAGGACTCCGTAATGAGTAGCTGTGCCATTCTTGTTAATCACCTCACAGATTGTTTTGGGCATGCTTGATGCCAGTGTTTCCAGGAGGCTAGTGGGAATGTTGCTCCAGGTGGTGAAGATTGCTTCATGGAGGGCATCCACGTCTGGAACTGATGTCCATTTTTGTAAACTTCCCTTGCCATCCAATCCCAAATGTTCTCAATTGGATTTAGATCAGGGGAACATGCAGGATGGTCCAAAGGTTATTCCTTTGGAACAAGTCCTTTTTCAGGCGGCCATTGTGAACTGCAGCGTTGTCCCGTTGAAAAAGCCAGTCATTACCACACAGACGAGGGCCTTCAGTCATGAGGAATGCCCCCTGCAGCAGCTCCACACAGCCAGCTGTTGTTTGACGCCCCTGCACAACCTGAAGCTCCTGAAGTTTAAAACCCTTCTCTCGCAGATGCTGTCTGATGGTTATTGGACTGCACTCTGCATCTCTCACAACCTTCATTTTTGTGGAAGATGATCCCGTGTCTTGAAGGACAGCCAATCGGCTCAGGGTCGGTGACATTTTTTGGTGTAACATTTCACTTTTTGTTCCATAACCCTCAGGATGTTTGAAGGAGTTTCAAATGACTGTCTGACTGCGTCCAACCTCAGCACCATTGGTGCGCTGCGAGAGGCCTTGCTTATGCAGCTCAATAACCCCACCACGGTCAAAGAGAGAAAGATGTTTTGCCTTTGGCGTCAGGAGATCATGACAGTGTGAATACGTGATGGAAAATTACATTGAATCCACATTTTTGCGAAGATTTTGGCTTTCAAAGTCTGTGGTCTTAAACTTTTGATCAGCCTATTTCACTTTAATGCTTTTTTGTAACTAACTGCTTCGACAATTTCTTTGTCTCACTGGCATGTCTTTGTTTTGCGTTTTGAAGCTCTACTTAGAACCTCTAAGATCCAACAGTGCGGCATGTAAATCCTTGCAACTTTTTAACTGGCTACCATTGTTAAAAAGAGGTATCGTTTGCTGGTCTAACAAACTTTCGCTTGGGAGTTATTCATCCCGGATGTGAATTTACTATTTCTAACTTCACTGCAGGTACACAGCATACGTCAGCAGCCAAAGGCCTTCGTAACCTGTAAGTTATTCAGTATTATAGTCAGTATTCAGACCAGAAGACATGAGGATTGTAATATAAGAAAATAACCTCAAGCCCCTTTCTCTCCCATACCTTTTTTCTTTCTGGTGATGAAGATACTCCGCTGATGATGTCGTCCACGTACAACATAAACAACCCCCAACCGAGGGGGACCCGTCCCTATATTTGAGAAGCACTGCATTACTGTAACATTCAACTCATTCTACAGGGTGACATGGCTCAGGGGGTAGATTGGTTGTCTCCCAACCTGCTGGCTGCTGGTTCAATCCTCAGTCTTTGTCTAGTCCTTTCACATATTTCATCAGTCTCCATTTTTTACATTCCAACATTTCAAATTCCTCTGTTTTTGTCAGCTACCTACCTACTACATTTCTCAAACCATTTCATCATCAAAATGTTCATCTCATTCCGGACATGTAGGCTATCTTTCGGGACTTCTCTAAAAAATACCCACATTGCGCACCAACGGGGGCGCACATTGGTGGAGATTAATTTTACATTTAACATTACATAAAACATTGTGTTTATTCTGTGCAGAGATGAAGTGGTCATCTCCCAATCTGATGGTTGCTGGTTCGATCCTCAGTCAGTGAATATACTTCAACAATATTTCAGTTCAGCTTCAGCATTCATACACAATTTCTACTAAAGTTGCTTCATCTACTTTCATTTATTTTCCTTTATTTCCTTTCATCATAATAACTTTTAAAAATCTTCAACCAGTCAGACTCAGGGTGTCCCCTGCCTCCCACCCATAGTTTCCAAGTGGAGATTCATCAAATATGATACGGAACATAGTTGTGCAAATGTGCAATTCTCTAGACTAAATGTGGCAGATGAAGATCATATTGCACATATCCCATGACCCTAATGAGGACAAGTGGTACAGAAAATGGATGGATGGATATTGCACACGTTTCATGACAATATCAGTTGGCATCGCTAGAAGTCGTTCTTTTACTCAAATTGCTTTTTCACCCAGAGATGTGGATGTGTGCTTTAAAAAAAGAGGTAAAGTTTCTTTCCAGTGTGGACTGTGATGTGATGTGGTTTGGTTTGGTTTGGTTTGGTTTAGTTTATTTGAACATGAAGGTTACAATGGAATACATCTCATGAATCATTCTTTCACAGTTCCACATGTCCAAAAGGAGTAGGAAGAAGCAAAGCTTATTTAATCCTACCCCCCATCCATTCCACATCTTGTACAGTACATGTAGTTCACTTCCTGCATTCCATGTCATGTTTTCTGTGATAGTCAGGATAACACATAATAGATAACGGTAAGACAGCCCTCCCCCCAAAAAAATAAAAAATTAAATATATATATACATATGCATTAATAATAATAATAACAATAATTAATGAATAAATAAATAAAGAACAATTTTTTTATAAACAGATATAATAATAAATAATAGATAAATAATAAATAATAATAACAATAATTAATAAATAAATAAAGTTTTTTTTTTTATAAACAAAAAAATAATAAATAAATAAAATAAAATTAAAAAAAACAAACCTGACAGAACAATCAGGACTCTTCTGCCTTGTATTTAGCAAACATCAACTGCTTGTATTGTTTTTTTGAATTTGCTCATCTCTGTACATTGTTTTAGTTCCTTACTCAATCCGTTCCATAATTTAATTCCACACACGGAAATGCTGTGGGTTTTCAGCGTTGTTCTCGCGTATAAATGTTTTAAGTTTAATTTTCCTCTAAGATCATATTTCTCCTCTCTGATTGAGAAATACTTTATGAGGTTTTTGGGTAATGAGTTGTTCTTAACTTTAAACATTATTCTAGAGATTTGAAAGTGTACTAAATCTGCAAATTTTAATATCTGTGATTTTAAAAATAAAGGGTTTGTATGTTCTCTATACTTGGCGTTATGAATGATCCTCACAGATCTTTTTTGCAGTACAGTAAGTGAGTGAAGATTGCTTTTGGAATTATTTCCCCATATCTCCACACAATACATTAAATATGCTAATACTAAGGAACAGTACAGAGTGTGGAGTGATTTTTGGTCAAGAACATATTTTGCTTTATTCAATATAGAGATATTTCTCGCCACCTTTTGTTGTATATATTTTTAATATGAGATTTCCAACTCATTTTTTCATCTATTACGACCCCAAGGAATTTATATTCTTCCACTTTGTCAATGTCCACTCCATTAATTTGTATTTGGTCGTGCGTATCCTTCCTGCTATTACCAAATAGCATTATTTTAGTTTTACTTAAATTCAGGGATAATCTATTCTTGTCAAACCATGACTTTAATATGACCATTTCATCCTTGACCTTTTTAATGAGTTCTTGTGTGCTTTCACCAGAACAGAAGGCGGTGGTATCATCCGCGAATAATACCAATTTTAAGTCTTTTGTTGCTTTACAAATGTCGTTGATGTACAAATTAAACAGTTTTGGTCCCAGTATGGACCCCTGGGGTACTCCACACGTGGTGTATAAACTCCCAGATGTATATTCTCCTAGCTTTACAAATTTTTTCCTCTTTGCTATGTAGCTTTTAACCCAATTTAAGACTGAACCTCTAATTCCATACCTTTCTAATTTTGAAATTAAAATAGTGTGATTAATTGTATCAAAAGCTTTTGTCAGATCCATGAATACTGCTGCTGCACATCTTCTGTTGTCTATGGCAGTAGTGATTTCCTCCGTGATTTCGATCAGTGCCATAGAAGTTGAAATGTTGGCTCTGAAACCATATTGACTGCTTGCCAATAATTCATTCTTATTAATAAATTTGTCCAACCTATTATTAAATAACTTCTCCACAATTTTCAAGAATTGTGGTAACAAGGAAACTGGTCGATAATTTGTAAATAGGTGTTTGTCTCCTTTTTTGAAAATTGGAACCACCTTGGCTGTTCTCATTTTGCTTGGAAATATTCCAGTCTGAAATGATAAGTTACTAATATATGTTAACGGGTCTGCGATCTCATTAATGACCTTTTCAACTGTTTCCATTTCGATTCCATGACAATCAGTTGATGTTTTTGCCTTAAAATGTTTAACAATGTCCATAATCTCCTTTTTGGTTACAACAGTGAGAAACATAGAATTAAGATTCCTATCAATAATATCATTCCCTTCATCAATTGTGTCTTGTTTTGGAATTTCTTCTTCCAGTTTTTGTCCAACATTTACAAAATATTCATTAAACATTTCAGCTACCGCATTCATGTCATTCCTGTAAGTGTTTCCAACCATGAAATAGAGAGGATAGTCTGCTTTCTTAAAGTTGTTCTTTATAATACTTTTTAAGATGCCCCAAGTTGCTCTCATGTTATTTTTGTTCTTATCAAGTACATGACTATAATATTCCCTCTTACACACTCTCAAGATAGTTGTCAACTTGTTTTTGTAAGTCTTATACTTTTGTTCTGCTTCTTTAGTCTGTTGAATGATGAATGTCCTTTATAATGTGTTCTTCTTACAGGTGTTTTTTAGTCCTTTTGTCATCCACGGCTGGTTGTTTTTCTTTTGCTTCTTGGGCTTTTCTTGCCAGGGACAGTTCTTATCGTAGAGCTCCATATAAGTACCAAGGAAGCTGTCATATGCCTCGTCCACATCTGTTGCACTGTAGACCCTCTCCCAACTTTGTTCTTCTAGATCTTTCCTGAAGGCCCGGATGCTGTCCTCTGTACGCAATCTTTGAAAAGTCTTTTTTGCCTCCACCTGTCTTTTCTGATAATGTTCATTGTAAATAGTGAACACTGGAAGATGATCACTGATGTCACTAATTAGCAGGCCACTGATGGTGTTGTCAAAGTCATTGGTGAATATATTGTCAATGAGGGTGGCACAGTGGTCTGTTATTCTGCTTGGTCTAATAATTTTTTGGATATAAACTCAAGCTATACATTGTATCTGTGAAGTCGTCTATTTCCTTGCACTTGTGTGAGTTCAAAAGGTCAATATTGAAGTCTCCACATATAAAAATAGTTTTTTGACCTATGTCTGTAAACATTGTCTTAATCCAATCCTCAAATATTGCAATCTTTGACTTTGGAGTTCTATACACACAACTTATTAACACATTTTTGCTTTTTTCTTTACAGATTTCAATTGTTATACATTCTAAAATGTTATCAATGACAAATGACATATTCTTTACCATTTTGTAGTTCAGATGTTTGTCCACGTATACGGCCACACCTCCTCCATTTGAATTGTTCCTGTTTGCACACGTCATTTCATATCCTTCCAGCTCAAAGTCCATTCCTTTGTTAGCATTGATCCAGGTTTCTGAGATTGCTATAACTTTGAAAGGTTCTTTGAATTGATTCAAATATTGTTTAATATTAGTAAAGTTTGCGTACAAGCTTCTGCTGTTTATGTGTATGATGGATAACTTGTCGTCGTTGATGAAACTGTTGTTGTATTGCTCCTCCGTATAATAATGGCAGTCGTTTGTAATGTGAGAGAAAAAATTTAAGTCTGGATCAATATCTTTTTCCATATCCGATTGTTTGTGATCTGTAAAGTAAAAAGTGTCCAGTTGTAGATCTTCTTGTAGCATATTGAAGCTTTTTTCCTCCATGATGGGACACCTCAATATCTTTCTAAGTCCTTGATGTCTTTGACAGCAAGAACTCTTGCCTCTGGTCCTCCATTTACTTTGATGAAGATTTTGCAGTTTGCACTCCATGTTCCTTGGATCTTTCCTTGCTTCCTCAGATCACGTGCTTTCTTCGCAATCTCAGCATTGCGCTTGGTCAGGTGGTCATTCATGTAGACGTTTGTTCCTTTCAGCTTCTTTCCCTGTTTCAGCAGAGCAACCTTGTATTTCTTATTAGTGAATTTGACGATGATGACGGGCGTTGTACGGTTCCTACCATACAATGGGATGCAAGTATCAATAGATTTGATGTCTACATCCACATTCTTTGATTGCAAGAAATCAACAACTTGTTGCTCTGATGAGGCGACATCCATTTCATCTGGTTCTTCAGTATTCGCCACTGCTCTGGCATAGGACCTTGGTTTGATTCAAAGTCCCGTCACGACCACGTCATTCATTCTCGTGTTCTGATCCATGTCATCTATGGTAATTTTCAGCTGCTCAATGATTCTATCTTTTTCTTCACCTTCCTTTTTGAGAGTGGCTACCAGTGCAGCATGACTTTCCTGTAATTCTTTATTCTCCACTCTCAGACCTTGCATTTCCTCTCTCATACTTTGCATTTCTCTTTTCATGTCGTTGGAAGACTCTAGCAGATTTTGAATTACTCTGAACATGGAGTTGGAATTCTCCACAAGTTGCTGCAGCTGTTTTCCAGAATCCTCCGTGGTTTTCGCCATGGTATCCTCACTCTTTTCCATTGAGCTTCTTTCTTGCTTTTTTGCGCGGTGTTTAACTTTCTGTAAGGCTCTCGCTGTTGCTTTATCTATATTTCCACTCAGTTGTGTCATCTGATTAACTGTGTCAACCTTGTCGGGTCTCGGCGGCGGTTGTGGTACTAGGTGAGCACCTCCGGATGTCTCAGGAATCTGTTCTATATCGACATCTTCCATATATATGACTGAATCTGGAGTACTTCGACCAGAACTGCTAGAGCCACCGCTTGTTGCGCTTCCTCTCCCTCTAGCCTTTGACATTGTTAGTGTTGCTTAGCAACGCCGTCAGTTAGCCGTTGGCTTGTGGTGCAATGCCTTCGGTGATTAATATTCGTTTTAACAGCGAGCTTATCTCTCACCAGTATCTCACCAGAGTCCCATTAATCCGGAAAAATCTGCACAGGATAACTCCAAATGTTATAAATCAGGCTTCGTGTGCAGCTGTCAAACCGCGGCTAGCCTGATAGCTTGCCTTTAACGGCTGTCGGCTGCACCTGATTGTCTCTTTTGGTGAGTTTAGTCCACTCGCAGGTCCGAATTGAGGCCGAAGTCTCAGCACTCACTTGCAAGGTTGTAATCACGAGTTGTGATCACGAACTGTATTCGCCAAAGTCGCAAAAGTTTAAAACTCCGGTAATAGTGGACGGAGCTTTTCCGTGAGCGTCCTTTCCATACAACAGGAAGTGACGAAAAATGTGTTCTGTCATGTTTGTACCATCTGTGACTCACTGACCGCAAATTGAACAGAAACCCTTTTTTTTCTCAAGTGTGTGTTCTTGTGTGTCTTATCAAAGTTGTCTTATGAGAAAAACTTTTACTGCACATGGAGCAAGGAAAAGGTTTTTCTCCAGTGTTTACTCTTGTATGTTTTGTCAAAGATGACTTTAGAGAAAATCGTATGCCACAGAACAAGCAGGTGTAAGGTTTCTCTACAGTGTGCCTTCGAATGTGTGACGTCAAATGTGACTTCTGCGATAATCCGATACCGCACACTGAGCAGGTAAAAGGTTTCTCCCTGGTGTGTCCTCATGTGTCTCTTTAAATCTTTGTATAGAACTTATACCACACACTGAACAAGTAAAAGGTTTCTCTCCAGTGTGTGTTCTTTTGTATGTATGTATGTATGTACTTTATTTATCCCACAGCGGGGAAATTTACTTGTTACAGCAGCAAGCAAGACAAGTAAAGAGAACAGTGTAAAGAAAGAATAGTGTCTACAACATGGTTCAGGTGGTGCAGGTGTTGTAGAGCCTGACAGCGGTCGGTATGAAGGACCTGCGGAACCTCTCCTTCTTACACCGTGGGTGTAACAGTCTGCTGCTGAAGGAGCTGCTAAGGGAACCCACAGTGTCATGTAGCGGGTGAGAGGTGTTGTTCATGATGGATGTCAGCTTAGCCAACATCCTTCTCTCCCACACTTCCTCCACGGAGTCCAGAGGACCGTCCAGGACAGAGCTCGCTCTCCTGATCAGCCTATTGATCCTGCTTCTGTCCCTGTCCGTGCTGCCCCCTCTCCAGCAGCCCACAGCATAGAAGATGGCTGAGGCCACCACAGAGTCATAAAAGGTCCGTAAAGAGTCCTGCACACACCAAAGGACCTCAGTCTCCTCAGCAGGTGGAGGCGACTCTGGCCCTTCTTGTAGAGGGCGTGGGTGTTGACGGACCAGTCCAGCTTGTTGTTAAGGTGAACACCCAGGAATTTGTAGCTGTCTACCAACTCTATGTCCGCTCCCTGGATGTTCAACGGTGTAAAGTGAGATGTTTTCCTCTGGAAGTTAATGATAATCTCCCTTGTCTTGCTGGTGTTGAGCTGCAGCTGGTTAAGCTCACTCCAGCTGACAAAGTCCCTGATGACCGTCCTGTATTCCAGATCATTCCCCTCTGAAACACAACCAACGATGGCTGTGTCGTCGGAGAACTTCTGGATGTGACACTGTGTGGAGTTGTGTGTGAAGTCCGAGGTGTAGAGGGTGAAGAGGAAAGGGGAGAGCACCGTACCCTGAGCGCCAGGTGGCAATTACAACCCTGAGCTGGCAGGATCTGTAGGCATGCCCTTGTGTCAGGCCTTGGTGGAATATCAGGGAGGAAATTACGGTTGAACTGTGGAGTTAATGTACCCCATACGCTATCGTTTAGTGGAGTTGGGCGGCAGCAGTGCGCAGGTAAGAACACAAGAACGCCCTGCATAAGAGCGATGTATTGTACTGCATAGTGTGAGAATGTCGAGCACAGTGCACACACATGAGAGTAATGCATCTCTGTAATGGATGCTGATGGGCTTCAGGCATGGTGTGTTCTGTCTTCCCAAAGGTGCGACAGTGTAAACTCTAAACAGCTGAAAGCCTACATGTTGTGTAGTTTTGTTTAGTAATGCTTCATCCAATTTGCAGAGAGACGTCTACAATCAACTACTTATTATGCAGCCTTGAAATCGGGGAATAAGCGTCACCAGAAACTTGGAAGGTAATGAACTGCAAGGAGTGCCACATCGGACGGTGCACTCCATGCCTGTTTTAGGACTGTGTGCCTTGTCTTCATCTGTGAGACTGCAGAGAGATGATATAGTGACATAGGAAAAAGAAAAAACGTGACACTGATGTCCAGTCAGGTTAACGTTATGTGCCGTCGTTCCATGTGCATACTGAACAGGATTATACTATTATGTAAACAGGCCTGTCCTTGTTGATTGTCGTCTTGTTAGATTCTAGTCTCTCTGAATAAGAGTTCATCTACATGCGCGGTCTTGTGTTCGATTCCAATAGATGTCTTCTGGTGGAGCGTGAAGCCATGAGGCCAAACTCCCCTCTGACTAATCGTCTGAAGCAGAGAGCCATGGCTCCTCACGACTAGACTGATTGCAAGGTGCACCAAGCACCGCCCTAATTGATGCTCCAGTGTGTGGTGTTGAGGCACCCTTGGACCAACTAGTGTTGTAATATGGCATTTGTCAGATGCTAAAACATGCATCAAGCCTGAAAAGTATGCTAGATAAACACCTATACTGTGATTTTTTTTTCTGCATGCTAAATGTATTTTCATTAAAAGGAAGCATTTCAAGCCATGCATCATTTCTTCATTTGTTTTTCCATTTGAAACCAACACTAAAAAAGCGGAATAATGATAAAAGCATGTTTAGTGTTAACACCAGTTTTGCCCTGAGTTCCTCAAGGCTTTGGATGTTGGAGGACTGTCTTGGTTGACCCCTTTTTCCAACTATAGGGGGATCATACACCTCAGCCTTCCTGGGAAAGTCTATTGCTGAGTGCTGGAGAGAAGGGAATGACCGTAAGTCGAACCTCGGCTACAGGAGGTGCAATGTGGTTTTTGTCCTGGTCGCAAAGCACTGGACCAGCTCTACACCCTTGCTGGAGGGTACTTGTGCTTTGTGGACTTTGGAAGGATTTTGACGGTGTCCCTTGCTGTGTCCTGTAGATGGTGCCAAGAGTACGATATTGGTGGCACACTACTACGTGCCATTCAGTCCTGTTACAACCGGAGGAGGAGCCTGGTTCACATTGCTTGCAGTAAGTCGAGCCTGTTTCCGGTGAACATGGCCTCCGCCAAGGCTGCCTTCTGTCACCAATTCTGATCATAATTTTCATTGACAGTCCAGTTTGGTTGGGGGCTTTAGAATCTCGTGTCTGCTCTTTCTGATGGCCACAGGCTGTGACCTTCAGCGTCTACTGGGGCTTGTTGCAGCTGAGTGTGAAGCTTGTCAGATGAGACTCAGCACCTCCAAGTCCAAGGCCATGGTTCTCAGTGGGAAAAGGGTGGCTTTCACCCTTCGGGTTGGGAATGAGGCCTTTCCCCAAGTGGAGGAGTTCAAGTATCTCGGGGTCTTGTTCACGAGTGAGGGAAGGTTGAAGCGTGAGGTCGACAGGCGGTTCGGCGCAGCGTCTGCAGTAATGTGGTCACTGTACCAGACCGTCATGGTCAATGTACCGCTGGATCAATGTTCCCACCCTCACCTATGGTGATGGCTTTGGGTCGTGACCGAAAGAACGAGATTGCGGATACAAGCGGCTGAAATGACTTTCCTCCGTAGGGTGGTTGGACTCACCCCAAGAGATAGGATGAAGAGCTCGGTCATCCAGGAGGGGCTCAGAGTAGAGCCACTGCTTCTTTACATCGAGAGGAGCCAGTTGAGGTGGCTCGGGCATCTAATCCGGATGCCTTCTGGATGTCTCCCTGGTGAGGTGTTGTGGTGTTCCGCGCATGCCCAGCCAGGAGAAGGCCCTGGGGCAGATCTAGGACACGCTGGAGGGATTATGTCTCACAGCTGGCCTGGGAACACATTGGTGTCCTGGTCGAACTGGAAGAGGTGGCCTTGGACTGAAGTCTGGGCTTCCCCACTGAGACTGCTGCCCCCGTGAACCGGACTGGGATAAGCATAAGAAAATGGATGGAGATAACATTTTTGGCTTTCTGGAACTGATTCATTGGATTTACATCATTTCTTATGGGAAAAATTGATTATGTTAGGGGCTGTTTCGGTTAGAGTCTAACCTTCACGGCGTGTCACATTTGGCTCAGGCATGGACGAGGATCCCGAGATGCAGAGTGAAGAGTCAATGGAGGTTGAAGGTGTCTTCACACAGAGGTAGCAAAAATACAAAAAGAGGTAACAAAGTCCAACACAAAAAACCTAATCGGGCACAGCCACGGGAAAACAGGTGAAAACCAAATACATTGCTAAATAACAGGTAGCAGGAAAAAATACACAACTGTGGGTGCTGCTGGGACCCAAGCAGGAAACAAAAGGAACTGAGAATGTACGCTAATAAGAGCAACACCAGACGCTAACAAGCTACTGCTGAAGTAAGTCAGGCAGGTAGCAAAAATACAATAGCAAGGAGGACCAGAATGAACACACACCGGTAGCAACTAACAAGGTACAAGAGTGCAGCAAGCAGGTGAGGAGCTGAGAACAATCTGGCGGCGAGTAGAGGCAGTCGACCGGCTTAAGTATGCCAGCAGTCCGAATGAGAGACAGGTGTGTCGGGGTGACTCTGCCTCTGCTGGCACAGCATGCAAAAGATGGCAGAGAGGCAGCAGCAGAGTGGCAACGCAGGCTGTCTCCTCCCCGTCCAAACCTCTTCCGGGTGAACTCGGCGTCTCAAACAGAAGCGCAAAAATGAATTTTATACGCTTATTAGCCATCTTTTTCATAGATAGAATTAGCAAAGTCGGTACCTTTATTGCAAGTTTGACAGACGATCTTACAATTTACATGCGTGGTATGCGCGTTCGACTTAGAAGCTGTACGTTGGGTGCGCGGTGATCTTACACCCTCATGGTCACCACAACTATGTTACCCACAAGCAAAAAAAAAAACAAACTCAGCGATTTGGGAAACCCCACAAATCGCAAGACCAAAAAAAAATCTTACATCCGTTTATGACCTAAGCTTTAGTTACTTTAGTCTACCAAATGGCGATTTCTTTCTATGCTTCTCAGAAGCACCACAACCACTAGAAAAGCAGATGTCATTAAACACACATGGAAACATTACCGACAAAACGAAAGAGAAAGTTATATCGTCTATTAGACTGCGGACGGCTTCTTCAAGCAAAGCTCAACTCATAGATATCAAAACATATTTGCGGGGAATTGAGGACAGTCATTTTTATTCTGAAATAATTGAAAAGTATAATTGGGCAAGGGTGTCTCAACTTTTTCCAGTGAGAGCCACATGCAAGTAATTTGAAGGATGCAGGGTGCAGCATGTGCCACCTACTCCTGGACACTTAAAAAACAAACCTTTTTGTGTTAATTAACTTGAAATATTGATCATAATTCATTTTATCGTAATTCTAGGTCAAAAATGTGCATTTTGCATGGTCACATTTTGATTCAAGTTGAGCACTGATAAATAGATAAGTAATCATCCTACATATCTTTTGTTCCAGTTGAATGTTGGCATCCTTCCGTTTGAATGGGTTGAATTTGAGCTTCGCTTTTGTCCACTTAGGATGGTTATGGTTTAAGTCTGCATATTAATGCAATGCGAAATGTAAGGGGGAAGTTTCACAATCATGATAAAGCAGTATCGGAAGTACAAAAATACATAGAACCAACGATAAGGCCTCATTTTTGGAGGAATCCCCACTCGCGGTTGACAGGTTTACATTGCTGCGCCGTGCAGGCATTAGGACGCCAATATAAATGAAATCGTCAAGATTAAACACTCTTTAATGCACAACATAATCATCAAACTTATTTGTTCATATAACACAATGAACAACTCTTCCTCTGTTGGTCTCATTAGCTCTAAGGCTGCATTAGCAGTGTCACAGTGCCCTCTACTGGTCAAGCATGTACAGTAGCAGTATAAATACAGTACTGATTGAGCGACTGACTACAAGGCAAAATAAAATAAAATATAGACCAGTCGGCTTGTGTTCGTATCCGCGAGTGTTCGCTAGTCGGGTGTTCGTAAGTTGGGGATTAGACACCATGATTGGTGCACAGGTGTGCCTTAGACTGCCCACAATAAAAGGCAACTCTGAAATGCACAGTTTTGTTTTATTGGGGGGGTGGTGGGTTTTACCTCATGCAGTGCAACACATCTCCTTGGCATAGAGTTGATCAGGTTGTTGGTTGTGGCCTGTGGAATGTTCGTCCAATCTTCAATGGCTGTGCGGAGTTGCTGGATATTGGCGGGAACTGGTTCACGCTGTCGTATATGCGATCCAGAGCTTCCCAAACATGCTCATTGGGTGACAGGTCCGGTGAGTATGCTGGCCATGCAAGAACTGGGATATTTTCAGCTTCCAAGAAGTGTGTGCAGATCCTTGCAACATGGAGCCGTGCATTATCCTGCTGCAACATGAGGTGATGTTCTTGGATGTACGGCACAACAATGGCCCTCAGGATCTCATCATGGTATCTCTGTGCATTCAAAATGCCATCAAAATGCACCTGTGTTCTTCGTCCATAACAGACACCTGCCCATACCATAACCCCACCGCAACCATGGGCCACTTGATGCAAACCGCGATGTAAACCGCTCACCCACACAGCGCCACACACGCTGTCTGCCATCTGCCCTGAACAGTGTAAACCGGGATTCATCCGTGAAGAGAACACTTCTCTAACATGCTAGACGCCATCGAATGTGAGCATTTGTCCACTCAAGTCGGGTCGGAGTCTGGTCGAGACCCCGATGAGGACAGCGAGCATGCAGATGAGCTTCCCTGAAACGGTTTCTGACAGTTTGTGCAGACATTCTTTAGTTATGCAAACCGATTGTTTCAGCAGCAGTCCGAGTGGTTGGTCTCAGACGATCTTGGAAGTGAACATGCTGGATGTGGAGGTCGTGGGCTGGTGTGGTTACACGTGGCCTGCGGTTGTGAGGCTGGTTGGATGTACTGCCAAATTCTCTGAAACGCCTTTGGAGACGGCTTACGGTAGAGAAATGAACATTCAATACACGAGCAACAGCTCTGGTTGACATTCTTGCTGTCAGCATGCCAATTGCACGCTCCCTCAAATCTTGCGACATCTGTGGCATTGTTTTTGTGGTTGAATACCACATATTAGTAAAAAACAAAAAAAAGCATACTTAAGATAAATACTTATAATCTCCAAGAGAAAATTTTATGCATTTTCAAGCATAAAAAAAGCTGAATAAAGTAAAATACAAATATAAGGCATTCAGAGGACACATTCAAATAGTGATATGCAGTATTCTACATTGGTCACTAGGTGTCAGTAAGGATACTGTAATGTTGGGTGAGACACACAAGCACCAGCCTTGATCACCGGAACAACAGGCTTTTCTTGCAGGTTTGAATGGTCACACAGCAGGCAAAGTAATATCACATAATAATCATAATCATCATAACTCTATTGTTGCACTCCAGTCTGAACCCCCTCCATACATTCATTTTCATGTCTTCAATGTTTTATTTTCTCTTATGTCTACTATATTTGGTAATACAAGTGTAATGGTCATTATAGGGGTGTTATTTGATGTCTAGAGGGCTCTAATAATGTTAAAACCTGTATTTAGAAGGTTGTAAACAGGTTTTCTATGCTCAAACTATGAAAATATTCCATTTATAAAGAAGGAATCCTACTTTGTGGAAATTCACTTGTCACAATTAGGTCTGGAACCAATTAACAGTGATAAACAAGGGATTACTGTACAATAAATTGCAGTAATTACGCTGGATTTAGCACAGTGCTGGTTTGCATCTGTAGTCTCATACATAAAGAGCATAAAACCATACAATTCAGTAAAAATGAAGGAAAACAGAATAAAACTGATTCAATAATACAGATGATTTATTTAAGCAAATAGTTTTATTTGCATACCTTTGTGTTGCACAACAAACATAGCAACCAGAGTGTCTATTGACTATTGTAGATAATTTGTGTCTTTTTGGCTGTGTTGTTTCTGTGTTTCTGGCTCAGCACTCCCCTTAGCAATGCATTGTTTTACTCCTCTAGAAAGAGATTTTAATTTTAACTGCATATCCAATCCCTTTTTTCCACTAAAATCCATTGTCATGATCCTTTACTTTTTTTTTCTTACTTTCATACAATTCACTATGCTCTCGTCTGTACAAAATATGAATCATAAAAGAGAATGACTTTGGACAAGTTTTAAAATCAATGAACATTTTTCTGATTTTTTTTGTTTGTGTTATGAAATAGAAATAACCTCTTTTCTGATATAGAAATATATTTTAACAAAAACCACAAGAATAAAATGTAATATAATATGTAATAATATATAAACATTGTCTCCATATGGGGGTAAATTCGGGTAAACAAAAAAACGTATTTTTTTTTATTTTTGCAAGCAACCGCAAATTATTTAGTAGTCTAGTCGCGGTTGTTTGTTTACATATCCCCCACGGCCCCCTATGTAAAGCCGTTATGACTCAGGTATGGTAAGATATCGACAGAATTTTTAAAAACTATCATACCCGAGTCCTTATGACTAAGCTCAAGCACACCTGTTGTTAGTGTGAGTGGGTAACAAACTAACAACAGACTTAACAACTCACAAGTTCTGACATAAGTCATTGTCCGAGAAGTGTTTCTTTTGAGTGGTAATATGGCGGCCGCGTGGCTTCACAAGTCATTGACCAATGGCCTATCCACATTTTTTTCGAACAGATCAGTGGTAAAGACCCTTAGGGGTGTTATGTGTTGTGTTGATTTCCGTATTTTTTTTTTTACTTTTATTGAACATTACGTTAAAAAACAAAGAAATACGAATAACAAACGACAAAGGAATTGAAATCGGAGGAATGTACATAAAGTATAAAGTAACACAAATTGATAAAATGTTCAAAGTTTCAATTTAGTCACAACGCTAGGAGTTTTCCATGAGTGTAACGTCCTCTACCGGTGTTTGTGTACGTGTTGCCATGGAAGATGTGTTCCGGATTTGGAGGGGGGAGTGAAAAGAGATACGGACAGGAAGTGACGACATGAGTTCATGTTGGTAGAGCTGTTGGAAGTTAGGTCGGCGTGGGGGCCGTGACAGTAGCCGGTGTTCGGGATTGTGGTGCTGTGTAGTGATTGTTTGACTTCAATAAAAAAGGCTGTTGTTCCGTACATCCGGTGTTTGTGCTGCGCACAGAGTGTTCCAATATACTACAGTGATTGGTCGTGCTCCGTCATGACTGTGGTGACGGCTTACGCAAGGCTAATTTATATGAAAAATAATAATAAAAACAGTAATATAATAATAATAATTAACACGAGTTTTTCCATCCGGGTTACACTAATATTTTACATATATTCTCTAACGCATTTTTTTTTACACTCATTTAGCATTTTATTTTGCCATTTCCACTTTGTAATTCGTTTTTATGTGACATGTGATACTAACCTGGCTTGCTTTTGTGAGGCAAAGAGTAATACTGACACCTGCTGACCAAAAACATTTTTACTTGGACAAGCCTCTTGCAGTGGTGCATTCTTTGTTTTTTCTATTCCTTTGGTATTTTTTTATTTGCAAACATTGAGTGCGTGTTTAAAGCAGTGCTGGACATATAAAGTGCATATTTACATATGTGAGTCGGTTATAGAACACAGTACATAAAAGATAAGTCAGCAATGGTCTACCAAAGGAGCGAGGCGGTGCGTTGTCGGGGGATGTGTCACTCAATGAAAAGTGAGCTGTAAACTGGTAAAACCTAGTCATCAAATATGAGAGCAAAAAGAATAAAAACAGGATAATGATAAATAATAGTCGTCATGATGATTGTTATGTAGCTGAGAGAGAGAAAAATGCTATCCAGTATGTATATACCTGTATGCATAGAAAAAATTACAAATTAAAAAAATAAGGATAAATAAAATCGATTAAATCATACAAAATAATATTGGTAATTAAAAATAATAGTTAATAACAAACATAATTAATATTATTTTGTATTTGTTAGAGCTTCTAATCGATTAAAATAGTTAATCATGATAATCGCATTTTGCACATAGTTAAATCATAATTGATCACATTTAATCGCAGATGAAAAAGGCAAATGGTGGTCACACCAGATACTGACGGGTTTTCTGAGTCCCCTTCTTGCCTTATTAATGGGGTTGGGACCGTGGGGTTGTATACAGTAAATGAGAACAGGGAAAAGGCTAAGTGTAGTCACCATCTCCATGCATGCGTGCAGCCTGCATGTGCTCCATGAAAGGGGGGGTCCTCTCCCACTGACACTCGGCCCGGTACCGATCCAGCTGCGCTTCCAACCGCAGCTGGGTGAACGACACCCGGGATGTCATGTGTCTGTTCCGATGCTGACTGTACTATCCGGACACGATGGGAGTGACTGCAGACTTCCAGGAGAAATAAATATGGAATCATTGGAGTGTGCGCGCATGCGTGTGTGTCATGGATTTATGATCGATCACCTTAAACACGTGCGTCTGTGGAACAGTGCTACGGTTATTTGAAGCAGTTACCTGCAGTTGGTACATTGAGTCGATACATTTCACATAAGCAGCAGTGGAGTGGAACTATAACTCCCGCTAATCTTTTCAGTTAGCGCATTAAGGGATCAGGTAGAGCTGAGGAAACAGCAATGCAACCTTTTCTGTGTCTCATATGCAACGCAAATAAAGGGAGACTCCAAGTGCGTTCGAAAAGTAGGATGTGTAAAATGAGGTATTGAAATGTTACCAATGATACTAATCAAAGTTGTGTCTCTATTATGAGACTGCACTATTAGAGACAGTACTGGAAGCTCACAGGAAATAAATTACTGTAATCTAATTCATTCAAGTTAATTTGAGTACTCCATACTCAATATAAACAAGTAACTGTAATCCAAATATTTAAGATATTTTGAGTACTGCAAACTCAAAATAAACAAAGTTACTATAATCCAGTTATGTAGTAAAATTGAATTACTGCACGCTCACAATAATTAAGTAAATCCTATGTAATTCATCTAAGTTAACAAAAAATAGTTTTTGTGAGGCAGGAAGTTTGCATATTCTTTTTAAGTAAAGTCAATTTATTATATTTTACAGGAGATAAAATACACGATAAAGGAGATGAGCATCAAAGAAAACCTGAAATCACAGCAATAATACAATATTCTTCAATGAAGAAAATTCATTTTCAAATCATTTTGTGCTTGTCAAAGAGTAGGTTTTATCATGATCACTCGAAAAAACAGAACCCAATTTTAATATCGAAATCACAGCTTCTCCACCGAGTGATTGTAATGATTCATCTAGGAAGGTGCAGCACGGTGGACGAGTGGTTAGCATGTCAGACCAGGGTGTCCTCCGCCTCTCGCCCAAAGTCAGCAGGGATAGGCTCGAGCTCACTCAAGGCCCTGAGGAGGACAAGCGGTACAAAAAAATGAATGATTTTCAAAGGTCTACATAGACTTACACCTTTAAGATGAACCATTAAGTTGTATCATATTTGGTTTGGCTATCATTGGCTGAAAAAAGACAAACTAATATAGAAAAATGGATGCTTACCTTTGAATGGACCATACGGCATCCTAATGAATTCCACACCCTTTCCGTTACTGGCCTGCACGCTGAAAATACAAGACATGTGATTGGGTCATTGCTGATCATTGCTGATATATACGCTCTATATGATACTGTATGTATTCACTAGGGGTGCAACAATCCACAAAGATGGTGTCCGTGTTGATCTTGCTGCCACATCGCAGTCTTTGCCAACAATAAGTCTTCAATGAAGGTAAAAGTAACCTTAAATGTTCATTTATCCCCTTCATTCATCATTTATACGTATTTATATGCATTTTAATTGTTTTCTGCATGTAAGACTATAATTGTAAAACTACAAAACATGTTTTGAGTTAACATTTTTGGCTTTCAGGAACGAATTAATGACAGGAACGAATTAATAAATAAATGCCGTGCGAAAGTTATTTGATGTCAGGAGTTCAGTTCAGACTAAGAGACCAATTAAAGGTTCAGCAAGTTTTTGCAGTTCCTGGAGTGTGAACCTGTTTTTCAAATTTTATGAGATGATGAATTTGTTTTTTTAAAAATTATATTTCAAATTAAATATTTATTATTAATCATCAAAATTATTAAAACATTAACAAATATATTCTGTAAATATTTCCCTCTTTTTATAAATAGAATATAACAGTTTCACTTTTTGAATTCAACTGATATAAATGAAAAGATATTCAAATTGATTGAGATGCACCTGTGCGTGTACGTGTGTGCGTGTGTGGGTCACATGTACGGTATATACTGTAATTATAATGAACAAAAAACAGTAAAAATGGGGGGAAAGAGCAAAAAGGCATAATATAACAAGAACAAGTCAATACGAATAAGATTCAGCATGCAGCTCGTTTGTCAGTTGGCCTGCGGCACATTCAAAAACAATATGATACAAAAAAAACACCTAAAATAAATGAATCTGTAAGAATGGAAAAAAGTAGACATTTTGCTAGCAATGAAACAAAAATCTATACATTTTGTTACCTATAAACTGCCATTGGCTCGCGACCAGTCCAGGGTGTTCTCCGCATTTCCTGGAGTAGGCTCCATACCCTCGCGACCCTGGTGAGGAAATGGATGGATGGATGTTACCGATTACCCAAAACTGACACAAAGTTGGCCTAAATGTGAATATATAATCAATTCCAATATATACTCTTTATACGTTATACTCTTCTTTGTAGCCTTTTGGTACTGTTTTCCAACAACACCCCTGAAAAAATAGTAACATGCATTATTTTGTGTTCATTAAGGTCCTAGTGTTTGTATTTTGTTATTATGTAAAAAAAATTTAAGAAATATTATTTTGCCCAACAAATAACAATAACCTTTTTTTAGCATTTTAAAATAGTGAAAAAAATGTGAGTGTTCTCCTTTCTATTCCAGGTGGTCTAATAAAGCCCTTTAAGCACTGCACCTTGGGTTGTTTTTAACGTCTTTAATGTAAAAAGTGTGTCAGAATGGCCCCCGCATCCTTCAATTTGCTGTACGCAATTTAATCAAACTAAACCAGCATCAGTGCAAAACTTGATTCCTAACAAAAAGTGAAGCTGGGAATCACCAATCAGATTCCTATGATGTCATTCCTATCCTGCTCACAGCCTCTAGAGGGAAGATTTGCATCACATTTGAGGATTATTCACTTCTTTGTTGAAAAAAACGACTACTCACAAGTTTACTCCACCTGTCCGTGTTTTCTGTGAAGAGAGGATGAGGAGCAAGTTTAAAAAAAAGTACTTTGTGGTTCCTCAAGGTAAACGGCACACTTACAATGTACCATGTGGCAGCCAGGGCAACAGTCAGCATCACCAGAACAAGGGGTGTCACAGCCAGGGCAACAGTCAGCATCACCAGAACAAGGGGTGTCACAGTGGAAGCCACCACAATTGTTGTCTCACTCTTGGTCTCCTATGCAGGGAAGATACCAAAACAGAGCACAGGAACACAGCAGACACTTTTACATGTTATTTTACACTGATGGGTCGGCACACTCTGAGTTACAATATGGAGGTGGTGGGAGTGGTGCTCACGTTGGCAGTGGAGGGCGTGGTGGCCATGATGGGAGTTGGTGCTGTCTGGATGGAGGAGGGGGCCACGGCCTCTCTGGGGGGTCCTGGAAAGTGTGTGACACAGCCACAGGAGTCCAAAAGAGTGAACTGTTGCCAGACTTGGGCAGTGCAAGACATGCTCGAGGCCTCGTTAAATATGTCAGTTATAAACACAGACGTTATAAAAGTTAAGAAAAAATACAAATAAATAATTTTCTCTGTGAAACTTCAAGAATAAAGTTGCAGCATCGGTTATGCATAAGTTTCACTTTGGTATTTCTAACTGTGGCACGTTCAGGGAAGTGTAAAAAAGATGGGTTCAACTGAATTAATGCAATAATACGTTTAATACATTTTTTTTTATCAAATATAGTCATCTTCAAATATATATTAAGAACTTTAGACAGTGAAGGCTGATGGTGTGGTGGGTCTTACCTTCTATCTTCACGTCCCACTTCATCAACTGATAGATACCGATGCCCTTCAACAAACAGAAATAATATCCAGAGTCATCCTCATTGACATCCATGATGGTCATTGCCGCATCGCCCTCAGCAATGTTGCCTGTGAAGTTCTAGCGCCCAGACGGTCTGGTGAAAATCACTTTCCCATCTGACCGGAACATCTCATCAGTGCACTCATCCTCGTAAACCAAAACTCCTCTACCCCAGCATACTATACGTATGTCAGGTGCTTGTTCAGGGAAAAATCTGCATGCTAAAGTGACATTTTCCCCAACTGGGAACGTGAGCGGTAAGACGCAACCTGCAAGACAGAAAGTCCTTTAAGATGTGCCAGCTTATGAATCAGGGAAAATGTAACTCTTACCCAGGAGGAGACTAAAACCACAAGTCCAAGCAAGGAGTCTTCTGACAGGAGAAGTCATGGTGTCGTAATCTGGCTGTCTCAGAATCAGTTGAAAAAACTTCAGTTCAGCTCAACACTGACAGTGCGACTGCGGAAAAGTCTTTATCAACAGGAGTGACGACGCCCATAGAAGGCGGATGAGAACTCATGAGGGCTGTGGCCATCCCTTTGGTCCCTCCCACATTTAATTCTTATGAGCACAGTGAAAAAAAAACAAAAAAAAAACACTCCTAGCAGTGATGCAATGTGAGGAGAGACAATTCAAAGACAGATAGTCATTTCATCGTAACAGATTAGAACAATCACTCGTAGTCTGTCTTATTCCGGTTTTATTCCCAAATCAAAGTAGATTGTGTTGTTTTCATAACAGCAAAGGAACAAACTAAAGATTATTGACCAAATGTCTCTCTAGACCAGGGGTGTCCATAGTGCTGTTTTTTAATTGGTCCGCGGCACATTCTAAAAATATAACTTAGCAAGAAAACTAAAAAAAAGTTGCAAAAATGGAAAAATCTACGAATAAAGTCAAAATATTAAGATAAAAACAAGTTAATGAAAAAAAGCTCTGATTTTACGAGAATAACATCGTAATATTGATGTAATATGACGAGGAAAAATAACGTCATTGTAGTAGCATAAAGTTGAAATATGGAAGAAAAGCCTTATTCTTTTAATATCGTAAAATCAGGGTGAAATAGGGGGAAGAAAAACCCAGCAGAAATTAAAACAAAATAACTGTAATTTTGCAAGAATAAAGTCAAAATATTAAGTGAAAAAAGTCGTATTCTAAGAAGAAAAAAGTAGTAATTTTAAGAGAATAAACAAGTAATATTCTCAGGAAAAATGATGTAATTTTAATAGCATAGAATTGGAAAAAGAAAAAAAAACATAACATTTTTGAAGTTCGAGGAAAAGGCTTCTTGAGACGTCATCTGTACTTCTGTGTAGAAGGTGTCGGACGTTTCGCTCCTCATCCGAAGAGCTTCGTCAGCAAACTAATAAGTGCTGGTAGCTTAGGCCTTAAATACAGTAAGAGTGGGCGGAATTGGTGTGCCAACACCCTCCTCCTATTGGTTCGTTACACTAAGCCTGGGCGGAGCAGTGGTATAATCCTATCCTGTTATTCACACCTACGATAAAAGGGAAGTGTCGCTCCCTGAATTGGGTATGAACGACTCTGATACTGGCTTGTTAGCATCTATTGTTCTGGCTCGGCCCTGCCTTCACCTCATTTGCAAGACTAAGAGCTGTGGGTTTTGGTCTCAGTAACCTGCTGAACACAGGGTCCAAATTAAACCTCAAACCACCATTCCGATTCAATGATGGGTTCTGTTGTTTGACAAAAATAGCTTCCTTAACTCCTCTTTCAAACCATCTGTTTTCTTTGGCCAAAATCTTAACCTCGCTGTCCTGAAAAGAGTGATTGGTAGCTTTCAGGTGTAGATGTACTGCTGATTGAGGACCACTAGCATTGTCCCTGCGATGTTGATAAAGCCTTTTTTGGAGCATTTGCTTAGTTTCCCCAATGTAGTGCTCTTTGCATTCCTCATCTTTACAGTGGATGGAATAGACCACATTGCTCTGTTTCTGGTTTGGAGCCTTGTCTTTAGGATGCACTAATTTTTGTCTCAGGGTATTTACTGGTTTGAAATAGGTAGGAATTTTGTGTTGCCATAAGATCCTCTGGAGTTTTTCGGAGACCCCCGCTACATAAGGGACTACCACTCCTCTCCTTTTTGCTTCTGTGGGCTTTTGGGTTTCTTTCCCTACTCTCTTCTTTTGACATTTGTTAAAAGCCCACCGTGGGTACCCACAGGTTGAGAGCGCTCTCTGGACAACCTGTGGGTACCCACGGTGGGCTTTTAACAAATGTCAAAAGAAGAGAGTAGGGAAAGAAACCCAAAAGCCCACAGAAGCAAAAAGGAGAGGAGTGGTAGTCCCTTATGTAGCGGGGGTCTCCGAAAAACTCCAGAGGATCTTATGGCAACACAAAATTCCTACCTATTTCAAACCAGTAAATACCCTGAGACAAAAATTAGTGCATCCTAAAGACAAGGCTCCAAACCAGAAACAGAGCAATGTGGTCTATTCCATCCACTGTAAAGATGAGGAATGCAAAGAGCACTACATTGGGGAAACTAAGCAAATGCTCCAAAAAAGGCTTTATCAACATCGCAGGGACAATGCTAGTGGTCCTCAATCAGCAGTACATCTACACCTGAAAGCTACCAATCACTCTTTTCAGGACAGCGAGGTTAAGATTTTGGCCAAAGAAAACAGATGGTTTGAAAGAGGAGTTAAGGAAGCTATTTTTGTCAAACAACAGAACCCATCATTGAATCGGAATGGTGGTTTGAGGTTTAATTTGGACCCTGTGTTCAGCAGGTTACTGAGACCAAAACCCACAGCTCTTAGTCTTGCAAATGAGGTGAAGGCAGGGCCGAGCCAGAACAATAGATGCTAACAAGCCAGTATCAGAGTCGTTCATACCCAATTCAGGGAGCGACACTTCCCTTTTATCGTAGGTGTGAATAACAGGATAGGATTATACCACTGCTCCGCCCAGGCTTAGTGTAACGAACCAATAGGAGGAGGGTGTTGGCACACCAATTCCGCCCACTCTTACTGTATTTAAGGCCTAAGCTACCAGCACTTATTAGTTTGCTGACGAAGCTCTTCGGATGAGGAGCGAAACGTCCGACACCTTCTACACAGAAGTACAGATGACGTCTCAAGAAGCCTTTTCCTCGATGGACAACTCCTGTACGACTGAGAGCCTACACAGACGCATTTTTGAAGTTGTAATATTATGAGAAACAAAACAAAATAAAGTTGTCATTTTTAGAAAGTTAGTTTGGGGGAAATGTTATACTATTATGGGAATAAAGTCATAACATTATGTGAATAAAGTCATAATATCACAAGAAGAACATTTACAAATCTTTCAGAAGAAAGCTTGAAATATTTGGAAAATTTTTCATTTGTTTTTTAAACAACAGCAAAAATGTGGAAAAATAGCAGAGTGAAGTTGATATTAAAAATAGTCCTTTTCACCTTCATCACAAAGCTGAGATGCATTTTTTTTGCATATTTATTTCACAATGAAATCAATTTAATTAAAATACTTCATGTGTATACAGTAAGTCAAGATTACGGTATATTATAGATCAATGGGAGTTGCACAATTACATAGTGATCTCGTCACTGTACTCTATAAGTTAAAGGTCTTTCACGTCACAGCTTTTATGTGTTAGGACTTGGTTCCAAGGAATATAACCTACGGAGGCACTTTTGCTTTTGGATACACACACAGAAATGAAAAACTTTGAAAGACAAATACAGTCATTCCTTGTTTATCATGGTTAATTGGCTGCAGGCCCGACCGTGATAAGTGAATTCCTTATTCATAAATGGAATCATTTTGTAGTTAGAGCATAGAAAACCTGTTTACAACCTTCTAAATACAGTTTTTAACATTATTAGAGCCCTCTAGACATGAAATATCAACCCTATGGTCACCTTTACACTGCTAGAACCCAATATAGTAGATATAATAAAAGAAAATAAGCCATTTAAGACATAAATAACACTCATGCTCGTGTGTGTTGATGTAAATGCGTTCTGGTGTTGAACAGGACGTGACATTGAGGGTTCAGTTGAGTTTTATCTTGGGGTGGATAACGGCCACAACAGTAGCCCATTTTAGGGATTATTGTTCCTGTTGTGAGATCATTCAAACCTGCAATAAAAGCCTGTTGTTCCGGCGATCAAATCAGGTGCTTGTGTGTCTCACCCAACATTACAGTAACATTACTGACACCTAGTGACCAGTGTAGAATACTACATATCATCACGTCTTTGACTGTGTCTTCAGAATTCTTTACTCATTTAGCGGACGCACGGTGGCCTAGTGGTTAGCATGTTGGCCACACAGTCAGGAGATCGGGAAGATCGGGGTTTGAATCTCTGTTGGGCATCTCTGGAGTTTGCAGGTTCATTGGTGACTCTAAATTGTCCATAGGTATGAATGTGAGTGTGAATGGTTGTTTGTCTATATGTGCCCTGAGACTGGCTGGTGACCAGTCCAGGGTGTACCCCGCCTCTCGGCCAAAGCCAGCTGGGATAGGCTCCAGCATACCCTAGTGAGGATAAGCAGCATAGAAGATGGATGATTACTACATTTAGCCATTTTTATGCTTCAGAATGGTTAATTTTGACAAAGATACGTAAAATTTTCTTAATAATGACACTGATACTGTAGTTTGCACTTCAAATGTACTTTCAATTCTACTGTGATGAACCTTATTTTTGTAAAATGCACTTTTGCTGTTACATTAAACCAGCTACATTCAAATGCAGAGGTCAGTGTATTCAGCAAATATCAACTGCTTGTATTGTTTTTTGAATTTGCTCATCTCTGTACATTGTTTGACTTCCTTACTCAATCTGTTCCATAATTTAATTCCACACACGGAAATGAAATGCTGTGGGTTTTCAGCGTAGTTCTCGCATATAAATGTTTTAAGTTTAATTTTCCTCTAAGATCATATTTCTCGTCTCTGATAGAGAAATATTGTATGACGTTTTTGGGTAACAAGTTATTTTTAACTTTATGCATTATTTTATGAGTTTGAAAATTTACGAAATCAGCTAATTTTAGTATCTGCGATTTTAAAAATAAAGGATTTGTATGTTCTCTAAACGTGGCGTTATGAATGATCCTCACCGATCTTTTCTGCAGTACATTGAGTGAGTGAAAATTGCTTTCATAATGATTGCAAGATTGCAAAAGCAAAAAAAAAACAAAAAAAAATGCAGAGTTCAGTCTTTAGCTCCTTTTCCACCAAATGTCCACTAAGTTTTGATTTTAGTTCCTGGAACTAAAAGATTCCTGTGAACCATGGCCTTTTGTGTTTGATTACAATGTGTTGATTGGACTTCACTAACTTACTAAACACATCACCTGCCATTCAGTCTATTCATATTTTAAAAATCATAGTTGTGATCATACAAATCACACGTATTGATTTTCATAAAATTCAGAATTAAACATATTATCTGCAACAATAGCTTATAAACATTCTGATTGATGCATCCATCCATCCATTTTCTATACTGCTTGTCCTCATTACAGTCACAGGTAGGCTGGAGCCTATCCCAGCTGCACCTCACCGGCCTCCCCTGACTTCACATCACTGCTTCTCTGAGAGACTGCTTTGGTGTATGTGTGTGTGACGGACGTGTACGTGGATACCAGACAGTGGTGAGTGAAAGCCATGACCGCCCTTCATTGAATTTGGGTCAAATTTAACAAAGTTTAACTTTGAATTGTGACCAATATAAACATTTATTTGTCCAATCTGTTCTTTTGGTGGTGGTGTTCTTATATGTTTTGGTTGAAAAGTGTAGTTTGGAGACGAAGACTGACAGCAACGACGCACTTTCTTCTAAAATAAACATCAGCATAAATAGTGAAAGATTTTAATCCTACACCATGCAGGCTGTATAGGCGGGGCATGGTGACCGAATTTGATGGCCAGTCTACTGCTTCACCACAAAAAGGGATGATATAATATAATATCATAAGGTCTGACGTTGGGCTTGAAGAAAACACCCTGAAGCAATCCATTGGTCACTTCCTCAGTTACACACAGCATCACCCAGTGGGGACACAACATGACATTAAAAAAGCTGTCATACATTCTCAGTGACAATTACAATTACACACACGCGTGCACATATATGCATGTATATATTCATGCAGACATGCATACATAGACATGCATACATACACACCTACAGAGATACCTGTACATTCATACGCTGTATATACGTACTTCCCCACATAACTCACTGATTTATCTGTGATTTATCAATGGTATTGTCATGCTGTTCCTTTTATTATAATGATGGTGATGTTGCCAATAAGATTACTAACAGTTGTTGTTCATTTTATTATTATTATGGTTAATATTTTCATTATTCCTATGACCACTAATAAGTATAACTGCCTCAATACAATATTATCACTGTGGCTGTTATTATGTTATTATTATCTTATGTCTGGTGACCAGTCCAGGGTGTACCCTGTCTGTCGCCCGAAGTCAGCTGGGATAGGCTCCAGCATGCCCCCGCGACTCTAAAGAGGAGAAGCGGGATAGAAAATGGATGGATGGATGGATGGATGGATGGGATTATCTTATGTTGCTGTTGTTGTTGTCTCTCTCTGGATAGATCACTTCCTCAATTAGTCACAGTGCCACCAGTCAGCTGGGATAGGCTCCAGCTCACCTGTGACCCAAAGGATGACAAGTGGCATAGAAATTGGATGGAAGGATATGTTTTATTGTCTGGAAGTACACTTGTTTGTTGGTGAAAGCTTAGAGCAACTTTTCTTTTCTTGAGATGTTGTCCTTGAAACCAAAATACCGTGGCTGAGAACAAGAAACAAAGAGAAAAGTATTCTTTTTTTGCTACTTAATGTAGCAAACTAAGTATTCCTGACAAAAACTGAATCACACTCCCAGCATTAAAATGCAACATTAAAGGACAACTTGAGGATATTTGCATTTTTGAGAAGAGAAATACTGTTCCTTATACAGTATGTCACAAAAGTCAGTGTACCCCTCACATGTGTGGTGTTCCCTCGAAATAACTTACCACACTGCAATTTACCGTACAGTATGAACAAAAGTAGAAGTGAGTACACCCCTATGAATAAGTACACAACCTTACGTTAGCTGGATATTTGAGTTGGCCACCAACAAGTTGGCAGTATAAAGTATAATTTGTTTGCCGCATCAATGTTGGTATAAGATCGACAAAATTTATTGTTTTGCTTGTGTGACTGGTTGGAAGAAGTCCAGTGTAAAAAACGGGGAACTTTGTACACCCTGAATCCGGAGGTGTTTAATCCTGTGAGTGGTGCATTCTCCTTTGCACAAATCTCCTTTTTTGCACAATTTCAGCCAAACTAGAGAGCACCGTCGCACACTGTCCATGGTTGAAATGGATGAACACAAACGCTTCCTGCAGCTTCTTCTTTGTTGGTGTTCCGCTGCCACTTTGAACATCAGTGCTTCTGATGGTGTTTAGGCCAGCAGAGAAGGCAGCACACCACTGCTGTATGATAAGATGGAGTGACCAAACAACACGGACCATCTTAACAGGAGGACCAGAGCAGACAAGTCCTGCAGATGTTCTTCCAGTCTGTTGTTACCTGGATGGACAAAATAATGAGGCGGCCTAGTTCTGTGACTGTCATGAAGCTGGACTTCCTAGTGACAGGTGCAGAGAGAAAATCTTTGGGTACACTGCTGACCATCGTACATGATGCCAACCACCCTCTGCATGCCACCATCAGCATGCAGACAAGTTTGGTCAGTGAGAGGCAGCTCCTCCGCAGGAGGAAAACTAACTGCTCCTAACTCAAACTAACTTACAATATAAGTCAACTTAAACTAACTTACAATACGTATAAGTTAACTTAAACTAACTTAAAATCCTTTGTTTCCGGCGCCATCAAACTCCTCACTAAAAGGGAGGAGGGGAGGCAATGAATGTGACACTAGACACTAAACAAAGCATCACTGACAATGTACATTTGTAACCTGGACAATGTAATCATTAAACTTTAGCCTTAAATTATGTACTGTACATATATTTCTCTATCCAGCCATTCTCATTTTCGCTTGTCCTCAATAGCATCGCGGGTATGCAGGAGCCTATCCCAGCAGACTTTAGCAGAGAGGCGAGTTACACTCTGGACTGGTAACCAGCCAATCGCAGGGCATATATAGGGCACATATGGAGTAGAACGAAAAACTGTGAGGGCAAACCACTGAACTCTATGCGTGGAATGGCCCCGATCGATTGCTGCGCGTCGATTGACCATAGAGGCCTGACGCCACCGGAAGTATAGAAGTCGCCATGTTGTTTCACCCAAAGCAAGAAAGCCGACTGCGATTGACGCGTTCTGCGACATACTGTATGAATAATTTCAAGATTCAAGAGTTTTATTGTCATCTGCATAGTAAAACAGGCAGTTATACCATGCAATGAAATTCTTATTCTGTTCATTCTCCCAAGAAAAGAAAGAAAACACAAGAAAGTAATAAGAACATAAGAAACATAAATACCAATAAATTAAGCAACAACAACAGAAGAGACATTAATACAGATAAATAATACAAATAAATAAATAAATAAATAAAGTGCTATGAGTGTGTTGCGTGCGGCGTGTGTGAGTGCTTCGTTGAGAAGCCTGATGGCCTGTGGGTAAAAGCTGTTCGCCAGCCTTGTGGTCCTGGACTTCAAACTCCTGTAGCGTCTGCCTGACGGTAGGAGTGTGAATAATGAGTGTTGTGGATGTGTGCTGTCCTTGATGAGGTTGTGTGTTCTTCGTAGGACTCTAGTTTTATAAATGTCTTGCAGTGTGGGGAGGGCTGCCCCAACAATGTTCTGTGAGGTCTTGATCACCCGCTGGAGTGCCTTCCTATCACGTGTCGTACAGTTACCGTACCAAACAGTGATGGAGTCGGTAAGGACACTTTCGATAGTGCATCTGTAGAAGCAACTAAGGTTTGTGGTGGACATGCCAAATTTCCTCAGTCTTCTCAGGAAGTACAGTCTCCTTGGGACTTCTTCATAATTTGTTGGGTGTTGTGAGACCAGGTGAGGTCCTCACTGATGTGTGTGAATAGTAGCCCTCCAGCTTCTGTCTGTACTGTCTTTTGGCCTCTCGTATGGACCTCCTCAG
Source organism: Dunckerocampus dactyliophorus (assembly GCF_027744805.1). NCBI lineage: Eukaryota > Metazoa > Chordata > Actinopteri > Syngnathiformes > Syngnathidae > Dunckerocampus > Dunckerocampus dactyliophorus. The sequence goes on along the minus strand of NC_072832.1, from coordinate 20,320,136 downwards.
GTCATATCTGGCCTTTTTGGAGTCCTCAGCGGTGCCCATGACAAATGCAGTTGAACGAGCACGTAGCTTAGCCCTTACATCACAGTTCATCCACTGTTTTTGATTGGGGTATTTTCTGTAATACTTGGTGGTGGTAACAGTCTCTATGCATGTGCTAATGTAGCCAGTAACAGCAGAAGCATATTCATCCAAATCAACAGTACAATCTTCCCTCCCCGCTGCAGTTTTAAACACATCCCAGTTTGTGCAGCCAAAGCAGTCCTGAAGTACTTGATCAGTTTCTTCATTCCACACTTTAACTGCTGTACTTACGGGGGGAGCTTGTTTAAGAAGTTGTCTGTATGTTGGATAAAGGAATATGGAGATGTGGTCAGCCTTTCCAAAGTGGGGTATTGGAACAGCCTTCAAAGCACCTTTCATGTTCCTGTAGACTTGGTCCAGGATGCTATTTTTCCTCGTGGGAAAGCTTACATGCTGGTCATATTTGGGGAGAACAGTCCTGAGGTTACAGTGGTTGAAATCGCCAGATATAATGAATACAGCGTCTGGGTGTTTGGTCTCGTGTTTATCAATGATGTCATGCAGGAGGCCTAGTGCGTTAGCGGTGTTAGCTCGTGGTGGAATGTAAACAGCAGTTAAATACACAGCGCTAAACTCACGAGGCAAATAAAAAGGTCTGCATTTCACCATCAGCAGCTCAATGTCCTGCGAGCAGTGCTTTTCCATCGTCTGTACGTCTGTGCACCACCGTTTGTTTACGTAAACACAGACGCCGCCACCTCTGTGTTTACCAGACGCTAAAGTCCGATCTCCCCGGTAAGCAGCAAATGATTCCAACTGGATCGCCGAGTCCGGTATATCCTCCGTCAGCCAGGTTTCTGTGAAGGTGAGGACACAGCACTCTCTGATCTCACGTTGAGCTGTAATCCTTGCTCTTAGTTTGTCCATCTTGTTTTCAAGAGAGCGGACGTTGGCTAGCAGCAGGCTTGGTAGCGGTGGCCTAGTCGCTCTAGCTTTTAGCCTAGCATGCAGGCTGGCCCGCTTACCTCGTTTACGCCTCGGATGCTTTGCTCGCCGGGTATTCAGCTCACCAGGCCTGCAGGCTGCTGCGTTCTCCCGGCGCAGAAGAAAGGCAAAGTCTGAGAGGCTAAATGAAAGTTCATGGTGAACCCTGCCGATGTTCAAAAGTGTCTCTCTGTTGTAATGTACTGCGTGAGTGTGCTGAATGTCCAAAATGAACAATAAAATAGAAAAAAATAGAAAAAAACGGAAGAGTGTCTCAGAGACGTCTGCCACGGAGGGCGCCATCTTGCATCTATTTTGTTTACCGTTACAGTAACACTTTAATACAAATAATTTATAACACCAAAAAAAATATTTGTTGTTTAATACATGCGTTTCTAAGCGCAGTTTTTTGTCTGTTATATTAAATCGCAGGAATTAAAGTTAAATAAAATTAGTGAAAAAAAATAGATACTTTAACTCTGTAAGCATCTTTTCATCTAAGTAGTTGTAAATGACCCCTTATTCTCCTTTAGATTTCCGCACTGCAATGCTCCACTTCTAAAGCAATGGGTAGTAAATATGCGGAGAGACAGGTGGATTCCTGCAGCCAGATCGCAACTCTGTTCAAGTCATTTCACCGAGGAGAACTTCGACAGGACCGGCCAGACTGTTAGATTGCGACAAAATGCAGTTCCAACAATATTTGACTTTCCTGATCATCTTCTAAAGGTGTGCGTTGCATTTAACTTTGATACTACGGAGATCCTTATCATAACAAATACCTTGTGAACACTGAAATTGAGTTGCTATGCATTGTAATTTCACACCATAGAGGTAGAAAAAACCTTAAACTAGAGGGAAATTTGGAGATTTGGGTCTAGTAAATTTACTCTGTTTCAATGGAATTTGTGTTAATTCGTGTTCATTTTTATACCGAACCATAATAAATGTAGTAAATGAAGATACATGTACCTGTATGTGTATGCGTGTGTGCTTTTTTGGGTGAAGCAAGATGGCCGACAATGACTTCATGCGGTCAGCCATGACTCCCCTTCCACGTAGCTTAGAGTTCAGTGGGGCAAACCCAAGCAGTAGCAGTAGCAGTAGCAACCAACAATGTGAACAACAGGATCCGGGCTAAGCGTGAGTCAGGAGGTACAATCTGCCAATGAGGACAAGCTGCTGCTGTGCTTAAGAGGGAATAGCAGGTGATCGCTTGCAGGTGTGCCCCTGAGTCTCCGCCTCCGCCAGACAGAGTGTACTGCAACCAACCATTAAAACATGAATAAACTTTTCTGCAAAAAACACATCTCATTTATCGTATATACTCTGGTCTTGGACCGTAACCCCCATGAAGGGGAGATCTACAGCAACTTTTAATCAGCAGAATTACTGTAGTGACTGTTAGCGGCCCCTTTCTTTGCCACAAACAACAATCTTTATTGCCTGATGTACAAGGTCACACAAAGTTCATATGGTTGTGCAGGATCTAGTCACAGAGATAGAGACTGCCTTGTTACAGTTGGACATGGAGCAAATAACACAATCACAATGTAACAATGTAATCTAGCCGTTGGACACATTACATTTTTGGGAGGTTCAGGGTGAGAAAGGTCAGCTGTGACCCGGCCTGAACGCCTCCGAGTCCTGGAGACAAACAGGTCCTGGAGAGATGGAAGGCTGCAGCCGATCACCTTCTCAGCAGCACGCACAATACGCTGCAGTCTGTGCCTTCCCCTGGCAGTGGCCCAGCATACCACATGGTGATGGAGGAGGTGAAGATGGACTCGATGATGGCCGTGTAGAACTGCACCAGCATCTTGGCTGGCAGCTTGAGTTTCCTCAGTTGCCGCAGCAAGAACGCCCTCTGCTGGGCCTTTTGGATGCGGGAGCTGATGGTCACTAATCTGATGTACAGTTAAGCCTCATCTTTGACATATACTGTAGCCCCCACCCCCTAACATTTATGAAATGGAAAATAACTCATTGTGTGTGTGTTTTTCAAAGCAAAAACAATGACATCAAAAACTTAAAATCATAACGTGTACATATTTTTCATGTGGTATTTTTGATTAGAATTGAACTTGAGAGATTTGAGGAAAAAAAGTAGAAACAATTATTCATGTTATGTTTTTATAGAAATTTTAAGGAGAGGACAAACATAAAAACTTACGCAACACACATAGCGCAGACCTAAACGTCACATCCGGTTACGTATGCCAATAATAACAATACATTAAATGCAGTGATATTTGAATGTAAACCACCATAAGCAGAGTGCAATGATGGATTCATCTCGAGGTTTCCGATGGAGCTTTTTTTTTTCTAAATGGAAAAATACCATCCATCCAAACAAATGCTAGCAAATGCTTTTGTCTGTATTTTTTCAGTGGCAAAAAAAAGTTAAATAATTTATGGAACCAAGAAAAGAGGGCTTGCAATTTATCCACTTGCACCATGGATATGATATAAGAAAAAACATGATTATGTTGTAATTTTTCAAATCTTCAAATGGCATTTTTGAGAGTGTGTGTGGGGAGGGGGTGACGTACATATATTGCTGCCGTAAAATAGATTGGTGTAGATTTCACATGACTAACTGGCTGGCGGGCCCTCACAGGACGGAGCCCAGGCCGCAGAGGATTATCCTGCACATCTGGTGCAGGTGGATCAGGTGGCACAGGTGCCTGCACATCAGGCCACTCCCAGTCACCCTCTGTGTGGCATGGATACACTTCAGTGGCCTGGTCTGAAGAAGACGGAGGTGGCACTCGTCTAAGGCGGCTGGCGTGCCAGCGTGAGCTGTCAGCTAGGCAGAAGGTGGCTGGTCCCAGCTGTGCAGTGATCTGACGAGGTGTTGACCAGAATGAAAGCAGCTTGTGGGCCTGGTTGGGAGGATGGATTCGGACCCATTCTGACACGGCAAGTGCAGGGCATTTCGCACGATGCGTCCGGTTGCTGCTTCCTGCGGCGTTGCTGCTGGGCCACTCCGTCGCCCGGGGAGGGCGTCGCCACCGGGGTCCCGCCTTTTAGTGGGTGCAAACAAGTCACGGCCAAGCATCAGGAGGGCTGGAGAACTGCCAGTAGTGGCATGCGTTGTTGCCCTGTAGTGCAGGAGGGTGCTCTGAAGCGCTGATGCAAATGAGAAGCCATCCACCAGGTGTGCTCTGAGGCCATTTTTTAGGGTCTGGTTAAACCTTTCCACACCACCGTTCGCCTGAGGGTACTACAAGGCAGTTGTAATATGTTTGAAGGTTGTAAAATTGGCTGAGATGAACTGAGGGCCGTTGTCAGTCGTGATGGTGTCAGACACACCCCAGCGGGCAAACAGTGAGGAGAGGAAGTCAGTGACCACGTCGGTGGTGACAGTCCCTACGTGCAGCACTTCAGGCCATTTGGAATGGACGTCATAGGCCACCAGGAGGAAGCGCTGATGCTGAAGGGTGCCGTGGAGCTCCCCACAAATGTCAAGCTGGATGTGGGACCACGGTGCTGACGGCCAAGGCAGAGGCTGCAAAGGCATCTTTCCGCATGCTGCACAGTCCTTCACGAAAGCCTCCAAGTCACTGTCGATGCCCGGCCACCAGACGAGGCCCCTGCAACGTTGTTTCACCTTAACAATGCCCAGGTGGCCCTTGTGTAATTCAAACCTGCAATAAGCCTGTTGTTCAGACAATCAATTCTGGTGCTTGTATGTCTCACCAGCATTGGTTTGGTTGAGTTTAATTTATTTCGAACATGCATACAGCATACATTGAAGGCTTCATACCCCCTCTTCGTATCTCATACATACAGTATATACAAACATACTGTACATATATATACAAACATACATACATACTGTATGTACAGTCAAACCTGTCTTAGCGGCCACCTTTATAGAACAGCCACCTGCCTATAGCAGCCACTGAAAAATCCCCCGCAGCAAATTTACATGTTATAGACCCTGTGTATAGCAGTCACCTGTCCAACGCGGCCACCGGCCACCCATTTTGTCTCCCTTGGTCAATATCTGACTGCATATAGCGGCCAAATTACCAACTCGAACTAGAAGCTTCATGCACAAAAAAGTTTTGTTTTTCAATCAATGAAGCCGTCGTGTGTAGACTTTAATTACTGAGTCCTAACTGAGTCACAATCATTCACAAGATCCACACAAACTGTCAGTTGTTCCACATAAAAAAGCCGTCTTCTTTTGAGCTTGCTATTTCCTGGTCAAACATGTAACTTTAAGAGCATTTGCACCAAAACATTACCACAAATTAGGCTGGGAACAGGACGTGCTCCCAGCGACGCTACAATTTAAAAAAAACATACGCTAGCATGCATGCGGCAGCGGGAGTAAAACTGAGTTGGGTTGTACTTAATTGAAGTATTTTAGAATGTACTCACGTTATTTTTCATCCATCCTCATCCACAAATCCATCAAAGTCCTCATCTTCTGTATTTGACACAAACAAAGCCGTCCTCTTTTCCGTTCGCTACTAGTCTGTTAACTTGTCAGGGTTATTCAGCTCCGAAGCAAAGAAGGAAACTTCTCCTGTTGCTTCTGCCAACTTTATTGATTGAACGCGGCCACCAGACAGCAGCTCAGAACACACACACATCTCTCAGCATCGTCTCTCCTTCCTGCTTGCCTACAAGGCAAAGGTTGTAAATGCTTGAAATATTTCACTCACACTGTGTGCAGTGAATATAGAACATAAGGCTTTCACTTTTTGAATTGAATACTGAAATATATGAGCTTATATTGTAAATTATTCTCATGTATTGAGATGTGTGTTGAGTCTTGTACGTTGGTAAATATGAAGGATAAAAAGAGTGTGTCTCGCTTTATTACTCAGGCTGCCATACAGTGTCTATTCACAGGCACAATCCCACTACTGAACAGTACGGGGGATTTGACCTGCTCTGTTTCCAACCTGGGCCGATGAACCCCTCCTGAGACTACCTGGTGGCTCAGGGACCCCCCAGGAGCACCGTATCGGTGCCGAGTTTAGTGCGGACACCCCCTGGACATAATCTACTGCAGCTCAGAGCTCCTGGGCTCAAACGATCCTCCAGCCTCAGCCTCCCAGTAGCTTGGATTACAGGCACGCGCCACCGTAACCGGTCAGGCTCACTCTCACAAGCAGAGAGTTGACTTTTGCTGTAGTGACGTCACCAGGAAGTATGGCGGCCTCTAGTGGTGTTCCGTGAAAATAAAGCGCTTCCCTGAAAGGCAGGAAATTATATTTAATATGTAATATTATTATTATTATAAAAATTCTTCTCCTTGATACATTCACACACACACTAATATACTTGGGAAACAGTCAGGCATCAAAACTTTGAGAAGATCAAATACATTGTTTTTGGTGCCTGACTGTTTCCCAAGTATATTAGTATTTTCTTTGACAAGGGTTAGTGACACGGCAGTGTAGATCATCCTTGCAGACCCAATTAATGGATGATGTTAAGGACAGTGGAAACATGCACCAGTCCACATGATGCCCCGGTAACTCGCATCATATTTGAAATACATGTTTAATAATAGTGTACTGTATTTTCATTCATGTCTAAAATGTAGCACCTGTAGCCATTTGTAAACCTGTCATAAATGACTGTACTTTACACTGTACTTGTAAATACGAAGTAGAATACAGTGAATTAATTGTTGGGCAGCATATGCTCCCATTCCTAAATCTTTGCAATTAATACAGCAGATGAAAACCACATAAGCAGTAGATTCAGCACAATATTTATTCATTTACATGTCAAATACTGAAAACATCATTTTGTTTGCCAAACTTTCATCTGAACTTGTACATACTCTATTTGTTTTTATTGTCCGTTTGATGAATGTGCCCGTGCATTTCCTCCGAGACTGCTCTAAAGACAGAAATGTAAACACAAGATCACATTAACACAAGTACAAACATTCATAAGTTAACACACAGAATTTCCCAATAAAACATGTATGTGATGTACACAAACACAAATAATGACTTCATCTTGTTCCATTTATATACGTAATATGTGTGTATAAGTGTTATGTCCTTACATATTCATGCTAGTAAGATCAAACTGTCTATGTCGTAGAAAGATTCAAGACTTTACAAAGGCTCCACACACCAAACTGCTTGCATAAATATATATCAATATTTATGACGCTTTCTCCCCATTGCACCATAATGTTGACATTTCTGAAAGGCTGGACGGAAGTGCGCAAAGAATCTTGGGATATGATGGACCACGAAGGACAGTTTGAATGCAGACTTCCATTCAGTGGAGGAGGAGGACACATTTGGAGGAGACATCACAGACTTTGTAATTTGGACAGCCTTCACGCGGTGCATGATGATAAATGATCGTACGTCTGACAATGGACTGTACACACTGAGCATGAGTTTAAATGGCACGTTGAGGCATGGGCTGTGATATGGTGGTGTGTCCATTTTGTAATATTGTTAGGAAAGTAACAACTTTCATGAAATACAAAGTGCTTGTGGTTTCTTCATTCAAATTTACAGCTAGGGCTGGGAATCTCAGGGTGCCTCACGATACGTTACGATTTGTGATACTTGGCCTCATGATAACGAAGATAGGGACAAACGGACACCATCTTCATACTTTGTGATGAGGTCTTTCATGAATTCAATCATGTCAGTGTTTATCAATGTTATCAATATTTAGACTCAATGAAAAATCACAGACCCCAAAGGTTCTTTGTTTGGTTTGCCGAAGGATACAGGACAGTGCAAACAGACTAGATTGTTACGTGCAATATTGTACAAAAACCAGGGCAAAATTTTGATGGTAATTTTTGTCAAATCATGCTTACAAAAACTGAGGTTTGACTTTACCGTATCGATTTTTTTGTCACTCCTATTTACAACTACGTAAAAGTACAAACATCACGTGTCACAGACACATCAATTATGTTTGTTTTGAATGTATTGAATCATATGATTATTCAAAATTGTCAACACTTGGAAGTGCGACTGTCGTAATTTTACCTTATTGTAAAATGTTACAAAAAAAACCTACTTTCTGATTGGATGGTTGGCCAGTAAGATGAAAGCGTCTGTGCTTTATGACATGCAACTCTTATGTATTTGTACTTTGAAGGGGTGCATATATAAAGTGATTATTTACTGAGGATTCAATGTGTTTGCTGCAGCCGTGTCAGAGAATCTAACTGAGGCTTCCTTCATCATTCAAGAAGTGCCGGTAAAGCTCACATTTTTATGCACAATGCTTAAAAGAGCGTAGAGTGGGGGTGTGGGCAGTGCGGCCCGGTGGCTATTTCACAGCACTTTTCGTGGCCCTCAGCATATTCAGACAATCAATTTTATCAATTATTAATATGAATGATCTCATTGAAAACGTGCCGTTAAACATTGAACACCAGATGACAGCATTAGTACTTATAAAAGATGATTCAATTGAACTTTGATTTATGGAGCATATGTTAAACACCATGTGACCAAATACAGCATCAATAAATACTATTTATGCCATTGGAATGAATAAAATATTCAAACAACAATACAGGCACAAAAGAGAAGTTAAATATATATAAATAGGGAATCAAATCAACCAAGACATCCTGCCTAAGTAGAAGTAGAGTCGTGGCTTTTTAGGAAACCAGTTTGAGGAGAGGGAGGATCAAAGAGAGGAAGACCCGCATGATGATGATGATGATAATGATGCATCCAACCTTGAAGCTAATATGACATGTTTCATACCTATGTGACCTGTATGACATGAAGCTAGTTGTACAGCAGTAATCTGATTTATATTAATATATGTATTTGAATCTGATGTAACTTTTTTTTGTTTATTTCTCATACAATATAATCACCAGATTAGGGCAGACAAGCGGTGGCACGGTTGCAGGAGATCATCCAGCTTCTCACAGCAGACCTCCAAAATCTTGTCTGTCTTAATTAACAGCATAGGACACTTGGCGAAGAGTGACTTGGCAAAGAGTGGTCCTGTTGCTCGAGAGCAGCCCCTCCAGCAGCAGGTCCACAAAGCACGCTGTCTCTTTAAATGCTCGATATGTTTGATCCAAACTCAACATCAACACTAATAAACCAACATGATTACTAAATACAATTCTAAATACAATTCTATGCATAAAAATTTGATATAACTCCAAGAATGCGTCGTAATACATGACTGATATGTTGATACTATATTTATGAGTAATGACATTAGTATTGATAAGATGTATAGTGGAAGTCATGTTTTGGATCAGAATCATTGGGAGAGACCTGGTAGGCCCTTTGTGGTCATTGAAGGTGTGAAAATGACCTCAGCAAAGTATGTATAGTTTCTCACTGACCATTTTCTTCCATGGTACAATATGAAGAACCGCCATGGTACAATATGAAGAACCGTACCTTGTGTAGCAAAATGACCTTCATGCATGACAACACACCATCGCGTGATAAAGAATACCTACCTCTCTGTCATTGGCTGTTATGGGCATAAACGGAGAGAAACTCATGGTTTGGCTCCTTTTTTTTCTCCTGACCTCAACTAAGTGAGAACCTGTGGAGCTTTGGCAAGCAAATTGTAATAATTGTAAAGGTTACATCAATGAAGCCTGTTAAAATGTTGGTGACTGAAATAGCTTTTGCTTTCAGTAAATATGACCTCCTTATGCTGCAAATTCAACCAATGACCATTTTCGGTTCCTAACCAGTGAAATGCTTTGAAATTCCATTGTGCATAATAATGTGGAACAGTGCATGTTAAGTTTTTATTTTTAAAAAAGTACTGACGTCATTGGGAGGTTTGTTCAATAAATAATTCAAATTGTACTCTGAAGGTTGATGATTTATGAGTAATTTATATTGACTATTGAGCAAAATCAGTAAAATATCAATTGCAAAATAGTTTGAAACGCAATATGTATATTGTGTATGTATTGTAATGTATAACGTATTGCATATTAATGTGCTTTAGTGCTACTTATGAATAAATATACATGAAGTATTATATGTAATTTATAGTAGCAATCATATCATTTATGAATGAATGGAGGTTGGCGTAAATAAGTTGGTCTTCTTCTCACTCCTTTTCAAGTTAATTTATTTTCTGTTCATATGTGTATTTCGATTCTGTTCTATCTAAACCTTTTAGTTTGCTCTACCCAATGTGGGTGCCATGTACAATCTATATTTTTGCATGGCTCAAAATAAAGAAGCAATCAATCAATGTTTGATTGATTTTCCATGTTTATTTTATAATTTGTTTTATTTTACAGCAAGCTCCTGTCCAGCAGTCCAACCATGGTGTGGGTGCTGTGGTCTTTGGTGGTGATGCTGAGCTTTTGCAGGGCAGATGGGGACTCTTCACTTCAGTCAGTTGTTGGAAGTACCGCCTTTTTTGACTGCAGGTACACCCTTTCCTCTGCTGACGGGTACTACAATATCAAGTGGTTGAAGCTTCCAAGCACACCAGAACATGATAACAGGACCATTATTAGCTTTACTGATGGCAAGCTGCATACTGATCTGTACCCACAAATGGAGGGCAGGGTCTCCTTCACGTCTCCTGACGCCCGCAATGGAGATGCTTCCATATACATCCACGACTTGCGTCCATCAGACACGGGGACCTACGTGTGCAGCGTGCGAACGTCATCTAAAATCTTCAAGCAGAATATGATGTTGACAGTCATTGAAGAGATGAGCAATCCAGTGTGTAACGTGGAAGGGAAGCCGGCGGTGGGTAAGGATGTGACACTCAAATGCAGATCACAAGGCACCCTGCAGCAGTACATATGGGAAAAGACCAGCGGAAACAAGGTGTTGCCTCCTAAAGCCAATGTGGACACCAGAAAAGGGGACTTGCTTGTAAAGAACATCACTGAGGATGACTTTGGACATTATCTCTGCACGGTGAAAGGTCTGAATTCCACCAAAAGCTGTCTGGTCCTACTCAAGAATCCACTGGCACCCCCGGGTGATGAAGTTGAATCTACAGGTGCTCTGTCCCCATTGGCCCCCAGCAATGGAGATCCAGCTACTGCAGCGGCCGTGACAACAGTAATGCTTTTGCTGGCCATTGTCTGTGTTGTGGTTGGTATCTGGTACTGGCGCAGAAGAAGTCGTACGTATGCCCCCAATGAAATTGAGGTGGCGGCGCATCCTAAGTCAGAGAGAGCCAACACGCTGACTCAACCATCAAACACGGTGAGGGACACGTTTTTGACATGTCCACCACCACATGCTGATGATTGATGTTTTTGCTCCGACAGGGAAATCTCTTCTATGACCAGGTGGACGCTCTTTGAGGAGGACCAGGACATGCAGCGGCAACATCATCCCTTTTCTGTCGTTTTTTAATCATTTGTCCTGTGTTGTCTATACCGTACACTCGGGGTTTCCAACCATGCAGGGGCTCACCAGCTGATGAGCAGCTCACCAAAGAGTTTTCTAAGTGTTAATTCAGACATTATACGTATTTAATGCCAAATTACCACAAAATAGCGTAGACTAGTGATTTGGATAATGGAAAACTAGGACAAATGTGTTTTTAAGTTTTGGAAAGCAACCAATACTTTCAGGATAAATATGCTCGCTAATGTTGTGAGAACGTGAAAATAGAAACGTGAAATTTTATGAGACTTCAACTTGGCAAACGTCAAAAGGATTAACTCTGCATATGTATGTGTCGCTTTGCTTTTTCTTTGGCTTTTTGCAGCCCTTTTGGCAACACTGATTTCAAAAGCTGCCCGGCCGGCAGCGGCACGCCAGCCTGTTAGGGATGACGTCACGTGCAGCAGAGTGCCCTGATTCCGCTCAGTTTGATGAAAAACAAGTTGGGAAAAAGACAATACAGCCAAAACAGGACATAAATGTGAGTTGTGGATACGAACATTTTGTTTATGTTCTGGCAAAACAAGCTTATTCAGCATAAAAAATATTGTACATTTTTTTAAAAAGCAAAAAGAAATGTTATCCCTTGACTATACTTGCAAACCTTTAATATATTTTAGCACATGTGACTTGATGTAAGAAAACAATGCCAGACATGTGTTACCACCATGGAACATCACTGACAGCCTCCAAACCTCCTCTGGCTTCCTGCACGTCATCATTCCACCTGCTTGATACTGTGCAGGATGCTACATTGTTTTATTACTCGTCATATATGTGATCAAATAATACATTAAAACTTATACTGTCATATGCAGGTATAGTCAAGGTTTTCAAATGATCCATAAATGTTACAAAACACATTTCAAAAATGTGTTATTGCTGATCAGAGTTTTGTACAAATGAACAAAGTAGCCAAAAAGTAGCTATTAATATTACTATTGCTTAATATATTAGGTTCCGCTCTGAGTTGGAGATAAATCTACCGACAGAGAACCTCTTTTCTCTCGTCTAAAACATACACCAACTAATAATAAAAATGAATTACTGGTGAAATTAACTGAATTAACACATCAGTTACATGTAGATCCAAATATTTGACTGATACTGTAAAAGTAACCAGACGTTTTAGTAGTGAAAATTCCTTGCTGCATTTTGTTCGTAAAACCTACTCTAGATGTCCTAAGTATTTGGACAGTGACAGTGTTTTAGGATTTTGCCCTTCCAGTATACACTATCACAGTTGATTAATCGGCATGTGATAGAAGTGTTTTTCTGCTTTAAGAGCTTTGACAAAAATATGGCAAACAATTAGTAATTACAGCTGCAAGAAGTTCAACCACTGAAAGATAACATGGAGATTATCTACATGCCACACTTTTTTTAATTACATTTTTCACAAACCTGTTACCATTTCATGTTAGCACACATTTAGACTGTTCCAAATTATTATGCAAATGATTTTTCTCTGGTTTTGCTAAATAGTCTTAAATTAGTCACAATTTTCAATTCATCAACCTTTAGAGTACAAACCTAAAAATGCACTGTTCCACGTTATTATTCAAAATGAAGTTTCAAAGCATTTCACCGTTAGCCATAAGGAGAATAAGGAGGCACAGGCATAAGGAGGTAATTTTCTGAACGCAAAAGTTATTTCAATCACCAACATTTTAACAGGCCAAGTTACACGTTAGCACAGGGGTCGGGAACCTTTTTGGCAAAGAGAGCCATGAAAGCCACATATTTAAAAATGTATTTCCGTGAGAGCCATATCATTTTTCAACACCAAATACGACCAAATGTGTGTATATTTATGGAAGACCAACAATTTTAGAATTTAATAAGTCTCTGAATTTCTTCTTTTTAATAAAAATGTTATATTGAAGCTAACAAATAATAAATACATTACTTTTTACCATTAATCCAACTTCTGCTGCTGCATGGTTTTGCGCCCTACTCCGTATCTTTCTTTCCCTTTTTCGTCAAAAGGGTTGTCTCTGCACAATTAGCTAGCTGACTATTTGATTAAAGGAGGGACGAGCCCAATAATCAAGTTTTGGTGTCTGACACTGGAAAATGGGAAGGACAGCTGGCATTGCGCTACAAAATCAAATGGATTAAAATGCATTAGAATGCATATTTTAAATGTTATTTTTAACACTGATTTCTGTAATGTTTTACTTTAAAATGTCAGGAAAACAAATTAAAATAAAACACATTTTATGGTGTTAAGAAATGTCTGAGAGCCAGATGCAGTCATCTAAAGAGCCACATCTGGCTCCCGAGCCATAGGTTCCCTACCCCTGCGTTAGCATTACCTTCACAATTCTTACTGAATTTGGGTTTTTGGAGCGTTTCAGCTTGAAAAAAGATGTCAGAATACCCTCCCACAGCTGCTGCTTTGTTGTGATCTGCCTCCCACCCTCATAGATTGGCTTTTTTTTGTTCCGTAAGGCTCAGGATCTTTCAAACAATTTAGAATGACTGATTTACTGCTCCCAACCTCAGCAGCAATGGCACGCTGCGAGAGGCCTTGCTTATGCAGCTCGACGATCCGACCACGTTCAAAAAGAGAACGCTTCTTAGCTTTAGCCATCAGGAGGGCATGACCGTGTGAATGCCTGACAGAAAATGAACATTTTGAGCAGATTTTGGCTTTAAATCCTGTGGTCTTAAACTTTCAGCTGATAAACAGCCTATTTCAATTTGTTTTCAATAAATTACTTTTTCAAAGTGCTTTTTGTCTCACTCCCCCGTCTTGTTTTTGCAAATTGTAGCTCTACTCAGAACCTCATTGAAATCCAAATGTGCAAAATGCAAATTCTAGCAATTTTTCAACGGGTTTGATCATGAGAGATCAAAGAGTTTGATCAGGAGTGTAAATTTACATAACACTAACGCGTGCATATACAGGTGTTTACTTTCCGTCTGTGTCCTACACTGCCTCCTCCTGGAAGAAATGTTCAAGGACATGTCATCTCATAGTTGATATACTGTACAGCAGTGGTTCTCCTAACCAATACTCACAAGCAGAAACGGTTGCAGTGGGCCAACAAATACATACAATCCTGTTTACTGATGAGGGCCATGCAACCTTGGGTGGTCCGGATAGAGGAAGTAAAGTATGGCCAGCATCTCTCAACAAGGCTGTGATGTCAGCAAGGAGGTAGCTCAGTCATGTTTTGAATCAGAATCATTGGGAGAGACCTGGTAGGCCATGTATGGTCAGTCAAGGTGTGAAAATGATGTCAGCAAAGTATATAGCATTTCTTCCGTGGTACAATATGAAGAACCGTACCTTCTGTAGCAAAACGATCATCATGCATGACAAAGCATCTCATGATGCAAAGAATACTTACCCCTGTCATTGGCTGTTATGGGCATAAAAGGAGAGAAACTCATGGTTTGGCCTCATTTTTCCCGACCTCAACCTCAATTGAGAATCTATGGAGCATCGTCAAGCCCAGGTGGACCTAAAATAAAAAAAAATCACACCTGCACTGAGCCCGAGGATCCGATTGGCTTTCCATCAAGACACAGGGCCGTCTTCCACCCACATTAAGGATCTTACTGGTGCCGACTGCAGCGCAATAACCATCAGACGGCATCTGCGGAAAAAGGGTTTAAAAAACAAAAAATTCAAAGACCTCGTCTCCTTCAAAGCCACAAAACTGCCTGTTTAGACTTTGCCAGGGAGCATCAAACATGGGACATTGAAAGGTGGAAAGTTTTATTCTCTGATGAGAAAAAATGTAACTTTGATGGTCCAGATGGCTTCCAACGTTACTGGCATGACAAGGAGATCCCACCTGAGATGTTTTCTACCCGGCACAGTGGAGGGGGGTCCATCATGGTCTGGGGTGCTTTTTCATTCAGTGGAACACTGGAGCTTCAGGTGGTGCAGGGTTGTCAAACGGCGACTGCTTCCATGCAGATGTTGCAGCGGACATCCCTCATGACTGAGGGCCCTCGTCTGTGTGGTAACAGCTGGCTTTTTCAACAGGACAACGCTGCAGTTCACAATGCTCGCTTGACCAAGGACTTCTTCAGGGAGAATAGCATCACTCTTTTGGACCATCCTGCATGTTCCCCTCATTTAAATCCCATCAAGAACATTTGGGGATGGATGGCAAAGCAAGTTTATAAAAATGGCTATCAGTTCCAGACAGTTGATGCCCTTCATGAAGCCATCTTCACCACTTGGAGCAATGTTCCCACTAGCCTCCTGGAAACACTCGCATCAAGCATGCCCAAACCAATTTTTGAAGTGATTAACAAGAACAGTGGAGCTACTCATTACTGAGTCCTACTGGAAACAGTTTTTGTTCTGGTTTGGAGAGTTTTTTGTTATTTTTTGAGCGATGATCATACATTACCGTATGACTAAACATGCTACTGTTTTGCTGGCAAATGATATAAATACAGAAAATCGTAGACCCGAGCTCCTGTCATGTCTCGTCTTGCGAATTGAGTGTCTTGTGACACCTGTAGTCAATTATATATAAAATAAACTATTTTGGTCCCGGTAACGACGCATGGGGTACACAGCAAAGTATATCCACGCATGATGATGAATGTTTTCTCAGCTTCACAAAATGCTTCTTTTTTGTTACATAGCTTGTTCTACTGCTTCGGTGAGGAACACTGAATTAGGATTTCTGTGTATGGCGTATTTGCAAAGTGGCTGCTAAATCAAGTTCATTAAAGCTTAAAGGCCTTGCGTTTGTGTTGTTGCACTACAACGCATTTTATCCACAGATGGCAAAAACATGGAACACAACACTTTTTCACACCACTGTATAATGTGTGTAGTTATGTTCTACATTGTTCGTTTGAAAGCGAACGGTAAATTTGCAAAAATTAGATTTATAGTTCATGGTGCCAGCCATGATGAACTTGGTGTCGCAGCAAAGCGTCATTTTCAGAATTGACATCAGCGGAGTAAAACCTCTCAGTTTGTTCATTTTCGGACTGCAGTTGAGTTTAAAGCAGGAAACATGTTTTGTTTGCATTTCAGCAGAACGTGTTCAGGAGGTTGGTGCAGGCGTCACATGTGCTCATTGTGTCTCAAGTACCAGTATTTGTGGGTAAACACTAAAAATGTTACATTTTTTTTGCAACTTTATTCAGTGCAATGAGAAACACACAATACTTCTGATGTTATCTACCGCCGTGATTGTTGTCTACTTATCACTGACTATACAAACACAAATCTATTATTTTCTATTTTCATTCACCTGTTACCGTACTCTGATGATCCATCCATCAAAGCGTACTGCAAGATGATTGCCAATGATGTCATATGTGGTGTTGTTGATAGAAGGACAACGTTATGAAAGATTTAAAGTCCTGGAGCTTCATTTCCTGCTGCTGGTCTCACCAGCACACTTGTGATTGTTAAGCTGGTACTTATCAGAGAATCTTTCATCACACACACTGCAACTCCACACTTTCTCACCAGTGTGTATTCTTGTGTTTATTACAAGTGTTCTTTGGTCACAAACGCTTTTGCTGCAGATTGAACAGTAATATGGTTTCTCTCCAGTGTGTGTTATCATGTGTACTTTAAAATCGTCAACAAAACTTTTCCCACACACTGAACAGGTAAAAGGTGTTTCTTCAGTGTGTTTTTTCACGTGTTTTCCAAGTGTTCTTTGGTCGTAAAAGCTTTTGCTGCAGATTGAACAGTAATATGGTTTCTCTCCAGTGTCTATTGTCATGTGTACTTTCAAATATTAATTTAGTCTAAAACCAACACCACACACTGAACAGAAATACGGTTTTTCTCCAGTGTGTATTCTCATGTGGAATCTCAAATGTGGTTTTCGACTAAAACCTGTACCACAGACTGTGGACGGTGGACATGCCAAATTTCCTCAGTCTTCTCAGGAAGTACAGTCTCCTTTGGGACTTCTTCATAATTTGTTGGGTGTTGTGAGACCAGGTGAGGTCCTCGCTGATGTGTGTGCCAAGGAACTTGAAGGTTTTCACCCTCTCCACCTCAGTCTCATCAATAAACAGGGGTCTATGCGGCTCCTTTTCCCTTGTTCTTGGTTCGATGATCATCTCTTTAGTCTTATCTGTATTGAGAAGGAGATTGTTATCACGACACCAAGCTATGAGGTCCGCCACCTCTCTTCTGTATGATGTTTCAACACCACCAGTGATCAGGCCGATGACTGTAGTGTCATCCGCAAATTTAATGATGCTGGTGTTGTTCTGGGAGGCCACACAATCGTAGGTGAAGAGCGTGTAGAGGAGCAACTCAGCACACACCCCTGTGGGGTCCCAGTGCTCACAATTCTTGAGCTGGATGTGCGATTGTGGACTCTGACTGACTGGGGCCCGCCTATTAGAAAGTTAAACGTCCAGTTACAAAGGGAGGGAGACAGGCCAAGTGTGAGGAGCTTATTTGTGTGTTTGTGGGGGCTGACTGCATTAAAAGCAGAGCTATAGTCTATAAATAGCATTCTGACGTATGTGTCCTGGCCCTGTAGGTGAGAAAGGGCTGTGTGGATGGCAGTGTTGACTGCATCATCCGTGGACCGGTTCTGGCGATATGCAAACTGTAGAGGGTCCACAGTTGCCGCCGGGATGCTCTTTTTGATGTGGGTCATGACTATTCTTTCAAAGCACTTCATAACAATCGGAGTGAGTGCTATAGGGCGATAGTCATTCAAGCAGGTCACGTTGCTCTTCTTGGGTACGGGCACTATGGTGGTGGACTTAAAGCAGGTCGGTACAGATGCTTGTGCAAGCGACAGGTTAAATATGTCAGCAAGCACATCAACTAGCTCTGATGAGCAAACCCGAAGTGCACGTCCTGAGATGTTGTCTGGGCCTGCTGCTTTTCGTGGGTTTGTTTTGTTTAGAACCCTGCGCACATCAGCTGATGTCACCATGAGAGGTGAGTCCTGTGTGCTCCCCAAGTCCAGCCACCCTCTCTGCTCATCAGGAGTTTGGGTGTCAAAGCGGGCATAGAACTCGTTCAGCTCATCAGGAAGTGTGGTATGGCTGGATGTGGCTACGCTACTCCGCTGACGATAGTCTGTGATGCGCTGG
This sequence comes from Dunckerocampus dactyliophorus, assembly GCF_027744805.1. Taxonomy (NCBI): domain Eukaryota; kingdom Metazoa; phylum Chordata; class Actinopteri; order Syngnathiformes; family Syngnathidae; genus Dunckerocampus; species Dunckerocampus dactyliophorus. The sequence continues at coordinate 20,301,693 of NC_072832.1, read as the reverse complement.
AGCCCCGCCCACATGCGCCGAGGGTCTGAGGTGGAATAGTAGCCCTCCAGCTTCTGTCTGTACTGTCTTTTGGCCTCTCGTATGGACCTCCTCAGGTCATATCTGGCCTTTTTGTAGTCCTCAGCCGTGCCCATGACAAATGCAGTCGAACGAGCACGTAGCTTGGCCCTTACATCACAGTTCATCCACTGTTTTTGATTAGGGTATTTTCTGTAATACTTGGTGGTGGTAACAGTCTCTATACATGTGCTAATGTAGCCAGTCACAGCAGACACGTATTCATCCAAATCAACAGTACAATCTTCCCTCCCCGCTGCAGTTTTAAACACATCCCAGTTTGTGCAGCCAAAGCAGTCCTGAAGTACTTGATCAGTTTCTTCATTCCACACTTTAACTGCGATACTTACTGGGGGAGCTTGTTTAAGAAGTTGTCTGTATGTTGGATAAAGGAATATGGAGATGTGGTCGGTCTTTCCAAACTGGGGTCTTGGAACAGCCTTCAAAGCACCTTTCATGTTGCAGTAGACTTGGTCCAGGATGTTATTTTTCCTCGTGGGAAAGCTTACATGCTGGTAATATTTGGGGAGAACAGTCCTGAGGTTACACTGGTTGAAATCGCCAGATATAATGAATACAGCGTCTGGGTGTTTGGTCTTGTGTTTATCAATGATGTCATGCAGGAGGCCTAGTGCGTTAGCGGTGTTAGCTCGTGGTGGAATGTAAACAGCAGTTAAGTACACAGCGCTAAACTCACGAGGCAAATAAAAAGGTCTGCATTTCACCATCAGTAGCTCAATGTCCTGCGAGCAGTGCTTTTCCATCGTCTGTACGTCTATGCACCACCGTTTGTTTACGTAAACACAGACGCTAAAGTCCGATCTCCCCGGTAAGCAGCAAATGTTTCCAACTGGATCGCCGAGTCCGAAAATCCTCCATCAGCCAGGTTTCTGTGAAGGTGAGCACACAGCACTCTCTGATCTCACGTTGAGCTGTAATCCTTGCTCTTAGTTCGTCCATCTTGTTTTCAAAAGAGCGGACGTTGGCTAGCAGCAGGCTTGGTAGCGGTGGCCTCGTCGCTCTAGCTTTTAGCTTAGCATGCAGGCCGGCCCGCTTGCCTCGTTTACGCCTCGGATGCTTTGCTCGCCGGGTATTCAGCTCACCAGGCCCGCAGGCTGCTGTGTTCTCCGGGCGCAGAAGAAAGGCAAAGTCTGAGAAGCTAAATGAAAGTTCATAGTGAACCCTGCCGATGTTCAACAGTGTCTCTCTGTTGTAATGTACTGCGTGAGTGTGTTGAATGTCCACAATTAACAATAAAATAGCAAAAACTAGAAAAAAAAACGGGAGAGTGTCACAGAGACGTCTGCCACGAAGGGCGCCATCTTGCATCACATGACATTAAAAAGAAAGAGGAGGATCACAGCATCAGTCAGGAGGGAGAGCATTTTGAAGGACTGGAGGAGTTCCCAGTGATTGGTGTCCCCATGTGAAGAGTGAAGATGATGAAGACAAAGGTCAAAGTGAGGAGAAAAGCACGGTGGAGCCTCCAAGCAGCAGCTCAACTCAACACATGACAACAGAAGCTGATGGAGACCACTGTGGAGGATCACAAACAGATGGCCTCTTAGCTCCACTGTCATATAGTGATGACACAACATCACGCTCTCCTGACACTGATGATGAAGACTCGAAAGCTGATATGACACATCACACTGACAACACACTCTTTAAATGCTCTCAATGTGATAAAACCTTTGGTAACAAAAGAAATCTGAAAATACACATTCGATGTCACACAGGAGAGAAACCGTTCACCTGTTCAGTGTGTGGTAAAGGTTTTGTACAAACAACAGATTTGAGAATACAATCTGGAGGGAAACCTTTTTCCTGTTCAGTCTGTGGTACAGGTTTTAGTCGAAAACCAGATTTGAGATTCCACATGAGAATACACACTGGAGAAAAAACACGTATTTCTGTTAGTGTGTGGTGTTGATTTTAGACGAAATTAATATTTAAAAGTACACGTGACAATACACACTGGAGAGAAACCATATTCCTGTTCAATCTGCAGCAAAAGCTTTTACGACCAAAGAACACTTGGAGAACACGTGAAAAAACACACTGAAGAAACACCTTTTACCTGTTCAGTGTGTGGGAAAAGTTTTGTCGATGATTTTAAAGTACACATGAGAACACACTGGAGAGAAACCATATTACTGTTCAATCTGCAGCAAAAGCTTTTACGACCAAAGAACACTTGGAAAACACGTGAAAAAACACACTGAAGAAACACCTTTTACCTGTTCAGTGTGTGGGAAAAGTTTTGTCGATGATTTTAAAGTACACATGAGAACACACACTGGAGAGAAACCATATTACTGTTCAATCTGCAGCAAAAGCTTTTACGACCAAAGACCACTTGTAATACACACAAGAATACACACTGGTGAGAAAGTGTGGAGTTGCAGTGTGTGTGATGAAAGATTCTCTGATAAGTACCAGCTTAACAATCACAAGAGTTCTGGTGAGACCAGCAGCAGGAAATGAAGCTCCAGGACTTTAAATCTTTCATAACGTTGTCCTTCTATCAACAACACCACATATGACATCATTGGCAATCATCTTGCAGTACGCTTTGATGGATGGATCATCAGAGTACGGTAACAGGTGAATGAAAATAGAAAATAATAGATTTGTGTTTGTGTAGTCAGTGATAAGTAGACAACAATCACGGCGGTAGATAACATCAGAAGTATTGTGTGTTTCTCATTGCACTGAATAAAGTTGCAAAAAAAATGTAACGTTTTTAGTGTTTACCCACAAATACTGGTACTTGAGACACAATGAGAACATGTGACGCCTGCACCAACCTCCTGAACACGTTCTGCTGAACTGCAAACACGTTTCCTGCTTTAAACTTAACTGCAGTCCCAAACTGTACAAACTGAGAGGTGTTACTCCGCTGATGTCAATTCTGAAAATGACGCTTTGCTGCGACACCAAGTTCATCATGGCTGGCACCATGAACTATAAATGTAATTTTTGCAAATTTACAGACACGCATGCACACGGCAATATATTAAGGCACGCAAAATGATCTTATCGAGTTCATTTTCATTTATTGTGTGATTCATTTAGTGTTGTCCCAGGCCCAGTGGCCACGAGACAATTTTTTTTCTCAACAAGAATTTCACATTTTCACAAGAAGTCCCATTTTAACCTCACGAGATCTTGTGGCACATAGTTCATTTCACAGTTCCACATGTCCAAAAGGAGTAGGAAGAAGCAAAGCTTATTTAATCCTGCCCCTTGTCTATTTCACGTCATTTGCAATACAGTTCTTCACTTTATGTATTCCAATGTAGTCTTTATCAGTGATGAAAAAAAAACACATGGACATAAATCCTGCCTTGCTTAAATCAATGCTTTACTTCCTAGTATCGATTCAATCGATTGATTACCTTTTTAATCGATGTTAGATCGATATATGCCATCCACAATGAAAATCTTGGTAAACAGATCAATGTAGTTGAATCGGTCGGAATATAAATCGATGCATTGATGTAGTGAATGAATTGTTACTGTCACGTTCTGCAGGACAGGAGAGCGCGTCTCCTGTCCTGCGCTCTTATTTTGGCGGGTCGCACTTTCTCCAGGGAGGAAGTGGCAACCGCGTCACGTCTGGTGGCAGCGCAGCTGCTTAAGATTATCAATGGCGGTTAAAGGACAGAACTTTGGTACGTGGTTGATTGTCATTGCTCCTCGTCTCTGATCCGGAGCTGTCACCTAAGGATTTGACTCACTTGTTGTACATCGTCCATGTTATTTCGCCCACAGAGCTTTTCCCTCTGTCGCTTTTTGTTTGCACCTTTGCAAGTGTGAGTACCTGTACCTGCTTGAGCACATTAAAGTATTTTATTTATTTGCAAGCTGCTTCTTCTCTGCATTCTGGGGGTCAATCTTCTGACAGCTCTGCCAAAACGTGACAGTTACACCCCTACTGAGAAGCCATTTGGCCTCATCCCAGCAGGCTTCATAGGCCGTGGTCAAAGATCAGAGGACAGCTGTACCCTGACTAGGCCGGGACAAACCACTCCATTCTTAATAAGGGTGCCAGATTCAGACCAAAAGTCTAAATAATTTAACTGTACACGACTAAAAACAGCAGCACTTTAACTATTACACCCCGTCTGTACAAAATAAGGAGGCATAGGACAGTCAAAAGGGATCATTGTAACAACAGCAAGGAATGCTGGGAAATTTGTCTGCACATTCCACAGCTGCCAACTCTTCCAGGTTGCATGAATATCTTGTTGATTTTCTGTATTTATATCATTTGCCAGCAAAACAGTAGCATGTTTAGTCATACGGTAATGTATGATCATCGCTCAAAAAATAACAAAAAACTCTCCAAACCAGAACAAAAACTGTTCCCAGTAGGACTCAGTAATGGGTAGCTCCACCGTTCTTGTTAATCACTTCAAAAATTGGTTTGGGCATGCTTGATGTGAGTGTTTCCAGGAGGCTAGTGGGAACATTGCTCCAAGTGGTGAAGATGGCTTCACGAACGGCATCAACTGTCTGGAACTGATGGCCATTTTTATAAACTTGCCTTGCCATCCATCTCCAAATGTTCTCGATGGGATTTAAATGAGGGGAACATGCAGGATGGTCCAAAAGAGTGATGCTATTCTCCCTGAAGAAGTCCTTGGTCAAGCGAGCATTGTGAACTGCAGCGCTGTCCTGTTGAAAAAGCCAGCTGTTACCACACAGACGAGGGCCCTCAGTCATGAAGGATTCCCACTGCAACATCTGCATGGAAGCAGTCGCCGTTTGACAACCCTGCACCACCTGAAGCTCCAGTGTTCCACTGAATGAAAAAGCACCCCAGACCATGATGGACCCCCCCTCCACTGTGCCGGGTAGAAAACATCTCAGGTGGGATCTCCTTGTCATGCCAGTAACGTTGGAAGCCATCTGGACCGTCAAGGTTACATTTTTTCTCATCAGAGAATAAAACTTTCCACCTTTCAATGTCCCATGTTTGATGCTCCCTGGCAAAGTCTAAACGGGCAGTTTTGTGGCGTTGAAGGAGACGAGGTCTTTGAATTAGTTTTTTTGTTGTTTAAACCCTTTTTTCCGCAGATGCCGTCTGATGGTTATTGCGCTGCAGTCGGCACCAGTAAGATCCTTAATGTGGGTGGAAGACGGCCCTGTGTCTTGATGGAAAGCCAATCGGATCCTCGGGCTCAGTGCAGGTGTGATTTTTTTTTTTAGGTCCACCTGGGCTTGACGATGCTCCATAGATTCTCAATTGAGGTTGAGGTCGGGAAAAATGAGGCCAAACCATGAGTTTCTCTCCTATTATGCCCATAACAGCCAATGACAGGGGTAAGTATTCTTTGCATCATGAGATGCTTTGTCATGCATGATGGTCGTTTTGCGACAGAAGGTACGGTTCTTCATATTGTACCACGGAAGAAATGCTATATACTTTGCTGACATCATTTTCACACCTTGAATGACCATACGTGGCCTACCAGGTCTCTCCCAATGATTCTGATTCAAAACATGACTGAGCTACCTCCTTGCTGACATCACAGCCTTGTTGAGAGATGCTGGCCATACTTTACTTCCTCGATCCCGAACACCCAAGGTTGCATGGCCCTCATCAGTAAACAGGATTGTATGTATTTGTTGGCCCACTGCAACCGTTTCTGCCTGTGAGTATTGGTTAGGGGAACCACTGCTGTACAGTATATCAACTTATCGACAGAGGAGTAGCGTAGCCACGTCCAGCCAAACAACACTTCCAGATGAGCTGAATGAGTTCTATGCCCGCTTTGATACCCAAACTCCTGATGAGGAGAGAGGGTGGCTGGACTTGGGGAGCACACAGGACTCACCTCTCATGGTGACATCAGCTGATGTGCGCAGGGTTCTGAACAAAACAAACCCACGAAAAGCAGCAGGCCCAGACAACATCTCAGGCCGTGCACTTCGGGTTTGCTCATCAGAGCTAGCTGATGTGCTTGCTGACATATTTAACCTGTCGCTTGCACAAGCATCTGTACCGACACGCTTTAAGTCCACCACCATAGTGCCCGTACCCAAGAAGAGCAACGTGACCTGCTTGAATGACTATCGCCCTATAGCACTCACTCCTATTGTTATGAAGTGCTTTGAAAGAATAGTCATGACCCACATCAAAAAGAGCATCCCGGCAACTGTGGACCCTCTACAGTTTGCATATCGGCAGAACCGGTCCACGGATGATGCAGTCAACACTGCCATCCACACAGCCCTTTCTCACCTACAGGGCCAGGACACATACGTCAGAATGCTATTTATAGACTATAGCTCTGCTTTTAATACAGTCAGCCCCCACAAACTAACAAATAAGCTCCTCACACTTGGCCTGTCTCCCTCCCTCTGTAACTGGGTGTTTAACTTTCTCACAGGCAGGCCCCAGTCAGTCAGAGTCCACAATCGCACATCCAGCTCAAGAATTGTGAGCACTGGGACCCCACAGGGGTGTGTGCTGAGTCTGCTCCTCTACACGCTCTTCACCTACGATTGTGTGGCCTTCCAGAACAACACCAGCATCATTAAATTTGCGGATGACACTACAGTCATCGGCCTGATCACTGGTGGTGTTGAAACATCATACAGAAGAGAGGTGGCGGACCTCATAGCTTGGTGTCGTGATAACAATCTCCTTCTCAATACAGATAAGACTAAAGAGATGATCATCGACCCGAGAACAAGGGAAAAGGAGCCGCATAGACCCCTGTTTATTGATGAGACTGAGGTGGAGAGGGTGGAAACCTTCAAGTTCCTTAGTTCTTAGTCCACTTTCAAATAGCTAGAATAATGTTTAAAGTTAATAACAACTCGTTACCCAAAAACCTCATACAGTATTTCTCAATCAGCGAGGAGAAATATGATCTTAGAGGAAAATTAAACTTAAAACATTTATATGCGAGAACTACGCTGAAAACACACAGCATTTCCGTGAGTGGAATTAAATTATGGAACGGATTGAGTAAGGAACTAAAACAATGTACAGAGATGAGCAAATTCAAAAAACAATACAAGCAGTTGATGTTTGCTAAATACAAGGCAGAAGAGTCTTGATTGTTCTGTCAGGTTTGTTATGTTTTTGTTTTTTTTTGTTTATAAAAAAAAGCTATTTATTTATTTATTAATTATTGTTGTTATTATTATTATTATTATTATTAATGTATATATATATTTAATTTTTTTTAAGTTTTTTTGGGGGGAGGGCTGTCTTACCGTTATCTATTATGTATTATCCTGACTATCACAGAAAACACGACATGGAATGCAGGAAGTGAACTACATGTACTGTACAAGATGTGGAATGGATGGGGGGTAGGATTAAATAAGCTTTGCTTCTTCCTACTCCTTTTGGACATGTGGAACTGTCAAAGAATGATTCATGAGATGTATTCCATTGTAACCTTCATGCATGTTCAAATAAAACTAAACCAAACCAAACCAAACCAAACCTTGGCACACACTTCAGCGAGGACCTCACCTGGTCTCACAACACCAACAAATTCTGAAGAAGTCCCAAAGGAGACTGTACTTCCTGAGAAGACTGAGGAAATTTGGCATGTCCACCACAATCCTGAGTTGCTTCTACAGATGCACTATCGAAAGTGTCCTTACAGCCTCCATCACTGTTTGGTACGGTAACTGTACAACACGTGATAGGAAGGCACTCCAGCGGGTGATCAAGACCTCACAGAACATTGTTGGGGCAGCCCTCCCCTCACTGCAAGACATTTATAAAACCAGAGTCCTACGAAGAACACACAACCTCATCAAGGACAGCACACATCCACAACACTCATTATTCACACTCCTACCGTCAGGCAGACGCTACAGGAGTTTGAAGTCCAGGACCACAAGGCTGGCAAACAGCTTTTGCCCACAGGCCATCAGGCTTCTCAACGAAGCACTCACACACGCCGCACGCAACACACGCACACACTCATAGCACTTTTATTTATTTACTTATTTATTCATTCATTTATTTGTATTATTTACCTGTATTAATGTCTCTTCTGTTGTTGCTGCTTAATTTATTGGTATTTATGTTTCTTATGTTCTTATTCTTCCTTGTGTTTTCTTTCTTTTCTTGGGAGAATGAACAGAATAAGAATTTCATTGCATAGTATTGTCATATTGTCATATGTTTTACTATGCATATAATAAAACTCTTGAATCTTGAAACTATGAGATGACATGTCCTTGAACATTTCTTCCAGGAGGAGGCAGTGTAGGACACAGACGGAAAGTAAACACCTGTATATGCACGCGTTAGTGTTATGTAAATTTACACTCCTGATCAAACTCTTTGATCTCTCATGATCAAACCCGTTGAAAAATTGCTAGAATTTGCATTTTGCACATTTGGATTTCAATGAGGTTCTGAGTAGAGCTACAATTTGCAAAAACAAGAAGCGGGAGTGAGACAAAAAGCACTTTGAAAAAGTAATTTATTGAAAACAAATTGAAATAGGCTGTTTATCAGCTGAAAGTTTAAGACCACAGGCTTTAAGGCCAAAATCTGCTCAAAATGTTCATTTTCTGTCAGGCATTCACACGGTCATGCCCTCCTGATGGCTAAAGCTAAGAAGCGTTCTCTTTTTGAACGTGGCCGGATCGTCGAGCTGCATAAGCAAGGCCTCTTGCAGCGTGTCATTGCTGCTGAGGTTGGGAGCAGTAAATCAGTCATTCTAAATTGTTTGAAAGATCCTGAGCCTTACGGAACAAAAAAAAGCCAATCTATGAGGGTGGGAGGCAGATCACAACAAAGCAGCAGCTGTGGGAGGGTATTCTGACATCTTCCAAAGAAATTCAAGCTGAAACGCTCCAAAAACCCAAATTCAGTAAGAATTGTGAAGGTTATGCTAACGCAGGGGTAGGGAACCTATGGCCCGGGAGCCAGATGTGGCTCTTTAGATGACTGCATCTGGCTCTCAGACATTTCTTAACACCATAAAATGTGTTTTATTTTAATTTGTTTTCCTGACATTTTAAAGTAAATGTAAATGTAAATGGTGTCTTCATGCTCCCCGGCGGTCCGCGCTCTCCGCGCCTGGGTTCTGGATCGTATGTCTGGGACCCCGGGGTCCCTGGCTCCGCTGCTCCTTGGGTTACCAACGGGGGATAGGGTGGGGCTTCCGGGTGTCAGGCAGTCGACCACTGTGTGTGTGTGTGTGTGTGTGTGTGTGTGTGTGTGTGCGCGCTTGAGTAAGTAGGTGTGTGTATGAGCGTGCGCGTAGGGATGTGTATGTGCGTAGGAGTGTGTATGTGCGTGCGTGTGGGTGCGTAGGAGTGTGTACAGTATGTGCGTGAGTGTGTGCACTTTTATTTATTTATTTATTTTAGTTATTTATTTTGGGGGGGGGTATATAGGGGTTTGCTCCGTGGGGTCGGGTGCTGGGTGATACATCTCTGCCGCCCGTGCCTCCGCCGGGTGGGTGGAGGGTGTGCCTCCTGCATCCCTTGGCGGGGCGGCCCTGTGTCGGGGGTCGGGCGGGGGTTGGCCCGGGGCGGCCGGGCTCCGCTCCCTGGGGGTGTGGGGGGGGCGGTGAGCGGGAGTTGGCGCTTCCGGCGCGGGCGGGCTTCTTTCCGGTTGTGGAGGCGTCTCTGGGCCTGCCGGTTTGTGGCCCCCGGTGCCCGTCTGCCTTTGTGGGGTGTGATCTCTTGCTGGTCTCAGGGGTTGGCAGTCCTCCGGCCCGCTGGCGTCCTGTCCTTGGCTGGGATTGCCTCTCTTCGGCCCCTTGCTGGTCTTCCCGGGGGGGGGGCCCTCTGGGCTGGCTCTTGGGGCACTGATCTTTGTGCTGCCTGCCCCTATGGGCCTGGTGACCTTCTGGCGGCCGGGGCCCGGCCTGGCTATTTGGGGCGGGGCTCTCTGGGGGGTGGGGGCGGCCCCTTTCCTTTCATGCATTCTCAGTGACAATTACACGCCCACACATTTCTGCACCTTTATATATATGAAGTCTTCCTCACATACAGAGATACCTGTACATATGCACACTCACAGTACATACGTACTTCCCCACATTACTCACTGAGTTATCCAGGGTGTTATTATGTTGTTGGTTTTATTACAGCGATGGTGATATCAGCAGTATGACTATATGTATGTGTGTGTGTGTGTGTATGTGTATATATGTGTGTGTATATGTATATGTATATATATATATATATATATGTATATATATATATTTTTTTTTTTTTTACAATGATGTGCATTACAGTACTTTTCATTCTGTTCACTATCATGGATAATCATTTCATTACTACAATTATGTGTGACTGTTTCAATGCGGTATTATCATTGTGATCACTATCATAGTTCATCATTTCATGACTGCTATTATGTGTGATTGTCATTGACAGCTTTGTCATTGTGGTTGTTGATATTGTTTTGTCCTGATGTCCTTGTTCGTCTTTATAGTTGTCACAGACATTTATTTGCTGATGTCGTTCTGTATGTTTCTGTTGTTCTGTCACTATTGTTGTTGTTGCTGCTGTTGTCCTTGTCTCTTTTTGTTTTTGTCCCCCCCCCCCACTGTTTCCTTTTCTCTTCTTCTCTGTCCCCTCCTGCTCCGGTCCGGTCAAAAGAAAAAAAACCAAAAAAAAATAGATGACTGCATCTGGCTCTCAGACATTTCTTAACACCATAAAATGTGTTTTATTTTAATTTGTTTTCCTGACATTTTAAAGTAAAAGATTACAGAAATCAATGTTAAAAATAGCATTTAAAATATGCATTCTAATGCATTTTAATCCATTTGATTTTGTAGCGCAATGCCAGCTGTCCTTTCCATGTTTTCCGTGTCAGACACCAAAACTTGATTATTGGGGTCGTCCCTCCTTTAATCAAATAGTCAGCTAGCTAATTGTGCAGAGACAACCCTTTTGACGAAAAAGGGAAAGAAAGATACGGAGTAGGGCGCAAAACCATGCAGCAGCAGAAGTTGCATTGATGGTAAAAAGTAATGTATTTATTATTTGTTAGCTTCAATATAACATTTTTATTAAAAAGAATAAATTCAGAGACTTATATTCTAAAATTGTTGGTCTTCCTTAAATATACACACATTTGGTTGTATTCGGTGTTGAAAAATGATATGGCTCTCACGGAAATACATTTTTAAATATGTGGCTTTCATGGCTCTCTTTGCCAAAAAGGTTCCCGACCCCTGTGCTAACGTGTAACTTGGCCTGTTAAAATGTTGATTGAAATAACTTTTGCGTTCAGAAAATCACCTCCTTTTCTCTGTGCCTCCTTATCCTCCTTATGGCTAACGGTGGAATGCTTTGAAACTGCGTTTTGCATAATAATGTGGAACAGTGCATTTTTAGGTTTGTACTCTAAAGGTTGATGAATTGAAAATTGTGACTAATTTAAGACTATTTAGCAAAACCAAACAAAAATATCATTTGCATAATAATTTGGAACAGTCTAAATGTGTGCTAACATGAAATGGTAACAGGTTTGTGAAAAATGTAATTAAAAAAGTGTGGCATGTAGATAATCTCCATGTTATCTTTCAGTGGTTGAACTTCTTGCAGCTGTAATTACTAATTGTTTGCCATATTTTTGTCAAAGCTCTTAAAGCAGAAAAACACTTCTATCACATGCCGATTAATCAACTATGATAGTGTATACTGGAAGGGCAAAATCCTAAAACAGTCACTGTCCAAATACTTAGAACATCTAGAGTAGATTTTATGAACAAAATGCAGCAAAGAATTTTCACTACTAAAACGTCTGGTTACTTTTACAGTATCAGTCAAATATTTGGATCTACATGTAACTGATGTGTTAATTCAGTTAATTCATTTTTCATTTCTCACGTATTTATTTGTTATAAGCACTTTTTTATGGGCAGTCTTTATTTTATTTGCATTCCTTTTTGTTCTGTGAACTTTGACATCACTGTGATGTCATTTCCTGCCATTCTGGCGCGCTCTTCAGTCGCCTTGACTGCTGAGAGGTATGTTAGTCTGGTGGCAGCAATGTTTTAATGTGCTAATGTGAATATAAGACATTTCATGCCATTGTGTGCTCTCTGTATTATGTACAGCGTTTGACGACAACTCACGAAAGTTATTGCTTTTAATTAAGCTAGTTTTGGGGAGTTCGTTTTTTAGGAGACGTGTGCATGAAGTTTATTCAGGTTGCTGTACATTTTATGTTGTGCACAGAAAATAAACGCCCTCCTCTGGCTGGCAGGAGAACTGCAGCTGTCTCCTCGTCACTCACAACGTCACAGAACAACACAGAATACATTTTTAGCCAGTATCAGCACAGACCGGCTACATACATACTCACTGCTATACAAGAGGTGAGTCCAAACTTTTGACTGTGTGTTTATACATACAATATACATTTTGTTATGGCAATTGTTAACTTAACAATTAGCATTGCAAGAATGTTACCCAGCAACCATTTCTCTCTTGGTTTCAATGACTGTCTAAATCCAGGGTCCGCAGCCTACTAGTCCGCATTTGTGGGCTTTATGTCGTCATGCAAAGGCTGTCCAAATTAGAAAGTTCACAAAGGCTCCTCCAAATGTGGCCAACAAATGTGTCCTTCTCCTCTGAATGGAAGTCTGCATTCAGACCATCCTTTGTGGCCCTTCATATCCCAAGATGTCTGTTGCCAATTCCTCGGGAAGAAAAGTAGCTATTGGCTATCCCAGAACTCGCTAGATGACATCTAATGACAGCTCAATTGCATGATGTTGTAGGGGATGCTGTAGGAAAAATTCCTAACCTCCTTCGAGACAAAAATTGACTAAAAACACCTTAATTATGTTTAGAACTACAAATTAACTTGATTCTATTTCTTTTAGTTTAAAATTGGCCATCACTTCAACAAAATAATTTTACTATTTTATCTCGGCCAGCGCCTTTCTAAGTCTAGACAGCGTAATAATTACATTCGGACATTCGGGAAATAATAATGTTGACCAGTAGAGGGCACTGTGGGAATGCGGATAAAAGTTGTACAGCACTATTAGGCTTGTTATTATCCACAACCCACAGAACAAAGCTGTGCTAGTAATGTCTTACGCTTGTTTTTTATACGGCAGTGTCATTACAGCTTTAGTTCATCAGGAAGTGACGGGAAGTGACGGTGGGCGTCCCGAGCAGGAGAGCTAGGCTCAGTGCTAGCTGTGAGTTTGGAGAGAGTTGGGAAGTGTGTTTATGTTGGCGTGGATGTAAAGTCCTGCAGTGTTCTCCGCTGTTAATAAAGCCATTAAAGTGCATCGGCGACGTGAGTCTCTTTCCCCACAACAAGCGGCATTACAGTATTGACCAGTGCACACCAGGAAATAAACGGTGTCACTTGTTACAGGCACTGCCTTGACAGCTACAGTATGTAGTGGGGCTTGTGGGCAAGCAGGCAAGAGAGACGAGACGTGTGTGTTCTGTGTGCTGTCTGGTGGCCGCGTTCAATAAATAAAGTTGGCAGAAGCAACAGGAGAAGTTTCCTTCTTTGCTTCGGAGCTGAATAACACTGACAAGTTAACAGACTAGTAGCGAACGGAAAAGAAGACAGCTTTTTTTGTGTCGAATACAGAAGATGAGGACTTTGATGGATTTGTGGATGAGGATTGATGAAAAATAACATGAGTACATTCTAAAATACTTCAATTAAGTGCAACCGAACTCAGTTTTGCTCCAGCTGACGCATACATGCTAGCGTATGTTTTTTTTATTGTAGCGTCGCTGGGAGCACGTCCTGTTCCCAGCCTAATTTGCGGTAATGTTTTGGTGCAAATGCTCTTAAAGTTACATGTTTGACCAGGAAATAGCAAGCTCAAAAGAAGACGGCTTTTTTATGTGGAACAACTGACAGTTTGTGTGGATCTTGTGAATGATTGTGACTGAGCTAGGACTCAGTAATTAAAGTCTACACACGACGGCTTCATTGATTGAAAAACAAAACTTTTTCGTGCATGAAGCTTCTACTTGAGTCGGTAATTTGGCCGCTATATGCGGTCAGATATTGACCAACGGAGACAAAATGGGTGGCCGCTAGCCGCGTTAAGACAGGTGACTCCTATACACAGGGTCTATAACATGTAAATTTGCTGCGGGGGATTTTTCAGTGGCTGCTATAGGCAGGTGGCCGTTCTATAAAGGTGGCCGCTAAGACAGGTTTGACAGTATATGACGAATAATAAAACAATGTAGCATCCTGCACAGTATCAAGCAGGTGGAATGATGACGTGCAGGAAGCCAGAGGAGGTTTGGAGGCTGTCAGTGATGTTCCATGGTGGTAACACATGTCTGGCATTGTTTTCTTACATCAAGTCATACGTGCTAAAATATATTAAAGGTTTGCAAGTATAGTCAAGGGATAACATTTCTTTTTGCTTTTTAAAAAAATGTACAATATTTTTTATGCTGAATAAGCTTGTTTTGCCAGAACATAAACAAAATGTTAGTTTCCACAACTCACATTTATGTCCTGTTTTGGCTGTATTGTCTTTTTCCCAACGTGTTTTTCATCAAACTGAGCGGAATCAGGGCACTCTGCTGCACGTGACGTCATCCCTAACAGGCTGGCGTGCCGCTGCCGGCCGGGCAGCTTTTGAAATCAGTGTTGCCAAAAGGGCTGCAAAAAGCCAAATAAAAAGCAAAGCGACACATACATATGCAGAGTTAATCCTTTTGACGCTTGCCAAGTTGAAGTCTGATAAAATTTCACGTTTCTATTTTCATGTTCTCACAACATTAGCGAGCATATTTATCCTGAAAGTATTGGTTGCTTTCCAAAACTTAAAAACACATTTGTCCTAGTTTTCCATTATCTAAATCACTAGTCTACGCTATTTTGTGGTAATTTGGCATTAAATACGTATAATGTCTGAATTAACACTTAGAAAACTCTTTGGTGAGCTGCTCATCAGCTGGTGAGCCCCTGCATGGTTGGAAACCCCTAGTGTACGGTATAGACAACACAGGACAAATGATTAAAAAAACTACAGAAAAGGGATGATGTTGCCGCTGCATGTCCTGGTCCTCCTCAAAGAGCGTCCACCTGGTCATAGAAGAGATTTCCCTGTCGGAGCAAAAACATCAATCATCAGCATGTGGTGGTGGACATGTCAAAAACGTGTCCCTCACCGTGTTTGATGGTTGAGTCAGCGTGTTGGCTCTCTCTGACTTAGGATGCGCCGCCACCTCAATTTCATTGGGGGCATACGTACGACTTCTTCTGCGCCAGTACCAGATACCAACCACAACACAGACAATGGCCAGCAAAAGCATTACTGTTGTCACGGCCGCTGCAGTAGCTGGATCTCCATTGCTGGGGGCAAATGGGGACAGAGCACCTGTAGATTCAACTTCTTCACCCGGGGGTGCCAGTGGATTCTTGAGTAGGACCAGACAGCTTTTGGTGGAATTCAGACCTTTCACCATGCAGAGATAAAGTCCAAAGTCATCCTCAGTGATGTTCTTTACAAGCAAGTCCCCTTTTCTGGTGTCCACATTGGCTTTAGGAGGCAACACCTTGTTTCCGCTGGTCTTTTTCCATATGTACTGCTGCGGGGTACCATGTGATCTGCATTTGAGTGTCACATCCTTACCCACCGCAGGCTTCCCTTCCACGTTGCACACCGGATTACTCATCACCACTTTCAACATCATATTCTGCTTGAAGATTTTAGATGACGTTTGCACGCTGCACACGTAGGTGCCCGTGTCTGATGGACGCAAATCGTGGATGTATATGGAAGCATCTCCGTTGCGGGGGTCACGGGACATGAAGGAGACCCTGCCCTCCATTTGTGGGTACAGATCAGTATGCAGCTTGCCATCAGTAAAGCTAATAATGGTCCTGTTATCATGTTCTGGTGTGCTTGGAAGCTTCAACCACTCAATATTGTAGTACTCGTCAGCAGAGGAAAGGGTGTACTTGCAGTGAAAAATGGCGGTATTTCCAACAACTGACTGATGTGAATCATCCCCATCTGCCCTGCAAAAGCTCAGCATCACCACCAAAGACCACAGCACCCACACCATGGTTGGACTGCTGGACAGGAGCTTGCTGTAAAATAAAACAAATTATAAAATAAACATGGAAATCAATCAAACATTGATTGACTGCTTCTTTATTTTGAGCCATGCAAAAATATAGATTGTACATGACACCAACATTGGGTAGAGCAAACTAAAAGGTTTAGATAGAACAGAATCGAAATACACATATGAACAGAAAATAAATGAACTTGAAAAGGAGTGGGAAGAAGACCAACTTATTTACGCCAACCTCCATTCATTCATAAATTATATGATTGCTACTATAACTTACATATAATACTTCATGCATATTTGTTCATAAGTAGCACTAAAGCACATTAACACAATATGCAATACATTATACATGACAATACATACACAATATACATATACACTGCGTTTCAATTATTATGCATATGACATTTTTCAGATGTTCAATTGTCAATAAAAATTAGTCATCATAATTTAAGTTATCAACCTTCAAAGTACAATTTGAAAGCTGTTGAACAAACCTCCCAATGATAACAGCATTGGTTTGAAAAATAAAAACTTAAATGCACTGTTCCACATTATTATACATAACGGAGTGTCAAAGCATTTCACTGGTTAAGAACCGAAAATGGTAATTTGTTGAATTTGCAGCATAAGGAGGTCATATTTACGTAAGCAAATTTGCGTAAGCAAAAGCTATTTCAATCACCAACATTTTAACAGGCCAAGTTAACATCGGATCCCTTCTCTCATATAACCTTCACATTTCTTATATTGAACTTGTGAGTTTTTGGAGCGTTTCTACTTGATTGTCTTTGCAAGATGTCAGAATAGCCTCCAACAGCTGCTATTTTGTTGTGACCACCCTCAGTTTTTTTGCTTGACAAAGCTCCACACGTTCTCAATTAGTTGAGGTCAGGAGAGAAAAAAAGGGTTCCAAACCATGAGTTTCTCTCCTTCCATGCCCATAACAGCCAATGACAGAGAGGTAGGTCCTCTTTGCATCATGCAATGATGCATTGTCATGCATGAAGGTCATTTTGCTTCAGAAGGTACGGTTCTTCATATTGTACCATGGAAGAAAATGGTCAGTGAGAAACTATACATACTTTGCTGAGGTCATTTTCACACCTTCAATTACCACCTACCAGGCCTACCAGGTCTCTCCCAATGATTCTGATCCAAAACATGACTGACATCACAGCCTTGTTGATATATGCTGGCCATACTTTACTTCCTCTATCCGGACCACCCAAGGTTGCACTCAGCAAGATTATTTGAAAATTAATCTTCATGTATTTGTTGGCCCACTGCAACCGTTTCTGCATGTGAGTATTGGTTGAGGTGGCCAAATAGTAGGCTTATGCATAACTTCAAGCTTCTGGAGGATCCTACACCTTGAGGTTCATGGGACTATCAACATATCAGTCATGTATTATGACTAATTCTTGGAGTTATATCCAATTTTTATGGATGGAATTGTATTTAGAATTGTATTTAGTAATCATGTTGGTTCATTAGTGTTGATGTTGAGTTTGGATGAAACATATCGTGCATTAAAAGAGGCAACGTGCTTTGTGGACCTGCTGCTGGAGGGGCTGCTCTCGAGCAACAGGGCCACTCTTTGCCAAGTCACTCTTCGCCAAGTGTCCTATGCTGTTAATTAAGACGGACAGAAGATTTTGGAGGTCTACTGTGAGAAGGTGGATGATCTCCTGCAACCGTGCCACCACTTGTCTGCCCTAATCTGGTGATTATATTGTATGAGAAATAAACAAAAAAAAACAAAAATAGTTGTATCATATACAAATACATATAATATATGTATCATATACAAATACATGTAATATCTATGAGTCAGATTACTGTTGTACAACTAGCTTCATGTCATACAGGTCACATAGGTATGAAACATGTCATATTAGCTTCAAGGTTAGGTGCATCATTATCATCATCATCATCATCATGCATGGAAAAGTCTTCCTCTCTTTGATCCTCCCCCTCCTCAAACTGGTTTCCTAAAAAGCCACGACTCTACTTCTACTTAGGCAGGATGTCTTGGTTGATTTGATTCCCTATTTATATATATTTGACTTCTATTTTGAGCCTGTATTGTTGTTTGAATATTTTATTCATTCCAATGGCATAAATAGTATTTATTGTTGCTGTATTTGGTCACATGGTGTTTAACATATGCTCCATAAATCGGCATGTTTTCAATGAGATCATTCATAATAATTGGTTAATTTTGTCTGAATATGCTGAGGGCCACGAAAAGTGCTGTGAAATAGCCACCGGGCCGCACTGTCGACACCCCCACTCTACGCTCTTTTAAGCATTGTGCATAAAAATGTGAGCTTTACCTGCACTTCTTGAATGATGACGGAAGCCTCAGTTAGATTCTCTGACACGGCTGCAGCAAACACATTCAATCCACAGTAAATAATCACTTTATATATGCACCCCTTCAAAGTACAAATACATAAGAGTTGCATGTCATAAAGCACAGACGCTTTCATTTTACTGGCCAACCATCCAATCAGAAAGTAGGTTTTTTTGGTAACATTTTACAATAAGGTAAAATTACGACAGTCGCACTTCCAAGTGTTGACAATTTTGAATAATCATATGATTCAATACATTCAAAACAAAGACATAATTGATGTGTCTGTTACACGCGATGTATATATTTTTAGGAGTTGTAAATAGGAGTGACAAAAAAAGCGATTTTGGGACCTACGTATGTGACCTATGTGATTTTTCATACCTATGTGATGGGACGATGATGCCTCAAGGAGTGTATTGACACACTACACAAACTGTGTCGGCACTGTATTGATACTGTGTTGGTCACCCAATAGTGACCCCTGCAGTAGTTATAAATCATTGTGTAACAGATGCGAAAAAAAACATGTATTATCATGTCTGATATGTTTTTGTTTATGGGTTAATTTCTCCAAAATCCCTATTTTGTGATTTGTTTTGGTTTCTTCTTAAGTTATAAATTACCATTTGTAACTTTATTTTCGTATTTCCTTTGTCATGGTATAAGCTTTTATTTTGAAGGTTCAGGGGATGTGTACTGCTGCTCACGTTGTCAGTCAGTCCATTTTTGTGCTGGCTGACAGGTACGTTGGTGTGGGAGCAACTAAGTTCTGTAATAACATTTCAGTGGTTAAAATATTGTTTTATTTAACCTAATGGAAACCATGTTACTTATTTATGTTTCTTTAATAATATGTCGTATAGTGTGGTTTGGGGGATGGTTTTGACTGTGGGAGAGCAAGCTAACTAATTAGCTATCAGCCACGTTTTTCTCTCCTATTAGGGGTGTGGGTGAGCGTGCTATCGTGCATTGTGCTGAATGTGCCTCATTCCTGTACAGGCCCGTTGTTATTGAGGAGCTCACGCGCATGTCCTCTTCATGTATTCCACCACACTGCAGGAATAAACTTCTGTTCCAAAGCCGTCTCTGTGTCCCTCCATCGTGCACCAGAACACAACGCAGTGTAGTCGGGACGTGCGGATACACTGGTAGCCCGGCTACAATTGCAGTTAAAGAAATTTCTTGTTTGTGTAAATGCTAAACGGAGTTGGTATGTAAAATATTGCAAATTTAAGTTACAATTCAGAGTTACAATTTTTAACTGATGTAAACATTTTTGTCAACTTAACTGTAAAATCATATGAAATAAAAGACAAAAAAATGATTAGTTTGTGAATTTTTATTGAGGAACAAAAGTTTTTGGAGTGTCTTTGCTCCAAGGCGATTTCTCCTCTTAGACACCAGAAAATTCTCTTTCACATGGTACAGATGACGATGGTGAGCAGAGAGAAAAAATAGACACCCTATCTCATGATTTCGAGATCAGGATCTCGTAATTACGAGATAAAATGAATAAAGCAACTGTAAGGCTCTTTAACTGACTATCATATGTATCACAGGTCATTCACTTGATAAACTGATATCTTTTTTGTTATATCATGATATATGTATTTCTTTAAGGGACGAAGGTTGCGTTACTTGAAGGAATGGGAGAATCTCAGTGCTTCCATGATGCTTACCAGGCATTGTATACAGTGCAGTTAGCAAGCCAGTTTGCATACAATTGACCCGGCATGACCCTTCATTTGGATAAACGACATTTTTTTTTGTTTGCTGCTGCTGCTGAATGACTGACGTAAAAGGATTCATTCATATGATATGTTCTGGAAAATAATAATACTGAACATGCATACCGGTATGTTTGAGATTGCAAACAAGTTATTGTCTTACCCAAAGCATATGGTTTTGTTTCAGTGTTGTTGTTTTTTTCTGTGTGTGTGTGGGTGTATGTGTTTATGGTTATCACACATTATGGTTATCACATATTATTCCTGTGGTTTTTGTTCAAATATATTTCTATATCAGAAAAGAGGTTATTTCTATTTCATAACACAAACAAAAAAAATCAGAAAAATGTTAAATGATTTTAAAACTTGTCCATAGTCACTCTCTTTTATGATTCATATTTTGTACAGACGAGAGCATAGTTAATTGTATGGAAGTAAGAAAAAAAGTAAAGGATCATGACCATGGATTTTAGTGGAAAAAAAGGATGGCGACGCAGTCGGGCGCGGCCGGCGCGGCCGGGTCTGCATGATGGCTTGCTCCCGGCCGATGGACGGGCTGCGGTGAGCGACGGCTTGTTCTCGGCCAGAGGAGGAGCCGCGGCGCAGGAAGACTTGCTCGCGGACGAAGGCTTGCTCTCGGCCGGAGGAGGAGGAGAAGCCGCGGCGGACGAAGGCTTGTCTCGGCTGACGGAACAGCCACGGAGGACGAAGGCTTACTCTCGCCCGAAGGTGGAACCAGAGCCAAAGGTGATCCAATCTCGGGCCCGCGTGGAAGGTTAGCAGGCCTGACCTCGCTCAAGTGAACTGTCGCCCCTGCGGCCGACTCCGGAAGCGCCCCCAACCGTACAGTCGACCATAGCCCCCCTCCAGGGACAGATCCCAGACGTCTCCAGAAGGGTGGAGAAGGGGCTGGAGATGGGTCTTGCATCTGGTTACCTGGCCGAGAGCGACGCTGGTCCTTAGCTCCCGGAGGCGGCTATCTCTGCAATGCTACGGAAAGAAGCACAGGAAGCACTCGCTCCTGTCCTGCGAAACATGACACACTATTGTATTCATGAAAGACCTCATCACAAAGTATGAAGATGGTGTCCGTTTGTCCCTATCTTCGTTATCATGAGGCCAAGTATCACAAATCGTAACGTATCGTGAGGCACCCTGAGATTCCCAGCCCTAGCTGTAAATTTGAATGAAGAAACCACAAGCATTTTGTATTTCATGAAAGTTGTTACTTTCCTAACAATATTACAAAATGGACACACCACCATATCACAGCCCATGCCTCAACGTGCCATTTAAACTCATGCTCAGTGTGTACAGTCCATTGTCAGACGTACGATCATTTATCATCATGCACCGCGTGAAGGCTGTCCAAATTACAAAGTCTGCGATGTCTCCTCCAAATGTGTCCTCCTCCTCCACTGAATGGAAGTCTGCATTCAAACTGTCCTTCGTGGTCCATCATATCCCAAGATTCTTTGCGCACTTCCGTCCAGCCTTTAAGAAATGTCAACATTATGGTGCAATGGGGAGAAAGCGTCATAAATATTGATATATATTTATGCAAGCAGTTTGGTGTGTGGAGCCTTTGTAAAGTCTTGAATCTTTCTACGACATGGACAATTTGATCTTACTAGCATGAATATGTAAGGACATAACACTTATACACACATATTACGTATATAAATGGAACAAGATGAAGTCATTATTTGTGTTTGTGTACATCACATACATGTTTTATTGGGAAATTCTGTGTGTTAACTTATGAATGTTTATACTTGTGTTAATGTGATCTTGTGTTTACATTTCTGTCTTTAGAGCAGTCTCGGAGGAAATGCACGGGCACATTCATCAAACGGACAATAAAAACAAATAGAGTATGTACAAGTTCAGATGAAAGTTTGGCAAAAAAATGATGTTTTCAGTATTTGACATGTAAATGAATAAATATTGTGCTGAATCTACTGCTTTTGTGGTTTTCATCTGCTGTATTAATTGCAAAGATTTAGGAATGGGAGGATATTCTGCCCAACAATTAATTTACTGTATTCTACTTCGTATTTACAAGTACAGTGTAAAGTACAGTCATTTATGACAGGTTTACAAATGGCTACAGGTGCTACATTTTAGACATGAATGAAAATACAGTACACTATTATTAAACATGTATTTCAAATATGATGCGAGTTACCGGGGCATCATGTGGACTGGTGCATGTTTCCACTTGCCTTAACATCATCCATTAATTGGGTCTGCAAGGATGATCTACACTGCTGTGTCACCAACCCTTGTCAAAGAAAATACTAATATACTTGGGAAACAGTCAGGCACCAAAAACAATGTATTTGATCTTATCAAATTTTTGATGCCTAACTGTTTCCCAAGTATATTAGTGTGTGTGTGAATGTATCAAGGAGAAGAATTTTTATAATAATAATAATATTACATATTAAATATAATTTCCTTCCTTTCAGGGAAGCGCTTTATTTTCACGGAACACCACTAGAGGCCGCCATACTTCCTGGTGACGTCACTACAGCAAAAGTCAACTCTCTGCTTGTGAGAGTGAGCCTGACCGGGTACGGTGGCACGTGCCTGTAATCCAAGCTACTGGGAGGCTGAGGCTGGAGGATCGTTTGAGCCCAGGAGCTCTGAGCTGCAGTAGATTATGTCCAGGGGGTGTCCGCACTAAACTCGGCACCGATACGGTGCTCCTGGGGGGTCCCTAAGCCACCAGGTAGTCTCAGGAGGGGTTCATCGGCCCAGGTTGGAAACAGAGCAGGTCAAATCCCCCGTACTGTTCAGTAGTGGGATTGTGCCTGTGAATAGACACTGTATGGCAGCCTGAGTAATAAAGCGAGACACACTCTTTTTATCCTTCATATTTACCAACGTACAAGACTCAACACACATCTCAATACATGAGAATAATTTACAATATAAGCTCATATATTTCAGTATTCAATTCAAAAAGTGAAAGCCTTATGTTCTATATTCACTGCACACAGTGTGAGTGAAATATTTCAAGCATTTACAACCTTTGCCTTGTAGGCAAGCAGGAAGGAGAGACGATGCTGAGAGATGTGTGTGTGTTCTGAGCTGCTGTCTGGTGGCCGCGTTCAATAAATAAAGTTGGCAGAAGCAACAGGAGAAGTTTCCTTCTTTGCTTCGAAGCTGAATAACACTGACAAGTTAACAGACTAGTAGCGAACGGAAAAGAAGACGGCTTTGTTTGTGTCAAATACAGAAGATGAGGACTTTGATGGATTTGTGGATAAGGATTGATGAAAAATAACGTGAGTACATTCTAAAATACTTCAATTAAGTACAACCCAACTCAGTTTTACTCCCGCTGCCGCATGCATGCTAGCGTATGTTTTTTTTAAATTGTAGCGTCGCTGGGAGCACGTCCTGTTCCCAGCCTAATTTGTGGTAATGTTTTGGTGCAAATGCTCTTAAAGTTACATGTTTGACCAGGAAATAGCAAGCTTAAAAGAAGACGGCTTTTTTATGTGGAACAACTGACAGTTTGTGTGGATCTTGTGAATGATTGTGACTGAGCTAGGACTCAGTAATTAAAGTCTACACACGACGGCTTCATTGATTGAAAAACGAAACTTTTTTGTGCATGAAGCTTCTAGTTCGAGTTGGTAATTTGGCCGCTATATGCAGTCAGATATTGACCAAGGGAGACAAAATGGGTGGCCGGTGGCCGCGTTGGACAGGTGACTGCTATACACAGGGTCTATAACATGTAAATTTGCTGCGGGGGATTTTTCAGTGGCTGCTATAGGCAGGTGGCTGTTCTATAAAGGTGGCCGCTAAGACAGGTTTGACTGTACATACAGTATGTATGTATGTTTGTATATATATGTACAGTATGTTTGTATATACTGTATGTATGAGATACGAAGAGGGGGTATGAAGCCTTCAATGTATGCTGTATGCATGTTCGAAATAAATTAAACTCAACCAAACCAATGCTGGTGAGACATACAAGCACCAGAATTGATTGTCTGAACAACAGGCTTATTGCAGGTTTGAATTACACAAGGGCCACCTGGGCATTGTTAAGGTGAAACAACGTTGCAGGGGCCTCGTCTGGTGGCCGGGCATCGACAGTGACTTGGAGGCTTTCGTGAAGGACTGTGCAGCATGCGGAAAGATGCCTTTGCAGCCTCTGCCTTGGCCGTCAGCACCGTGGTCCCACATCCAGCTTGACATTTGTGGGGAGCTCCACGGCACCCTTCAGCATCAGCGCTTCCTCCTGGTGGCCTATGACGTCCATTCCAAATGGCCTGAAGTGCTGCACGTAGGGACTGTCACCACCGACGTGGTCACTGACTTCCTCTCCTCACTGTTTGCCCGCTGGGGTGTGTCTGACACCATCACGACTGACAACGGCCCTCAGTTCATCTCAGCCAATTTTACAACCTTCAAACATATTAAAACTGCCTTGTAGCACCCTCAGGCGAACGGTGGTGTGGAAAGGTTTAACCAGACCCTAAAAAATGGCCTCAGAGCACACCTGGTGGATGGCTTCTCATTTGCATCACTGCTTCAGAGCACCCTCCTGCACTACAGGGCAACAACGCATGCCACTACTGGCAGTTCTCCAGCCCTCCTGATGCTTGGCCGTGACTTGTTTGCACCCACTAAAAGGCGGGACCCCGGTGGCGACGCCCTCCCCGGGCGACGGAGTGGCCCAGCAGCAACGCCGCAGGAAGCAGCAACCGGACGCATCGTGCGAAATGCCCTGCACTTGCCGTGTCAGAATGGGTCCGAATCCGTCCTCCCAACCAGGCCCACAAGCTGCTTTCATTCTGGTCAACACCTCGTCAGATCACTGCACAGCTGGGACCAGCCACCTTCTGCCTAGCCGACGGCTCACGCTGGCACGCCAGCCGCCTTAGACGAGTGCCACCTCCGTCTTCTTCAGACCAGGCCACTGAAGTGTATCCATGCCACACAGAGGGTGACTGGGAGTGGCCTGATGTGCAGGCACCTGTGCCACCTGATCCACCTGCAGCAGATGTGCAGGATAATCCTCTGCGGCCTGGGCTCCGTCCTGTGAGGGCCCGCCAGCCAGTTAGTCATGTGAAATATACACCAATCTATTTTACGGCAGCAATATATGTACGTCACCCCCTCCCCACACACACTCTCAAAAATGCCATTTGAAGATTTGAAAAATTACAACATAATCATGTTTTTTCTTATATCATATCCATGGTGCAAGTGGATAAATTGCAAGCCCTCTTTTCTTGGTTCCATAAATTATTTAACTTTTTTTTGCCACTGAAAAAATACAGACAAAAGGATTGGCTAGCATTTGTTTGGATGGATGGTATTTCTCCATTTAGAAAAAAAAAGCTCCATCGGAAACCTCGAGATGAATCCATCATTGCACTCTGCTTATGGTGGTTTACATTCAAATATCACTGCATTTAATGTATTGTTATTATTGGCATACGTAACCGGATGTGACGTTTAGGTCTGCGCTATGTGTGTTGCGTAAGTTTTTATGTCTGTCCTATCCGGAAAATTGCTATAAAACATAACATGAATAATTGTTTCTACTGTTTTTTCCTCAAATCTCTCAAGTTCAATTCTAATAAAAATACCACATGTAATAATTGTACATGGTATGATTTTAACTCTTTGCTGTCACTGTTTTTACTTTGAAAAACACACACACAATGAGTTATTTTCCATTTAATAAATGTTAGGGGGTGGGGGCTACAGTATATGTCAAAGATGAGGCTTAACTGTACATCAGATTAGTGACCATCAGCTCCCGCATCCAAAAGGCCCAGCAGAGGGCGTTCTTGCTGCGGCAACTGAGGAAACTCAAGCTGCCAGCCAAGATGCTGGTGCAGTTCTACACGGCCATCATCGAGTCCATCTTCACCTCCTCCATCACCATGTGGTATGCTGGGCCACTGCCAGGGGAAGGCACAGACTGCAGCGTATTGTGCGTGCTGCTGAGAAGGTGATCTGCTGCAGCCTTCCATCTCTCTAGGACCTGTTTGTCTCCAGGACTCGGAGGCGTTCAGGCCGGGTCACGGCTGACCTTTCTCACCCTGAACCTCCCAAAAATGTAGTGTGTCCAACGGCTAGATTACATTGTTACATTGTGATTGTGTTATTTGCTCCATGTCCAACTGTAACAAGGCAGTCTCTATCTCTGTGACTAGATCCTGCACAACCATATGAACTTTGTGTGACCTTGTACATCAGGCAATTTTTCAGTCAAGATTGCTGCTTGTGGCAAAGAAAGAGGCCGCTACAGTCACTACAGTAATTCTGCTGATTAAAAGTTGCTGTAGATCTCCACTTCATGGGGGTTACGGTCCAAGACCAGAGTATATACAATAAATGAGATGTGTTTTTTGCAGAAAACTTTGTTAATGTTTTAATGGTTGGTTGCAGTACACTCTGTCTGGCGGAGGCGGAGACTCAGGGGCACACCTGCAAGCGATCACCTGCTATTCCCTCTTAAGCACAGCAGCAGCTTGTCCTCATTGGCAAATTGTACCTCCTGACTCACGCTTAGCCCGGATCCTGTTGTTCACATTGTTGGTTGCTACTGCTACTGATACTGCTTGGGTTTGCCCCACTGAACTCTAAGCTACGTGGAAGGGGAGTCATGGCTGACCGCATGAAGTCATTGTCGGCCATCTTGCTTCACCCAAAAAAGCACACACGCATACACATACAGGTACATGTATCTTCATTTACTACATTTATTATGGTTCGGTATAAAAATGAACACGAATTAACACAAATTCCATTGAAACAGAGTAAATTTACTAGACCCAAATCTCCAAATTTCCCTCTAGTTTAAGGTTTTTTCTACCTCTATGGTGTGAAATTACAATGCATAACAACTCAATTTCAGTGTTCACAAGGTATTTGTTGTGATAAGGATCTCCGTAGTATCAAAGTTAAATGCAACGCATACCTTTAGAAGATGATCAGGAAAGTCAAATATTGTTGGAACTGCATTTTGTCGCAATCTAACAGTCTGGCCGGTCCTGTCGAAGTTCTCCTCGGTGAAATGACTTGAACAGAGTTGCGATCTGGCTGCAGGAATCCACCTGTCTCTCCGCATATTTACTACCCATTGCTTTAGAAGTGGAGCATTGCAGTGCGGAAATCTAAAGGAGAATAAGGGGTCATTTACAACTACTTAGATGAAAAGATGCTTACAGAGTTAAAGTATCTATTTTTTTTTCACTAATTTTATTTAACTTTAATTCCTGCTATTTAATATTACAGACAAAACCTGCGCTTAGAAACGCATGTATTAAACAACAAATATTTTTTTTGGTGTTATAAGTTATTTGTATTAAAGTGTTACTGTAATGGTAAACAAAATAGATGCAAGATGGCGCCCTCTGTGGCAGACATCTCTGAGACACTCTTCCGTTTTTTTCTAGTTTTTGCTATTTTATTGTTCATTTTGGACATTCAACACACTCACGCAGTACATTACAACAGAGAGACACTTTTGAACGCCAGGGTTCACCATGAACTTTCATTTAGCCTCTCAGACTTTGCCTTTCTTCTGCGCCGGGAGAACACAGCAGCCTGCGGGCCTGGTGAGCTGAATACCCGGCGAGCAAAGCATCCGAGGCGTAAACGAGGCAAGCGGGCCAGCCTGCATGCTAGGCTAAAAGCTAGAGCGACTAGGACCTTTTTATTTGCCTTGTGAGTTTAGCGCTGTGTATTTATTTCCAAGACCCCACTTTGGAAAGGCCGACCACATCTCCATATTCCTTTATCCAACATACAGACAACTTCTTAAACAAGCTCCCCCAGTAAGTATCGCAGTTAAAGTGTGGAATGAAGAAACTGATCAAGTACTTCAGGACTGCTTTGGCTGCACAAACTGGGATGTGTTTAAAACTGCAGCGGGGAGGGAAGATTGTACTGTTGATTTGGATGAATATGCTTCTGCTGTTACTGGCTACATTAGCACATGCATAGAGACTGTTACCACCAAGTATTACAGAAAATACCCTAACCAAAAACAGTGGATGAACTGTGATGTAAGGGCTAAGCTACGTGCTCGTTCGACTGCATTTGTCATGGGCACCGCTGAGGACTCCAAAAAGGCTAGATATGACCTGAGGAGGTCCATACGAGAGGCCAAAAGACAGTACAGACAGAAGCTGGAGGGCTACTATTCCACCTCAGACCCTCGGCGCATGTGGGCGGGGCTCCAGCACATCACAGACTACCGACAGCAGAGTAGCGTAGCCACATCCAGCCATACCACACTTCCAGACGAGCTGAACGAGTTCTATGCCCGCTTTGACACCCAAAATCCTGATGAGCAGAGAGGGTGGCTGGACTTAGGGAGCACACAGGACTCACCTCTCATGGTGACATCAGCTGACGTGCGCAGGGTTCTGAACAAAACAAACCCACGAAAAGCAGCAGCCCAGACAACATCTCAGGACGTGCACTTCGGGTTTGCTCATCAGAGCTAGCTGATGTGCTTGCTGACATATTTAACCTGTCGCTTGCACAAGCATCTGTACCGACCTGCTTTAAGTCCACCACCATAGTGCCCGTACCCAAGAAGAGCAACGTGACCTGCTTGAATGACTATTTATGCTATTAGAATGCTATTTATAGACTATAGCTCTGCATTCAATACAGTCAGCCCCCACAAACTCACAAATAAGCTCCTCACACTTGGCCTGTCACCCTCCCTCTGTAACTGGGTGTTTAACTTTCTAACAGGCAGGCCCCAGTCAGTCACAGTCCACAATCACACATCCAGCTCAAAAATTGTGAGTACTGGTACTGGGACCTAACAATCTCCTTCTCAATACAGATAAGACTAAAGAGATGATCATCGACCCAAGAACAAGGGAAAAGGAACCGCATAGACCCCTGTTTATTGATGAGACTGAGGTGGAGAGGGTGAAAACCTTCAAGTTCCTTGGCACACACATCAGCGAGGACCTCACCTGGTCTCACAACACCCAACAAATTATCAAGAAGTCCCAAAGACTGTGACACACACGGTGTAAGAAGGAGAGGTTCCGCAGGTCATTCATACCGACCGCTGTCAGGCTCTACAACACCTGCACCACCTGAACCATGTTGTAGTCAATATGTATTCTTTACACTGTACTCTTTACTTGCGTATCTTGCTTGCTGCTGTAACAAGTGAATTTCCCCGCTGTGGGATAAATAAAGTACAAATACAATACAAAGGAGACTGTACTTCCTGAGAAGACTGAGGAAATTTGGCATGTCCACCACAATCCTGAGTTGCTTCTACAGATGCACTATGGAAAGTGTCCTTACAGCCTCCATCACTGTTTGGTACGGTAACTGTACAACACGTGATGGGAAGGCACTCCAGCGGGTGATCAAGACCTGACAGAACATTGTTGGGGCAGCCCTCCCCTCACTGCAAGCCATTTATAAAACTAGAGTCCTACGAAGAACACACAACCTCATCAAGGACAGCACACATCCACAACACTCATTATTCACACTCCTACCGTCAGGCAGACGCTACAGGAGTTTGAAGTCCAGGACCACAAGGCTGGCAAACAGCTTTTACCCACAGGCCATCAGGCTTCTCAACGAAGCACTCACACACGCCGCACGCAACACACGCACACACTCATAGCACTTTTATTTATTTATTTATTTATTTGTATTATTTATCTGTATTGATGTCTCTTCTGTTGTTGTTGCTTAATTTATTGGTATTTATGTTTCTTATGTTCTTATTACTTTCTTGTGTTTTCTTTCTTTTCTTGGGAGAATGAACAGAATAAGAATTTCATTGCATGGTATAACTGCCTGTTTTACTATGCAGATGACAATAAAACTCTTGAATCTTGAAATTATTCATACAATATGTCGCAGAACACGTCAATCGCAGTCGGCTTTCTTGCATTGGGTGAAACAACATGGCGACTTCTATACTTCCGGTGGCGTCAGGCCTCTATGGTCAATCGATGCGCAGCAATCGATCGGGGCCATTCCACGAATAGAGTTCAGTGGTTTGCCCTCACAGTTTTTCGTTCTACTCCATATGTGCCCTATATATGCCCTGCGATTGGCTGGTTACCAGTCCAGAGTGTAACTCGCCTCTCTGCTAAAGTCTGCTGGGATAGGCTCCTGCATACCCGCGATGCTATTGAGGACAAGCGAAAATGAGTATGGCTGGATAGAGAAATATATGTACAGTACATAATTTAAGGCTAAAGTTTAATGATTACATTGTCCAGGTTACAAATGTACATTGTCAGTGATGCTTTGTTTAGTGTCTAGTGTCACATTCATTGCCTCCCCTCCTCCCTTTTAGTGAGGAGTTTGATGGCGCCAGAAACAAAGGATTTTAAGTTAGTTTAAGTTAACTTATACGTATTGTAAGTTAGTTTAAGTTAACTTATATTGTAAGTTAGTTTGAGTTAGGAGCAGTTAGTTTTCCTCCTGCGGAGGAGCTGCCTCTCACTGACCAAACTTGTCTGCATGCTGATGGTGGCATGCAGAGGGTGGCTGGCATCATGTACGATGGTCAGCAGTGTACCCAAAGATTTTCTCTCTGCACCTGTCACTAGGAAGTCCAGCTTCATGACAGTCACAGAACTAGGCCGCCTCATTATTTTGTCCATCCAGGTAACAACAGACTGGAAGAACATCTGCAGGACTTGTCTGCTCTGGTCCTCCTGTTAAGATGGTCCGTGTTGTTTGGTCACTCCATCTTATCATACAGCAGTGGTGTGCTGCCTTCTCTGCTGGCCTAAACACCATCAGAAGCACTGATGTTCAAAGTGGCAGCGGAACACCAACAAAGAAGAAGCTGCAGGAAGCGTTTGTGTTCATCCATTTCAACCATGGACAGTGTGCGACGGTGCTCTCTAGTTTGGCTGAAATTGTGCAAAAAAGGAGATTTGTGCAAAGGAGAATGCACCACTCACAGGATTAAACACCTCCGGATTCAGGGTGTACAAAGTTCCCCGTTTTTTACACTGGACTTCTTCCAACCAGTCACACAAGCAAAACAATAAATTTTGTCGATCTTATACCAACATTGATGCGGCAAACAAATTATACTTTATACTGCCAACTTGTTGGTGGCCAACTCGAATATCCAGCTAACGTAAGGTTGTGTACTTATTCATCGGGGTGTACTCACTTCTACTTTTGTTCATACTGTCCAGTAAATTGCAGTGTGGTAAGTTATTTCGAGGGAACACCACACATGTGAGGGGTGCACTGACTTTTGTGACATACTGTATAAGGAACAGTATTTCTCTTCTCAAAAATGCAAATATCCTCAAGTTGTCCTTTAATGTTGCATTTTAATGCTGGGAGTGTGATTCAGTTTTTGTCAGGAATACTTAGTTTGCTACATGAAGTAGCAAAAAAAGAATACTTTTCTCTTTGTTTCTTGTTCTCAGCCACGGTATTTTGGTTTCAAGGACAACATCTCAAGAAAAGAAAAGTTGCTCTAAGCTTTCACCAACAAACAAGTGTACTTCCAGACAATAAAACATATCCTTCCATCCAATTTCTATGCCACTTGTCATCCTTCGGGTCACAGGTGAGCTGGAGCCTAACCCAGCTGACTGGTGGCACTGTGACTACTTGAGGAAGTGATCTATCCAGAGAGAGACAACAACAACAGCAACATAAGATAATCCCATCCATCCATCCATCCATCCATCCATTTTCTATACCGCTTCTCCTTTTTAGAGTCGCGGGGGCATGCTGGAGCCTATCCCAGCTGACTTCGGGCGACAGACAGGGTACACCCTGGACTGGTCACCAGACATAAGATAATAATAACATAATAACAGCCACAGTGATAATATTGTATTGAGGCAGTTATACTTATTAGTGGTAATAGGAATAATGAAAATATTAACCATAATAATAATAAAATGAACAACAACTGTTAGTAATCTTATTGGCAACATCACCATCATTATAATAAAAGGAACAGCATGACAATACCATTGATAAATCACAGATAAATCAGTGAGTTATGTGGGGAAGTACGTATATACAGCGTATGAATGTACAGGTATCTCTGTAGGTGTGTATGTATGCATGTCTATGTATGCATGTCTGCATGAATATATACATGCATATATGTGCACGCGTGTGTGTAATTGTAATTGTCACTGAGAATGTATGAAAGCTTTTTTAATGTCATGTTGTGTCCCCACTGGGTGATGCTGTGTGTAACTGAGGAAGTGACCAATGGATTGCTTCAGGGTGTTTTCTTCAAGCCCAACGTCAGACCTTATGATATTATATTATATCATCCCTTTTTGTGGTGAAGCAGTAGACTGGCCATCAAATTCGGTCACCATGCCCCGCCTATACAGCCTGCATGGTGTAGGATTAAAATCTTTCACTATTTATGCTGATGTTTATTTGGAAGAAAGTGCGTCGTTGCTGTCAGTCTTTGTCTCCAAACTACACTTTTCAACCAAAACATATAAGAACACCACCACCAAAAGAACAGATTGGACAAATAAATGTTTATATTGGTCACAATTCAAAGTTAAACTTTGTTAAATTTGACCCAAATTCAATGAAGGGCGGTCATGGCTTTCACTCACCACTGTCTGGTATCCACGTACACGTCCGTCACACACACATACACCAAAGCAGTCTCTCAGAGAAACAGTGATGTGAAGGCAGGTGAGGCGCAGCTGGGATAGGCTCCAGCTTACCTGTGACTGTAATGAGGACAAGCAGTATAGAAAATGGATGGATGGATGCATCAATCAGAATGTTTATAAGCTATTGTTGCAGATAATATGTTTAATTCTGAATTTTACGAAAATCAATCAGTGTGATTTGTATGATCACAACTATGATTTTAAAAATATGAATAGATTGAATGGCAGGTGATGTGTTTAGTAAGTTAGTAAAGTCCAATCAACACATTGTAATCAAACACAAAAGGCCATGGTTCACAGGAATCTTTTAGTTCCAAGAACTAAAATCAAAACTTAGTGGACATTTGGTGGAAAAGGAGCTAAAGACTGAACTCTGCAGTTTTTTTTGTTTTTTTTTTTGCTTTTGCAATCTTGCAATCATTATGAAAGCAATCTTCACTCACTCAATGTACTGCAGAAAAGATCGGTGAGGATCATTCATAACGCCACGTTTATAGAACATACAAACCCTTTATTTTTAAAATCGCAGATACTAAAATTAGCTGATTTCGTAAATTTTCAAACTCATAAAATAATGCATAAAGTTAAAAATAACTTGTTACCCAAAAACGTCATACAATATTTCTCTATCAGAGACGAGAAATATGATCTTAGAGGAAAATTAAACTTAAAACATTTATATGCGAGAACTACGCTGAAAACCCACAGCATTTCATTTCCGTGTGTGGAATTAAATTATGGAACAGATTGAGTAAGGAAGTCAAACAATGTACAGAGATGAGCAAATTCAAAAAACAATACAAGCAGTTGATATTTGCTGAATACACTGACCTCTGCATTTGAATGTAGCTGGTTTAATGTAACAGCAAAAGTGCATTTTACAAAAATAAGGTTCATCACAGTAGAATTGAAAGTACATTTGAAGTGCAAACTACAGTATCAGTGTCATTATTAAGAAAATTTTACGTATCTTTGTCAAAATTAACCATTCTGAAGCATAAAAATGGCTAAATGTAGTAATCATCCATCTTCTATGCCGCTTATCCTCACTAGGGTATGCTGGAGCCTATCCCAGCTGGCTTTGGCCGAGAGGCGGGGTACACCCTGGACTGGTCACCAGCCAGTCTCAGGGCACATATAGACAAACAACCATTCACACTCACATTCATACCTATGGACAATTTAGAGTCACCAATGAACCTGAAAACTCCAGAGATGCCCAACAGAGATTCAAACCCCGATCTTCCCGATCTCCTGACTGTGTGGCCAACATGCTAACCACTAGGCCACCGTGCGGCCGCTAAATGAGTAAAGAATTCTGAAGACACAGTCAAAGACGTGATGATATGTAGTATTCTACACTGGTCACTAGGTGTCAGTAATGTTACTGTAATGTTGGGTGAGACACACAAGCACCTGATTTGATGACCGGAGCAACAGGCTTTTATTGCAGGTTTGAATGATCTCACAACAGGAACAATAATCCCTAAAATGGGCTACTGTTGTGGCCGTTATCCACCCCAAGATAAAACTCAACTGAACCCTCAATGTCACGTCCTGTTCAACACCAGAACGCATTTACATCAACACACACGAGCATGAGTGTTATTTATGTCTTAAATGGCTTATTTTCTCTTAGTATATCTACTATATTGGGTTCTAGCAGTGTAAAGGTGACCATAGGGGTGATATTTCATGTCTAGAGGGCTCTAATAATGTTAAAAACTGTATTTAGAAGGTTGTAAACAGGTTTTCTATGCTCTAACTACAAAATGATTCCATTTATTAATAAGGAATTCACTTATCACGGTCGGGCCTGCAGCCAATTAACCACGATAAACAAGGAATGACTGTATTTGTCTTTCAAAGTTTTTCATTTCTGTGTGTTTATCCAAAAGCAAAAGTGCCTCCGTAGGTTATATTCCTTGGAACCAAGTCCTAACACATAAAAGCTGTGACGTGAAAGACCTTTAACTTATAGAGTACATTGACGAGATCACTATGTAATTGTGCAACTCCCATTGATCTATAATATACCGTAATCTTGACTTACTGTATACACATGAAGTATTTTAATTAAATTGATTTCATTGTGAAATAAATATGCAAAAAAAATGCATCTCAGCTTTGTGATGTAGGTGAAAAGGACTATTTTTAATATCAACTTCACTCTGCTATTTTTTCCCCATTTTTGCTGTAAAAAATTTATTTTCCAAATATTTCAAACTTTCTTCCGAAAGATTTGTAAATCTTCTTGTGATATTATGACTTTATTCACATAATGTTATGACTTTATTCCTGTAATAGTATAACATTTCCCCCAAACTAACTTTCTAAAAATGACAACTTTATTTTGTTTTGTTTCTCATAATATTACGACTTCAAAAATGTTATGTATTTTTTTTCTCTTTTCCAATTCTATGCTATTAAAATTACATAATTTTTCTTCACAATATTACTTGTTTATTGTCTTAAAATTGCTACTTTTTTCTTCTTAGAATACGACTTTTTTCACTGAATATTTTGACTTTATTCTTGTAAAATTACAGCTATTTTGTTTAAATTTCTGCTGGGTTTTCCTTCCCCCATTTCACCTTCATTTTACGATATTAAAAGAATAGCGTTTTTCTTCCATATTTCAACTGTATGCTACTACAATGATGTTATTTTTCTTCATAATATTACGATGTTATTCTAGTGAACTCAGAGCTTTTTTTCATTACCTTGTTTTTGTCTTAATATTTTGACTTTATTGTTAGATTTGTACATTTTTGCAACTTTTTAAAGTTTTCTTGTTAAGTTCTATTTTTAGAATGTTCCGCAGACCAATTCAAAAACAGCCACGGGCCGCAAATGGCCCCTGGGTCGCACTATGGACACCCCTGGTCTAGAGAGACATTTGGTCAATCATCTTTAGTTTGTTCCTTTGCTGTTATGAAAACAACACAATCTACTTTGATTTGGGAATAAAACCGGAATAAGACAGACTACGAATGATTGTTCTAATCCAGGGGTGGGCAAACTACGGCCCGGGGGCCACATGCGGCCCGCCAAGCATTTGAATCCGGCCCGCCAGTTGCTTCCAAAGTATTTAAACCTTAAACATACAAGCTGGCAACATGACTTGCAAGTAGTCAGAGTCAGTCAATCTGAGACAACCTTTTGATGGTTTAATAGCTTTTTCACGTGTGTATCACATCCTTAATTCAGTAGAAAAAAAATGTAAAGTTCAATTGTTGTTTGATGTGGTCTGATGTTTAGAGTGCTCCTGAAAAAAGGCACACAGGCACATATAGCAGATTGTATGACTCTGTAATTCCAGGTGGACTGTCAGAATTATAAGCGTAAAATAGTGTGCATGTATCAAATATATAGTCTGGCCCCCCGGCCAATTTTTTTAACTCAATGCGGCCCGCGAGTCAAAAAGTTTGCCCACCCCTGTTCTAATCTGTCTTTGAATTGTCTCTCCTCACATTGCATCACTGCTAGGAGTGTTTTTTTCATTTTTTTCACTGTGCTCATAAGAATTAAATGTGGGAGGGACCAAAGGGATGGCCACAGCCCTCATGAGTTCTCATCCGCCTTCTATGGGCATCGTCACTCCTGTTGATAAAGACTTTTCCCCAGTCGCACTGTCAGTGTTGAGCTGAACTTAAGTTTTTTCAACTGATTCTGAGACAGCCAGATTACGACACCATGACTTCTCCTGTCGGAAGACTCCTTGCTTGGACTTGTGGTTTTAGTCTCCTCCTGGGTAAGAGTTACATTTTCCCTGATTCATAGGCTGGCACATCTTAAAGGACTTTCTGTCTTACAGGTTGCGTCTTACCGCTCACGTTCCCAGTTGGGGAAAATGTCACTTTACCATGCAGCTTTCCCCCTGAACAAGCACCTGACATACGTCTAGTATGCTGGGGTAGAGGAGTTTTGGTTTACGAGGATGAGTGCACTGATGAGATGTTCCGGTCAGATGGGAAAGTGATTTTCACCAGACCGTCTGGGCGCTACAACTTCACAGGCAACATTGCTGAGGGCGATGCGGCAATGACCATCATGGATGTCAATGAGGATGACTCTGGATATTATTTCTGTTTGTTGAAGGGCATCGGTATCTATAAGTTGATGAAGTGGGACGTGAAGATAGAAGGTAAGACCCACCACACCATCAGCCTTCACTGTCTAAAGTTCTTAATATATATTTGAAGATGATTATATTTGATAAAAAAAAATGTATTAAAAGTATTATTGCATTAATTCAGTTGAACCCATCTTTTTTACACTTCCCTGAACGTGCCACAGTTATAAATACCAAAGTGAAACTTATGCATAACCGATGCTGCAACTTTATTCTTGAAGTTTCACAGAGAAAATTATTTATTTGTCTTTTTTCTTAACTTTTATAACGTTTGTGTTTATAACTGACATATTTAACGAGGCCTCGAGCATGTCTTGCACTGCCCAAGTCTGGCAACAGTTCACTCTTTTGGACTCCTGTGGCTGTGTCACACACTTTCCAGGACCCCCCAGAGAGGCCGTGGCCCCCTCCTCCATCCAGACAGCACCAACTCCCACCATGGCCACCACGCCCTCCACTGCCAACGTGAGCACCACTCCCACCACCTCCATATTGTAACTCAGAGTGTGCCGACCCATCAGTGTAAAATAACATGTAAAAGTGTCTGCTGTGTTCCTGTGCTCTGTTTTGGTATCTTCCCTGCATAGGAGACCAAGAGTGAGACAACAATTGTGGTGGCTTCCACTGTGACACCCCTTGTTCTGGTGATGCTGACTGTTGCCCTGGTTGCCACATGGTACATTGTAAGTGTGCCGTTTACCTTGAGGAACCACAAAGTACTTTTTTTTAAACTTGCTCCTCATCCTCTCTTCACAGAAAACACGGACAGGCGGAGTAAACTTGTGAGTAGTCGTTTTTTTCAACAAAGAAGTGAATAATCCTCAAATGTGATGCAAATCTTCCCTCTAGAGGCTGTGAGCAGGATAGGAATGACATCATAGGAATCTGATTGGTGATTCCCAGCTTCACTTTTTGTTAGGAATCAAGTTTTGCACTGATGCTGGTTTAGTTTGATTAAATTGCGTACAGCAAATTGAAGGATGCGGGGGCCATTCTGACACACTTTTTACATTAAAGACGTTAAAAACAACCCAAGGTGCAGTGCTTAAAGGGCTTTATTAGACCACCTGGAATAGAAAGGAGAACACTCACATTTTTTTCACTATTTTAAAATGCTAAAAAGGTTATTGTTATTTGTTGGGCAAAATAATATTTCTTAATTTTTTTTTACATAATAACAAAATACAAACACTAGGACCTTAATGAACACAAAATAATGCATGTTACTATTTTTTCAGGGGTGTTGTTGGAAAACAGTACCAAAAGGCTATAAAGAAGAGTATAACGTATAAAGAGTATATATTGGAATTGATTATATATTCACATTTAGGCCAACTTTGTGTCAGCTTTGGGTAATCGGTAACATCCATCCATCCATTTCCTCACCAGGGTCGCGAGGGTATGGAGCCTACTTCAGGAAATGCGGAGAACACCCTGGAC
This sequence comes from Dunckerocampus dactyliophorus, assembly GCF_027744805.1. Taxonomy (NCBI): domain Eukaryota; kingdom Metazoa; phylum Chordata; class Actinopteri; order Syngnathiformes; family Syngnathidae; genus Dunckerocampus; species Dunckerocampus dactyliophorus. The sequence goes on along the minus strand of NC_072832.1, from coordinate 20,263,260 downwards.
TGGTCGCGAGCCAATGGCAGTTTATAGGTAACAAAATGTATAGATTTTTGTTTCATTGCTAGCAAAATGTCTACTTTTTTCCATTCTTACAGATTCATTTATTTTAGGTGTTTTTTTTTTGTATCATATTGTTTTTGAATGTGCCGCAGGCCAACTGACAAACGAGCTGCATGCTGAATCTTATTCGTATTGACTTGTTCTTGTTATATTATGCCTTTTTGCTCTTTCCCCCCATTTTTACTGTTTTTTTGTTCATTATAATTACAGTATATACCGTACATGTGACCCACACACGCACACACGCACACACACACAGGTGCATCTCAATAAATTTGAATATCTTTTCATTTATATCAGTTGAATTCAAAAAGTGAAACTGTTATATTCTATTTATAAAAAGAGGGAAATATTTACAGAATATATTTGTTAATGTTTTAATAATTTTGATGATTAATAATAAATATTTAATTTGAAATATAATTTTAAAAAAAACAAATTCATCATCTCATAAAATTTGAAAAACATGTTCACACTCCAGGAACTGCAAAAACCTGCTGAACCTTTAATTGGTCTCTTAGTCTGAACTGAACTCCTGACATCAAATAACTTTCGCACGGCATTTATTTATTAATTCGTTCCTGTCATTAATTGGTTCCTGAAAGCCAAAAATGTTAACTCAAAACATGTTTTGTAGTTTTACAATTATAGTCTTACATGCAGAAAACAATTAAAATGCATATAAATACGTATAAATGATGAATGAAGGGGATAAATGAACATTTAAGGTTACTTTTACCTTCATTGAAGACTTATTGTTGGCAAAGACGGCGATGTGGCAGCAAGATCAACACGGATACCATCTTTGTGTATTGTTGCACCCCTAGTGAATACATACAGTATCATATAGAGCGTATATATCAGCAATGATCAGCAATGACCCAATCACATGTCTTGTATTTTCAGCGTGCAGGCCAGTAACGGAAAGGGTGTGGAATTCATTAGGATGCCGTATGGTCCATTCAAAGGTAAGCATCCATTTTTCTATATTAGTTTGTCTTTTTTCAGCCAATGATAGCCAAACCAAATATGATACAACTTAATGGTTCATCTTAAAGGTGTAAGTCTATGTAGACCTTTGAAAATCATTCATTTTTTTGTCCCGCTTGTCCTCCTCAGGGCCTTGAGTGAGCTCGAGCCTATCCCTGCTGACTTTGGGCGAGAGGCGGAGGACACCCTGGTCTGACATGCTAACCACTCGTCCACCGTGCTGCACCTAGATGAATCATTACAATCACTCGGTGGAGAAGCTGTGATTTCGATATTAAAATTGGGTTCTGTTTTTTTAAGTGATCATGATAAAACCTACTCTTTGACAAGCACAAAATGATTTGAAAATGAATTTTCTTCATTGAAGAATATTGTATTATTGCTGTGATTTCCGGTTTTCTTTGATGCTTATCTCCTTTATCGTGTATTTTATCTCCTGTAAAATATAATAAGTTGACTTTACTTAAAAAGAATATGCAAACTTCCTGCCTCACAAAAACTAATTTTTGTTAACTTAGATGAATTACATAGGATTTACTTAATTATTGTGAGCGTGCAGTAATTCAATTTTACTACATAACTGGATTATAGTAACTTTGTTTATTTTGCGTTTGCAGTACTCAAAATATCTTAAATATTTGGATTACAGTTACTTGTTTATATTGAGTATGGAGTACTCAAATTAACTTGAATGAATTAGATTACAGTAATTTATTTCCTGTGAGCTTCCAGTACTGTCTCTAATAGTGCAGTCTCATAATAGAGACACAACTTTGATTAGTATCATTGGTAACATTTGAATACCTCATTTTACACATCCTACTTTTCGAACGCACTTGGAGTCTCCCTTTATTTGCGTTGCATATGAGACACAGAAAAGGTTGCATTGCTGTTTCCTCAGCTCTACCTGATCCCTTAATGCGCTAACTGAAAAGATTAGCGGGAGTTATAGTTCCACTCCACTGCTGCTTATGTGAAATGTATCGACTCAATGTACCAACTGCAGGTAACTGCTTCAAATAACCGTAGCACTGTTCCACAGACGCACGTGTTTAAGGTGATCCATGACACACACGCATGCGCGCACACTCCAGTGATTACATATTTATTTCTCCTGGAAGTCTGCAGTCACTCCCATCGTGTCCGGAGAGTACAGTCAGCATCGGAACAGACACATGACATCCCGGGTGTCGTTCACCCAGCTGCGGTTGGAAGCGCAGCTGGATCGGTACCGGGCCGAGTGTCAGTGGGAGAGGACCCCCCCTTTCATCGAGCACATGCAGGCTGCACGCATGCATGGAGATGGTGACTACACTTAGCCTTTTCCCTGTTCTCATTTACTGTATACAACCCAACGGTCCCAACCCCATTAATAAGGCAAGAAGGGGACTCAGAAAACCCGTCAGTATCTGGTGTGACCACCATTTGCCTTTTTCATCTGCGATTAAATGTGATCAATTATGATTTAACTATGTGCAAAATGCGATTATCATGATTAACTATTTTAATCGATTAGAAGCTCTAACAAATACATAATAATATTAATTATGTTTGTTATTAACTATTATTTTTAATTACCAATATTATTTTGTATGATTTAATCGATTTTATTTATCCTTTTTTTTATTTGTAATTTTTTCTATGCATACAGGTATATACATACTGGATATCATTTTTCTCTCTCTCAGCTACATGACAATCATCATGACGACTATTATTTATCATTATCCTGTTTTTATTCTTTTTGCTCTCATATTTGATTACTAGGTTTTACCAGTTTACAGCTCACTTTTCATTTAGTGACACATCCCCCGACAACGCACCGCCTCGCTCCTTTGGTACACCATTGCTGACTTATCTTTTATGTACTGTGTTCTATAACCGACTCACATATGTAAATATGCACTTTATATGTCCAGCACTGCTTTAAACACGCACTCAATGTTTGCAAATAAAAAAATACCAAAGGAATAGAAAAAACAAAGAATGCACCACTGCAAGAGGCTTGTCCAAGTAAAAATGTTTTTGGTCAGCAGGTGTCAGTATTACTCTTTGCCTCACAAAAGCAAGCCAGGTTAGTATCACATGTCACATAAAAACGAATTACAAAGTGGAAATGGCAAAATAAAATGCTAAATGAGTGTAAAAAAAATTGCGTTAGAGAATATATGTAAAATATTAGTGTAACCCGGATGGAAAAACCCGTGTTGATTATTATTATTTTTCATATAAATTAGCCTTGCGTAAGCCGTCACCACAGTCATGACGGAGCACGACCAATCACTGTAGTATATTGGAACACTCTGTGCGCAGCACAAACACCGGATGTACGGAACAACAGCCTTTTTTATTGAAGTCAAACAATCACTACACAGCACCACAATCCCGAACACCGGCTACTGTCACGGACCCCACGCCGACCTAACTTCCAACAGCTCGACCAACATGAGGAACTCATGTCGTCACTTCCTGTCCGTATCTCTTTTCACTCCCCCTCCAAATCCGGAACACATCTTCCATGGCAACACGTACACAAACACCGGTAGAGGACGTTACACTCATGGAAAACTCCTAGCGTTGTGACTAAATTGAAACTTTGAACATTTTATCAATTTGTGTTACTTTATACTTTATGTACATTCCTCCGATTTCAATTCCTTTGTCGTTTGTTATTCGTATTTCTTTGTTTTTTTTTAACGTAATGTTCAATAAAAGTGAAAAAAAACACGGAAATCAACACAACATATAACACCCCTGAGGGTCTTTACCACTGATCTGTTCGAAAAAAATGTGGATAGGCCATTGGTCAATGACTTGTGAAGCCACGCGGCCGCCATATTACCACTCACAGGAAACACTTCTCGGACAATGACTTATGTCAGAACTTGTGAGTTGTTAAGTCTGTTGTTAGTTTGTTACCCACTCACACTAACAGGTGTGCTTGAGCTTAGTCATAAGGACTCGGGTATGATAGTTTTTAAAAATTCTGTCGATATCTTACCATACCCGAGTCATAACGGCTTTACATAGGGGGCCGTGGGGGATATGTAAACAAACAACTGCGACTAGACTACTAAATAATTTGCGGTTGCTTGCAAAAATAAAAAAAAAAATACGTTTTTTTGTTTACCCGAATTTACCCCCATATGGAGACAATGTTTATATATTATTACATATTATATTACATTTTATTCTTGTGGTTTTTGTTAAAATATATTTCTATATCAGAAAAGAGGTCATTTCTATTTCATAACACAAACAAAGAAAATCAGAAAAATGTTCATTGATTTTAAAACTTGTCCAAAGTCACTCTCTTTTATGATTCATATTTTGTACAGACGAGAGCATAGTGAATTGTATGAAAGTAAGAAAAAAAAAGTAAAGGATCATGACCATGGATTTTAGTGGAAAAAAGGGATTGGCTATGCAGTTAAAATTAAAATCTCTTTCTAGAGGAGTAAAACTATGCATTGCTATAGGGGAGTGCTGAGCCAGAAACACAGAAACAACACAGCCACAAAGACACAAATTATCTACAATAGTCAATAGACACTCTGGTTGCTATGTTTGTTGTGCAACACAAAGGTATGCAAATAAAACTATTTTCTTAAATAAATCATCTGTATTATTGAATCAGTTTTATTCTGTTCTTTCATTTTTACTGAATTGTATGGTTTTATGCTCTTTATGTATGAGACTACAGATGCAAACCAGCACTGTGCTAAATCCAGCGTAATTACTGCAATTTATTGTACAGTAATCCCTTGTTTATCACTGTTAATTGGTTCCAGACCTAATTGTGACAAGTGAATTTCCACAAAGTAGGATTCCATCTTTATAAATGGAATATTTTCATAGTTTGAGCATAGAAAACCTGTTCACAACCTTCTAAATACAGGTTTTAACATTATTAGAGCCCTCTAGACATCAAATAACACCCCTATAATGACCATTACACTTGTATTACCAAATATAGTAGACATAAGAGAACATAAAACATTGAAGACATGAAAATGAATGTATGGAGGATGTCAGAGGTTCAGGCTGGAGTGCAACAATAGCAACAATAGAGTTGTTATTATGATTATTGTGTGATATTATTATTTTGCCTGCTGTGTGATCATTCAAACCTGCAAGAAAAGCCTGTTGTTCCGGGGATCAAGGCAGGTGCTTGTGTGTCTCACCCAACATTACAGTACCCTTACTGACACCTAGTGACCAATGTAGAATACTACATATCACGATTTGAATGTGTCCTCTGAATGCCTTATATTTGTATTTTACTTTATTCAGCTATTTTTATGCTTGAAAATGCATAAAATTTTAAGTATTTATCTTAAGTATGCTTTTTTTTTGTTTACTAATATGTGGTATTCAACCACAAAAACAATGCCACAGATGTCGCAAGATTTGAGGGAGCGTGCAATTGGCATGCTGACAGCAGGAATGTCAACCAGAGCTGTTGCTCGTGTATTGAATGTTCATTTCTCTACCATAAGCCGTCTCCAAAGGCGTTTCAGAGAATTTGGCAGTACATCCAACCAGCCTCACAACCGCAGGCCACGTGTAACCACACCAGCCCAGGACCTCCACATCCAGCATGTTCACCTCCAAGATCGTCTGAGACCAACCACTCGGACTGCTGCTGAAACAATCGGTTTGCATAACTAAAGAATGTCTGCACAAACTGTCAGAAACCGTTTCAGGGAAGCTCATCTGCATGCATCGGGGTCTCGACCAGACTCCGACCCGACTTGAGTGGACAAATGCTCACATTCGATGGCGTCTAGCACGTTAGAGAGGTGTTCTCTTCACGGATGAATCCCGGTTTACACTGTTCAGGGCAGATGGCAGACAGCGTGTGTGGCGCTGTGTGGGTGAATGGTTTACATCGCGGTTTGCATCAAGTGGCCCATGGTTGCGGTGGGGTTATGGTATGGGCAGGTGTCTGTAATGGACGAAGAACACAGGTGCATTTTGATGGCATTTTGAATGCACAGAGATACCATGATGAGATCCTGAGGGCCATTGCTGTGCCGTACATCCAAGAACATCACCTCATGTTGCAGCAGGATAATGCACGGCCCCATGTTGCAAGGATCTGCACACACTTCTTGGAAGCTGAAAATATCCCAGTTCTTGCATGACCAGCATACTCACCGGACCTGTCACCCAATGAGCATGTTTGGGAAGCTCTGGATCGCGTATACGACAGCGTGAACCAGTTCCCGCCAATATCCAGCAACTCCGCACAGCCATTGAAGATTGGACGAACATTCCACAGGCCACAACCAACAACCTGATCAACTCTATGCCAAGGAGATGTGTTGCACTGCATGAGGTAAAACCCACCACCCCCCCAATAAAACAAAACTGCATTTCAGAGTTGCCTTTTATTGTGGGCAGTCTAAGGCACACCTGTGCACCAATCATGGTTTCTAATCCCCAACTTACGAACACCCGACTAGCGAACACTCGCGGATACGAACACAAGCTGACTGGTCTATATTTTATTTTATTTTGCCTTGTAGTCAGTCGCTCAATCAGTACTGTATTTATACTGCTACTGTACATGCTTGACCAGTAGAGGGCACTGTGACACTGCTAATGCAGCCTTAGAGCTAATGAGACCAACAGAGGAAGAGTTGTTCATTGTGTTATATGAACAAATAAGTTTGACGATTATGTTGTGCATTAAAGAGTGTTTAATCTTGACGATTTCATTTATATTGGCGTCCCAATGCCTGCACGGCGCAGCGATGTAAACCTGTCAACCGCGAGTGGGGATTCCTCCAAAAATGAGGCCTTATCGTTGGTTCTATGTATTTTTGTACTTCCGATACTGCTTTATCATGATTGTGAAACTTCCCCCTTACATTTCGCATTGCATTAATATGCAGACTTAAACCATAACCATCCTAAGTGGACAAAAGCGAAGCTCAAATTCAACCCATTCAAACGGAAGGATGCCAACATTCAACTGGAACAAAAGATATGTAGGATGATTACTTATCTATTTATCAGTGCTCAACTTGAATCAAAATGTGACCATGCAAAATACACATTTTTGACCAAGAATTACGATAAAATGAAATATGATCAATATTTCAAGTTAATTAATACAAAAAGGTTTGTTTTTTAAGTGTCCAGGAGTAGGTGGCACATGCTGCACCATGCATCCTTCAAATTACTTGCATGTGGCTCTCACTGGAAAAAGTTGAGACACCCTTGCCCAATTATACTTTTCAATTATTTCAGAATAAAAATGACTGTCCTCAATTCCCCGCAAATATGTTTTGATATCTATGAGTTGAGCTTTGCTTGAAGAAGCCGTCCGCAGTCTAATAGACAATAGATATAACTTTCTCTTTAGTTTTGTCGGTAATGTTTCCATGTGTGTTTAATGACATCTGCTTTTCTAGTGGTTGTGGTGCTTCTGAGAAGCATAGAAAGAAATCGCCATTTGGTAGACTAAAGTAACTAAAGCATAGGTCATAAACGGATGTAAGATTTTTTTTGGTCTTGCGATTTGTGGGGTTTCCCCAAATTGCTGAGTTTGTTTTTTTTTTTGCTTGTGGGTAACATAGTTGTGGTGACCATGAGGGTGTAAGATCACCGCGTATCCAACGTACAGCTTCTAAGTCGAACGCGCATACCACGCATGTAAATTGTAAGATCGTCTATCAAACTTGCAATAAAAGGTACCGACTTTGCTAATTCTATCTATGAAAAAGATGGCTAATAAGCGTATAAAGTTCATTTTTGCGCTTCTGTTTGAGACGCCGAGTTCACCCGGAAGAGGTTTGGACGGGGAGGAGACAGCCTGCGTTGCCACTCTGCTGCCGCCTCTCTGCCATCTTTTGCATGCTGTGCCAGCAGAGGCAGAGGCAGAGTCACTCCGACACACCTGTCTCTCATTAGGACTGCTGGCATACTTAAGACAGTCGGCTGCCTCTACTCGCCGCCAGATTGTTCTCAGCTCCTCACCTGCTTGCTGCACTCTTGTACCTTGTTAGTTGCTACCGGTGTGTGTTCATTCTGGTCCTCCTTGCTATTGTATTTTTGCTACCTGCCTGACTTACTTCAGCAGTAGCTCGTTAGCGTCTGGTGTTGCTCTTATTAGCGTACCTTCTCAGTTCCTTTTGTCTCCTGCTTGGGTCCCAGCAGCACCCTCAGTTGTGTATTTTTTCCTGCTACCTGTTATTTAGCAATGTATTTGGTTCTCACCTGTTTTCCCGTGGCTGTGCCCGGTTAGGTTTTTTGTGTTGGACTTTGTTACGTCTTTTTGTATTTTTGCTACCTCTGTGTGAAGACACCTTCAACCTCCATTGACTCTTCACTCTGCATCTCGGGATCCTCATCCATGCCTGAGCCGAATGTGACACGCCGTGAAGGTCAGACTCTAACCGAAACAGCCCCTAACATAATCAATTTTTCCCATAAGAAATGATGTAAATCCAATAAATCAGTTCCAGAAAGCCAAAAATGTTATCTTTATCCATTTTCTTACACTTATCCCAGTCCGGTTCACGGGGGCAGCAGTCTCAGTGGGGAAGCCCAGACTTCAGTCCAAGGCCACCTCTTCCAGTTCGACCAGGACACCAATGTGTTCCCAGGCCAGCTGTGAGACATAATCCCTCCAGCGTGTCCTGGATCTGCCCCAGGGCCTTCTCCTGGCTGGGCACGCGCGGAACACCTCAACACCTCACCAGGGAGACGTCCAGAAGGCATCCGGATTAGATGCCCGAGCCAACTGAACTGGCTCCTCTCGATGTGAAGAAGCAGTGACTCTACTCTGAGCCCCTCCTGGATGACCGAGCTCTTCATCCTATCTCTTGGGGTGAGTCCAACCACCCTAGGGAGCAAAGTCATTTCAGCCGTTTGTATCCGCAATCTCGTTCTTTCGGTCACGACCCAAAGCCATCAACATAGGTGAGGATGGGAACATTGATCCAGCGGTACATTGAGAGCTTCGCCTTCGGCTCAGCTCTCTCTTAACCATGACGGTCTGGTACAGTGACCGCATTACTGCAGACGCTGCGCCGAACTGCCTGTCGACCTCACGTTTCGACCTTCCGTCACTCGTGAACAAGACCTCGAGATACTTGAACTCCACCTGGGACAAGGCCTCATTCCCAACCCGAAGGGTGAAAGCCATCCTTTTCCGACTGAGAACCATGGCCTTGGACTTGGAGGTGCTGAGTCTCATCCGACAAGCTTCACACTCAGCTGCAACAAGCCCCAGTAGATGCTGAAGGTCACAGCCTGTGGCCATCAGAAAGAGCAGACACGAGATTCAACCATCAGGTTGGGAGATGACCACTTCATCTCTGCACAGAATAAACACAATGTTTTATGTAATGTTAAAGGTAAAATTAATCTCCACCAATGTGCGCCCCCGTTGGTGCGCAATGTGGGTATTTTTTAGAGAAGTCCCGAAAGATAGCCTACATGTCCGGAATGAGATGAACATTTTGATGATGAAATGGTTTGAGAAATGTAGTAGGTAGGTAGCTGACAAAAACAGAGGAATTTGAAATGTTGGAATGTAAAAAATGGAGACTGATGAAATATGTGAAAGGACTAGACAAAGACTGAGGATTGAACCAGCAGCCAGCAGGTTGGGAGACAACCAATCTACCCCCTGAGCCATGTCACCCTGTAGAATGAGTTGAATGTTACAGTAATGCAGTGCTTCTCAAATATAGGGGCGGGGCCCCCTGGGTTGGGGGTTGTTTATGTTGTACGTGGACGACAACATCATCAGCGGAGTATCTTCATCACCAGAAAGAAAAAAGGTATGGGAGAGAAAGGGGCTTGAGGTTGTTTTCTTATATTACAATCCTCATGTCTTCTGGTCTGAATACTGACTATAATACTGAATAACTTACAGGTTACGAAGGCCTTTGGCTGCTGACGTATGCTGTGTACCTGCAGTGAAGTTAGAAATAGTAAATTCACATCCGGGATCAATAACTCCCAAGCGAAAGTTTGTTAGACCAGCAAACGATACCTCTTTTTAACAATGGTAGCCAGTTAAAAAGTTGCAAGGATTTACATGCCGCACTGTTGGATCTTAGAGGTTCTAAGTAGAGCTTCAAAACGCAAAACAAAGACATGCCAGTGAGACAAAGAAATTGTCGAAGCAGTTCGTTACAAAAAAGCATTAAAGTGAAATAGGCTGATCAAAACTTTAAGACAACAGACTTTGAAAGCCAAAATCTTGGCAAAAATGTGGATTCAATGTAATTTTCCATCACGTATTCACACTGTCATGATCTCCTGACGCCAAAGGCAAATTCCTGTGAGGTGATTAACAAGAATGGCACAGCTACTCATTACCGAGTCCTTTTTTGAACATTTTATTTCTACTTCAGGGAGGATTCACATTTTTTTGAGCTATGGTCTCATACTTTTGATCAGCTGACGAACAACCTACTTCAGTTTAATTGTTGTTTGCAATAAATTGCTTGCTCAAAATTGTTTTTGTCTCACTCCCATTTCTTCTTTTTGCATTTTTAAGCTGTACTTGGTGCTGTATATGGTTTCTCTCCAGTGTGTCTTCTCATGTGTCTTTTCAAACCATGAGTAAAACCTGTACCACACACTTAACAGGAAAAAAGCTTCTCTTCAGTGTGTAATCTCATGGGTCTTGTAAAAATTTGACTTTGTATAAAACCTTTACCACAGATTGAACAGGAAAAAGGTTTCTCTCCAGTGTGTATTGTCATGTGGACTTCAGGCATAAAAATGGCAAAATTAACAAAAAAAAACAACAAATATAACGCAGTCAGAAGATGCATTCAATGACGTTATGATGATATGTAGTATTGTACACTAGTCACTAGGTGTCGGTAATGTTACTGTAATGTTGGGCGAGACACACAAGCACCAGACTTGATTGCCGGAACAGCAGTCTTTAATTGCAGGTCTCATTTATCTCATAACAGGCACAATAATCCCAAATAAAAATGGAGGCTACTATTGCGGCCGTAACCGACGCCAAGCTGAAACTCAACTTTGAACTCTGAACAATATCTCTACCTGTCCACCAATCACTCAGCTTCCACAGCACAGGAACACGTTTACAGCAAAACACCGGAGTCTTATTTATGTCCTAAATGGCTTGTTTTCTCTGATTATGTTTACTATATTGGGTAATACGAGCGTAACTGACTATAGGCGAGTTATTTCATGTCTAGAGGGCCCTGATAATGTTAAAAACTGTATTTAGAAGGTTGTAAACAAGTTTACAAGTCTTCTATGCTCAAACTACAAAAATATTCTATTTATAAAAAAGGAATCCCATTTTGAAATTCACTGATGACATTCAGGTCTGGAACCAACCAACTGTGATAAACGAGAGATTACTTTATTTTTTGAAAACACTTTGTCCCAACAATAGTCATTAAAAAAATAATGACCAAAAGTCAACTCACACAACATTTTCTCCTGCGATCAACAAATCTATTTAAATAATGCTGGCATCCTACAATTTGGAACGCTGCACATTTCTACTTGGCACAAACATCTGTATAAGAACAAAGTAAAATGCCAAGTAAGAAACTCTGGACTAATACAATCAGTGAAATCATAAACTGGACTCATTCAGTGCATCATGCATGAATGCAGCATGAACAAGACATATTAGGTTAGAACAGTGCTTCCCAAATAGTGGGGCAGGTCCCCCCGGGGGGGTGCGGTAAACTGTCGTGGGGGCATGAGAGGCAGGTAGGACTTTCAGTATGAGTGCAGCCCTACCAACATGTGCAATGTCGTATTGTGGTATTCATCATGCAGTTTGACTCTTGAATATGCTTCTATGCTTCGCTGCTCTCCATTGTGTTGCATTTCGCTGGTTGTGCAGTACAGATAAATAAGGATATTAGCAGTTTCTCAATAGCATTTGAAATCGGTGGGATGTGAAAACATTTTTGTCCCACAGTGAGGGCATGACAAGAAAATAACTGAGAACCACTGATTTAGAACCAGCGCTTTCATTGCAAACTGCATACAGTTAGCCCTCATTTATGGTGGTTTATGGGTTCCAGACCTGACCGTGATAAGTCAATTCCCGTAAAGTAGGAGTCCTTATTTATAAATGGAATATTTTTATATTTAGAAAATAATAAAACTTGTTTACGACCTTCTAGATATGTTTTTTTTACATGATTAGCACAAGATGTGAAAGAACAGCCCTGTGGTCACCTTTACACTCATATTACTCAACATACAGTAGTAGACATAATGTCATGTTCTGCTGGAGTTGCTTTGCTGCTACCTGTCGGCTGTTGCAGTGTACTGTTGGTCCTGCGGGGCGGAGCCACCGGAGAACACCTGAGGTCAATTAGTCACCCGGCCTTCATAAGCCATGCTGTGTGACTCACTCGTTGCCAGATTGTTTTCCATGGACTTCACTCGCTCCACGCTCATCCAGTCCTCGTGTTGTAGCTTTCTGGTCACTCGTCCTTCCAGGATACTACGAGAACCTTTGTCTGTGTGGCATTCTCCAGCAGCTGTTTTTGTTACTAGCGTCAGCATTACCTTAGATTCCCTGCTTGGTTTCTCCAGCAGTGCTTTTTGTTAGTTATTACCCTGCTAGTATTTTTCTTTCCTACTTGGCTTTTCCAGAAGCATGTTTGTTTGTCCTCTTTGTGTGTGGCTTTGCCCGGAAATTTTAGTTGTACTTTGTTTTGGACTCTTGTATGTTTTTTTGTCTTACTCCGTTGGAGTATTACTCTTTGTATTAAACTAGCAATGTTACAAAATGTTTACATTTGTAAAATCAAGCCTGTGATTCATTCTGATAAAGCTTGACTTTAACTAATTTGATACCTCACTTTTCACTTCTCTATCCCTGACATTAAAGAAGCAGATTTTATAGCAGGAAAATAGTGTCTTTGGTTCCCATTGCTTTAACATTGAGTCAAAACAAAAGCTGTGATGGACCCACGGACTTAGCAAGAACAACCATCCTATAAAATATATCATTTAGGCTATGAAAATCTGTTTTAAAAGTCAACAGAATATCCTTATGAATTTTTTGGATAATCAAAAGGGCCAGGGAAGAAAGTAAAGTGTCAATTTTCATGTATATGCCTCACACTGACCCCGCCTCTCGCCCGAAGTCAGCTGGGATAGGCTCCAGCATACCCCCGTCACCCTAATGAGGGGAAACAGCATAGAACATGGATGGATGGATGGATGGATGGATGGATGGATGCCTCACACTGCAGTGCAACAGCACGCTGTGTATTCGTTTTCACCCCACACTAACCACAATACAAATGCGACGTAGTATTTAAAAAAAAAAACATTTTCAAACAAATACATTTTAATGAAATTTCATCTGCAGAGAGATATAAAAGTAAAATAATATCCCATATACTTTTTATCTTGTCTTATAGCTGCGGCCCATGAGTTTGAAGGGCTTAAATTGTACTTCACTTTTCCAACCACTAATTTGCATGGACTCTCCTTACAGAGTGCGCACGCTCTGAGTCAGATTTTTTCATCGCTAAAATATGGGTTTTGTAACATTGCTAATTAAACCTTTTTCTCTACACTTTGTGTTTTGTCCTCTCTGCATTGAGATCCAACCACTGGCTTGTGCCATTCCTAACACATAATAGAAATATAACCTAATATAGACTCACATGTTAACATTTGGAGAATTCCTTGTTGTTCCATTTATACTTCGGGTTTCTCAAAGTACTTGACTATTGTCTCATCAATGTAACGTTACTGACACCTAGTGACCAGTGTAGAATACTACAAATCACAACATGTGTTTTCTGAATGCCTTATTTTGTATTTTAGTTCATTTAGCCATTTTTATGCTTGAAAATGCTTAATTTAGGCATAGTTTTTACTAATAATAGGCCATATTCAGCCACTAAACAGTGATTATTTTGAAAAAACATGATAGTGAAGTGTTGAGGGACGACTGTATTTACAATGCAAACTTGAAAATACTGAGCTAGCAAGCTTGTTGCTGCGTGGACCACGTCATCACTCACTTGCCGATATAATTATTGGCAGAACACCGATACCGATATGAATCGATATCCCATTGTTATGCCCATTATTGGGCATCCCAGTCCAAAAGTCTAGTTTAAGAAGTGAAAGCCAAACAAGACGAAAAGCACAATGTTCCCAGAAGCACCTTATCAAGCTCCTGCAGGTAGGACAGAGCAGCGTCACAAGCTTTGAGGTAACAGGAAAGACTCTCTTCCTCCCTCTCCAGCAGACGGATACGAGACACTGAAGAAAGTGCCTGGTGGTCCAGAGACAAACCTGGAAGACATACAGACACCAAGAAAAGAAAATTCAGGATAAACATTGACAGTTGTTTATCATTCCTTCAGCAACACAAGCGTGCTCACGGAGGACCATGCTGTACATCCTGTATACAAGCCAAGTCATTTGGGATAGCACCACTGTGACACACAGGAGAGAAGATTAAGACTTAGACAACACACATGCAGTAACCTGGGACCTCCATATAGATATCGAGCATACCTTGGCCAAGGACACTGTTTGGAAATTAATTCAGTTGCAGTCAAATGTGCTTTTAGTGACAATTAAAATAAAACAATGACTGTTTGTTACATTTGCTATGCTGAGCTATTAAAATTGATTTCCTTTTCTCTATCACTTGTGATTTGGATTGCAGGTTAACTGGAGCCTATCCCAGCTGACTTTGGTCAAGAGTCAGGGTACACCCTGGACCAGGGGTCTTTAATTACATCTGTTAAACAGGGACAGAATATTTCCCAGACACTTTGAGGGCCAGGACAAAATGTGCCCAGTATACTCTAACATTCAATTTGTCGGTATTGAAGTCCATCCATTCATTTTCTATGCCGCTTACTCTCACTAGGGTCGTGGGTATGCTGGAGCCTATCCCAGCTGACTTTGGGCGAGAGGCCTTTGGCAGGGCACATATAGTATAGACAACCATTCACACTCACATTCATACCTATGGACAATTTAGAGTCGCCAATGAACCTAACATGCATGTTTTTGGAATGTGGGAGGAAACCGGAGTACCCGGAGAAAACCCACACGCACACGAGGAGAACATGCAAACTCCACACAGAGATGCCCAATGGAGCTTTGAACTCAGATCTTCTAGATCTCCTGAATGTGCTGACCACTCGGCCACCGTACGTCCCATTGAACTCCTTCAAAAGCTCACTAGATGTCGCCAAATATAAACAGCCATAAAACAATCCACATCATTGTAAAGCAGGGGTGTCCAAACATTTTGCACTGAGGGGCACTTTGACATTTTGTAAAGCAACACATGCAGATATATATATATATATATATATATATATATATATATATGTATATATATATATGTATATACACATATACATACACACACACACACACACACACACACACAGACAGTCAAACTTGTCTATAGCGGCCACTCGAGGGAGTCTGCAAAAGTGTCCGCTATAGACAGGTGGCCTCTATAGACAGGTTGGCGTCCAGTTTGAATTTTGACCAGTAGAGGGAAAAAAAGAAAAAAAGGGGAAATAATAATAATAATAATAATAATAATAATCATAATAATAATCATAATAATCATAATAATCATAATGTTGACCAGTAGAGGGCACTGCGGACTGCGGATAAAAGTTGTACAGCACTACTAGGCTTGTTATTATCATGGTTCATGGTTTTAATCCTGAACATGCATGAGTCAAACAGTAGCACATCACATAGTACAATTCACAATTTTGCATGTCCATAAAGGAGTAGGAAGAAGCAAAGCTTATTTAATCCTACCCCTCATCAGTTTCACATCAGTTGCAATACATTTATTCACCTCTTGTTCTTCCAAGTGTACTTTGTAGGTCTACATGACAATGTAGTGCAATCATAGCCAAGGTTTTTACTTACTAAAAGGAAGCTAGAGGCTTAATAATAACTGATAGAATATATCCACGACCCACAGAACAAAGCTGTGCTAGTAATGTCTTACACTTGTTTTTTATATTTTACTTTTTATACGGCAGAGTGTCATTACAGCTTTAGTTCATCAGGAAGTGACGGGAAGTGACGGTGGGCGTCCCGAGCAGGAGAGCTAGGCTCAGTGCTAGCTCTGAGTTTCTGGAGAGTTGGGAAGTGTGTTTACGTTGGCGTGGATGTAAAGTCCTGCAGTGTTCTCCGCTGTTAATAAAGCCATTAAAGTGCATCGGCGACGTGAGTCTCTCCTTCCCCACAACAAGCGGCATTACAGTATTGACCAGTGCACACCAGGAAATAAACGGTGTCATTTCTTACAGGCATTGGCTGGACAGCTATGTAGTGGGGCTTGTTTAACCTTTGCCTTGTGGGCAAGCAGGAAGGAGAGACGATGCTGAGAGATGTGTGTGTGTTCTGAGCTGCTGTCTGGTGGCCGCGTTCAATAAATAAAGTTGGCAGAAGCAACAGGAGAAGTTTCCTTCTTTGCTTCGGAGCTGAATAACACTGACAAGTTAACAGACTAGTAGCGAACGGAAAAGAAGATGGCTTTTTTTGTGTCGAATACAGAAGATGAGGACTTTGATGGATTTGTGGATGAGGATTGATGAAAAATACATTCTAGTACATTCTAAAATACTTCAGTTAAGTACAACCGAACTCAGTTTTGCTCCCGCTGCCGCATACATGCTAGCGTATGTTTTTTTTTAATTGTAGCGTCGCTGGGAGCACGTCCTGTTCCCAGCCTAATTTGCGGTAATGTTTTGGTGCAAATGCTCTTAAAGTTACATGTTTGACCAGGAAATAGCAAGCTCAAAAGAAGACGGCTTTTTTATGTGGAACAACTGACAGTTTGTGTGGATCTTGTGAATGATTGTGACTGAGCTAGGACTCAGTAATTAAAGTCTACACACGACGGCTTCATTGATTGAAAAACGAAACTTTTTCGTGCATGAAGCTTCTACTTGAGTCGGTAATTTGGCCGCTATATGCAGTCAGATATTGACAAAGGGAGACAAAATGGGTGGCCGCTGGCCGCGTTTGACAGGTGACTGCTATACACAGGGTCCACAACATGTAAATTTGCTGCGGGGGATTTTTCAATGGATACTATAGGCAGGTGGCCGCTAGGACAGGTTTGACTGTAGTTATATTTCTATATTTCAAGAAAAAAAATTCATCTCAGCTTTGTGATATTGGTGAAAAAGCTACTATGAACTTCGCTCCTTGTTTTTTTTCCCCCATTTTTGTTGTTTTTTTCGATATATTTCTTAAATAGTCTTCTTAAATGTTCTCATTGTAATATTACAACTTTATTCCCATATTTTGACTTCTATTCCCAAAATACAACTTTTTCTCCAGCCTAGTTTTCCAAAGATTACACATTTATATTTATATTATAGTTTCTCATATTAGAACTTTTAAAAAGAACACATTATTTCTCTTTAATATTTCAATGCTACTAAATTCTCATTATTTTTATGAGTTCATTCTCGTAAAATTGCTTTTTTTCCTCATTAGAATATGTTTTTTTTTTCGCTCTTAATATTTTGACTTTATTACAGCTGTTTTTTCCATGTCTGCTGTTCCACTGTATAGACGTTTTCAATCTTTTTTTTTAACCACTATTGGTAACATATTGTTATACTTTTTGGGTGAAACAAAATCTAATCTTGAGCCGGTGACATGCGGCAGCTTTAACAGTTACTCAGTAACACCTTAAATGTTTGAAGACAAACACAAGATGCGGTGCAGTTGCTTCATCTCAGTGAGAAGATAGACCAAAGACAACACGTTACTTTTACTCATCTTTGTATGCACATATCAAAACAAGGGAAAGGTCAGGGATAAGATTCACAGAAATATGACAGTGTACTTCATTCTCAGAGCCCTGCATGGATAATCTTATCACCAATATCATCATCATTCATTTCACCCCATGTTTCCTGATGAGCAGATGTGACTTCGTGATGATTTTAAGGTGCACTAATAGAGACGCAGTAGATGAGAAAGTCCCTGTACTACATCTGTGTAGGCTCTCAGTCGTACAGGAGTTGTCCATCGAGGAAAAGGCTTCTTGAGACGTCATCTGTACTTCTGTGTAGAAGGTGTCGGACGTTTCGCTCCTCATCCGAAGAGCTTCGTCAGCAAACTAATAAGTGCTGGTAGCTTAGGCCTTAAATACAGTAAGAGTGGGCGGAATTGGTGTGCCAACACCCTCCTCCTATTGGTTCGTTACACTAAGCCTGCATTCCTCATCTTTACAGTGGTATAATCCTATCCTGTTATTCACACCTACGATAAAAGGGAAGTGTCGCTCCCTGAATTGGGTATGAACGACTGATACTGGCTTGTTAGCATCTATTGTTCTGGCTCGGCCCTGCCTTCACCTCATTTGCAAGACTAAGAGCTGTGGGTTTTGGTCTCAGTAACCTGCTGAACACAGGGTCCAAATTGAACCTCAAACCCAAATTGGACCCTGTGTTCAGCAGGTTACTGAGACCAAAACCCACAGCTCTTAGTCTTGCAAATGAGGTGAAGGCAGGGCCGAGCCAGAACAATAGATGCTAACAAGCCAGTATCAGTCGTTCATACCCAATTCAGGGAGCGACACTTCCCTTTTATCGTAGGTGTGAATAACAGGATAGGATTATACCACTGTAAAGATGAGGAATGCAGGCTTAGTGTAACGAACCAATAGGAGGAGGGTGTTGGCACACCAATTCCGCCCACTCTTACTGTATTTAAGGCCTAAGCTACCAGCACTTATTAGTTTGCTGACGAAGCTCTTCGGATGAGGAGCGAAACGTCCGACACCTTCTACACAGAAGTACAGATGACGTCTCAAGAAGCCTTTTCCTCCCTGTACTACAGCAATAAGGAAGGAATAATATTTGGGTGGTGATGTCTACTTTGAACATCTGCAACATTAGAGTACGTCTGGCGTCTGACTTCAGACCGTCTCAGTCGGCCTGTACAAACTTAGGAAGCTAGTGCATCTTTGACATTAGGAGGCTCCATAGAGCCTCATCGCTGCACAAAGCACTCAGGAGAAGCACATTAAAGACATTCGGTTCAGTTTTGATTCGATTTTCCTTTTTTTCCAAATATGAATTGTTTCATCAATGTATTGGCTTATATTCCTATGTCGGTAGGTATTATTGAGAATAAAAATCTGTAGTTACAGTTGGTTGCACTTAAACCTTTTTTTTAATTAATCAAACATCATCAAGGTTAAAACAGTACTCTTTTACCTTGGATACAATGAATAGAAAATATGAAAATCAGGTTGACCTATTTTTCATTTGACTGGAAGAAATGTTGCTGCATTTCTAAATTTACGCTTTAATAAACTACAATTTGTTTGCCATCTATTATTGTATTTGTTTATATGCATCATGAATTTATCCCTGATTGAATAAACTAGTGGTCTAGTGGTTAGCATGTTGGCCACACAGTCAGGAGACCTAGAAGATCTGGGTTCAAAGCTCCGTTGAGCATCTCTGTGTGGAGTTTGCATGTTCTCCCCGTGTGTGTGTGGGTTTTCTCGGGTACTCCGGTTTCCTCCCACATTCCAAAAACATGCATGTTAGGTTCATTGGCGACTCTAAATTGTCCATAGGTATGAATGTGAGTGTGAATGGTTGTTTGTCTATATGTGCCCTGCCATTGGCTGGCCACCAGTCCAGGGTGTGCCCCGCCTCTCACCCAAAGTGAGCTAGGGTAGGCTCCAGCATATCCGTGACCCTAGTGAAAATAAGCGGCATAGAAGATGGATGGATGGATGAAATAAACTAGGAATCGTCTTTTCCACTCTTCACTCAATCACAAGTTTCTGCTTTGGTAAAAAAACAAAAACGTTAGTGTATCGACTTATAGTGCTTGAATCCTTCTGGATGAGACAAACATTGAGTGAAAACCATGGGAAATGATACTAATTGAATCCATGTAAAAATACATGTCTCTCGTCCAACTGATGGTGGACTTGAATTGCAAATAATAATACCACTGTTGCTGCTATTGACACTGCTATGTAGCACGTTGCTGATCTCTTTCTTTTCCTCCCTTGTAGTAAATGCTCCTGATTCCCAAGGTGCAAGTTACAAATGTTTCTCATTCATTTATTTATGGCGGCCCGACACAATTACATTACACAGCACTGTTTTTGTTTGTTTAGCGTGTTCGCTCTCACCGACATACACATTCTATTTGAACTGCCTGTGTGGCTTGTCGGTACAACTCCGCACAGGAGATGGCATCATGAATGTGTGCTTCACACATGTAACGCAGACCAGCCCTGAACCCTGCCTGGACTCGATCCAGCATCCACACATCCCCACTTAGAGTTAAGTTGAGCAGTGCTAGTCATGGAGCCAGTAATCCCTCGTTTATGGCGGTTAGTTGGTGCCAGACCCGACTGCAACAAGTGAATTTCCGCAAAGTAGGGGCGCACGGTGGTCTAGTGGTTAGCACGTTGGCCAACACAGTAACAGCCTGGAAATCGGGAAGACCTGGGTTCGATTCTCCCTTGGGCATTTCTGTGTGGAGTTTGCATGTTTTCCCTGTGTGCGCGTGGGTTTTCTCCGGGTGCTCCGGCTTCCTCCCACATTCCAAAAACATGCAGGTGAGGTTAATTGGCGACTCTAAATTGTCCATAGGTATGACTGAGTGTGAATGGTTGTCTATATGTGCCCTGCGATTGGCTGGCGACCAGTCCAGGGTGTACCCCGCCTGTCGCCCGAAGTCAGCTGGGATAGGCTCCAGCATACCCCTGCGACCCTAATGAGGATGAAGCCGTATAGAAAATGGAATATTTTCGTAGTTAGAGTATAGAAAACCTGTTTACGACCTAAATACCGTTTTTAAAATTATTTGAGCTCTCTAGACATGAAATAACAGCCCTATAGGCGCATTTACACTCATACTACCCAATATAGTAAATATAACAGTAGAAAACCAATGGCGGACAGGAAGTAATGTTGTGGGTAACGGCCACAACAGTAGCCTGTGTTATTATTAGGGATGAACGATAAACCAATGCGACGGGATATCCGGTTTGAGCAGAGAACAATTTCGATTCGGAGGATGAACCACATTTTGAGTATGGGATTGCTTAGTTTTCCAAGCTAAAACAGCATTTTTATTGCACTCATGTGATTAATAGTTCTATTTACTTATCTGTGCTTGGAAGACGTGTCATTATTTAAGTGGCTTTGCACTATTTATTTATTGTATATTATTGATTGGACTGAAGGTTAAGACTTGTTTTTTTATTGTTATATTTGATATAGATTGATGTTTATTGTCAATGCACACAGTATCGTTTGGTGGCTCCATTTCCATTTCTAGCAACATTAAGACATGTAAAAACTGAAATGTTAAATTTGGATTTGGAACAGGTGTAAAATATACATAAAATATCAAATGTAAAATATTGATCCTATCAAAGAAAAAGATGTTCATTCAGCATCTTTTTTGGTCTGTGTCTAAACAACACAGTAGACACATTTGACATGTTCTTGTATTTGTATTGTAATTTATTTATCCCACAGCGGGGAAATTCACTTGTTACAGCAGCAAGCAAGATACGCAAGTAAAGAATACAGTGACTACAACATGGTTCAGGTGGTGCAGGTGTTGTAGAGCCTGACAGCCGTGGGTGTAACAGTCTGCTGCTGAAGGAGCTGCTCAGGGAACCCACAGTGTCATGTAGGGGGTGAGAGGTGTTGTCCATGATGGATGTCAGCTTAGCCAACATCCTTCTCTCCCCCACTTCCTCCACGGAGTCCAGAGGACCGTCCAGGACAAAGCTCGCTCTCCTGATCAGTCTATTGATCCTGCTTCTGTCCCTGTCCGTGCTGCCCCCTCTCCAGCAGCCCACAGCATAGAAGATGGCTGAGGCCACCACAGAGTCATAAAAGGTCCGTAAAAGAGTCCTGCACACACCAAAGGACCTCAGTCTCCTCGGCAGGTGGAGGTGACCCAAGTACTCACAAATCAAATAATTATCAAAACCCATAATAAATACAACACAATTAATTTTCAAACCCTTAAATATTAACCTTGAACCATTACACAAGTACATAAAAATAGATTAATTCTCTCCCTTTAAGTTAAAACAGATTTTAACTGAATTATTTCAGTGTGAATGCATAAAAATACATTTTTAACCACGGGAATCAATGAAGTAATGGAACTGGTTAAATCCAACACACAAATTAATAAATACCGAATGAATTAACCACAAATTTTACCCCCGTTTTAGAGGCACATATTTACAATCCATATCCAATGTTAAACTATTATCCAGCAGTGAACCAAGTGACTCGTTTCCCCCATAAGCAACCATTCAGCCAACATTACACAAAGCACCTTGCCCCACATTCCAATGCCACAGCAGCGCAACAAGTGCCGCACATCCACAAAGAAAATAAAAAGTGATCTTACCGGCTGTCCGTTCAGCTCTATGGAGGAACTAAAACCTTTGCTCTGCTCTGCAGTGGCGTCTCTTTACTCTGCCTGATTTGACACAGCTGCGTAATTAGCGCGCTCGCGCACCAGCCGATGAGACGGGAGCGCTCACCGCTGTAACTTTTCATGAAAGGAAATTGGCTATGATCATGTGAATTGACTGGCCGAACTAATGCCGAATTATATAAAACCCCTCTCTAGTAACCTGGTTGAATACGGGAGTGGATGTGCTCGACCAAGTGCTCTCTTACAGAAAACTGCAATAATCTAAACAGGGTTCTGCCTGTTGCCGAGCGCGTCACAGGGCCGCCGCAGTCACGGGCTCGCGCATCAGCTGGCAAAGAGCTGTTCGCCGTAACACACATAACATTCCATAACACGTTTAAACATTCAATGACACATTCATAAGCATAAACTACTTATTTGGAAGAACAAATACCTGAAAAGGGGAATTATTGAATCATGACAAACTGACACGATCTTTCCTCAAGCCACGTTTGTGATGATTGAGGAGGAGGAAGTAAGGTGTCCTTAGTATGATCCAAAAGCTCTATGCGCCCCCTGCTGGAGCCCTCCAGTATTACAATAACTATCACTTTTTCTATTTCAATAACATTAAGCCAAAAACATTTTACTGTACTTTTAGTGCTGCAACTAACAATTAACATTTTAAGCATGATATAGGTACCATATGAATATTAAGGCAATTGTGAATTACTTGTGCTACACCAACATAGTGCATACTATTCAATCTGTCACACTGTCACCTAAGGATTTGACTCACTTGTTGTACATCGTCCATGTTATTTCGCCCACAGAGTTTTTCCCTCTGTCGCTTTTTGTTTGCACCTTTGCAACTGTGAGTACCTGTACCTGCTTGAGCACATTAAAGTATTTTTATTTGCAAGCTGCTTCTTCTCTGCATTCTGGGGGTCAAGCTTCTGACAGCTCTGCCAAAACGTGACAGTTACACCCCTACTGAGAAGCCATTTGGCCTCATCCCAGCAGGCTTCACAGGTCGTGCTCAAAGATTAGAGGACAGCTCTACCCTGACTAGTCCGGGACAAACCACTCCATTCTTAATAAGGGTGCCAGATTCAGACCAAAAGTCTAAATAATTTAACTGTACACGACTAAAAACAGCAGCACTTTAACTATTACACCCCGTCTGTACAAAATAAGGAGGCATAGGACAGTCAAAAGGGATCATTGTAACAACAGCAAGGAATGCTGGGAAATTTGTCTGCACATTCCACAGCTGCCAACTCTTCCAGGTTGCATGAATATCTTGTTGATTTTCTGTATTTATATCATTTGCCAGCAAAACAGTAGCATGTTTAGTCATACGGTAATGTATGATCATCAAAAAATAACAAAAAACTCTCCAAACCAGAACAAAAACTGTTCCCAGTAGGACTCAGTAATGAGTAGCTCCACCGTTCTTGTTAATCACTTCAAAAATTGGTTTGGGCATGCTTGATGCACGTGTTTCCAGGAGGCTAGTGGGAACATTGCTCCAAGTGGTGAGGATGGCTTCACGAAGGGCATCAACTGTCTGGAACTGATAGCCATTTTTATAAACTTGCTTTGCCATCCATCCCCAAATGTTCTCTATAGGATTTAAATGAGGGGAACATGCAGGATGGTCCAAAAGAGTGATGTTATTCTCCCTGAAAAAGTCCTTGGTCAAGCGAGCATTGTTAACTGCAGCGTTGTCCTGTTGAAAAAGCCAGCTGTTACCACACAGACGAGGGCCCTCAGTCATGAGGGATGCCCGCTGCAACATCTGCATGGAAGCAGTCGCCGTTTGACAACCCTGCACCACCTGAAGCTCCAGTGTTCCACTGAATGAAAAAGCACCCCAGACCATGATGGACCCCCCCTCCACTGTGCCGGGTAGAAAACATCTCAGGTGGGATCTCCTTGTCATGCCAGTAACGTTGGAAGCCATCTGGACCGTCAAGGTTACATTTTTTCTCATCAGAGAATAAAACTTTCCACCTTTCAATGTCCCATGTTTGATGCTCCTTGGCAAAGTCTAAACGGGCAGTTTTGTGGCGTTGAAGGAGACGAGGTCTTTGAATTTTTTGTTTTTTAAACCCTTTTTCCGCAGATGCCGTCTGATGGTTATTACGCTGCAGTCGGCACCAGTAAGATCCTTAATGTGGGTGGAAGACGGCCCTGTGTCTTGATGGAAAGCCAATCGGATCCTCCGGCTCAGTGCAGGTGTGATTTTTTTTTAGGTCCACCTGGGCTTGACGATGCTCCATAGATTCTCAATTGAGGTTGAGGTTGGGAAAAATGAGGCCAAACCATGAGTTTCTCTCCTTTTATGCCCATAACAGCCAATGACAGGGGTAAGTATTCTTTGCATCATGAGATGCTTTGTCATGCATGATGATCGTTTTGCTACAGAAGGTACGGTTCTTCATATTGTACCACGGAAGAAATGCTATATACTTTGCTGACATCATTTTCACACCTTGAATGACCATACATGGCCTACCAGGTCTCTCCCAATGATTCTGATTCAAAACATGACTCAGCTACCTCCTTGCTGACATCACAGCCTTGTTGAGAGATGCTGGCCATACTTTACTTCCTCTATCCGGACCACCCAAGGTTGCATGGCCCTCATCAGTAAACAGGATTGTATGTATTTGTTGGCCCACTGCAACCGTTTCTGCCTGTGAGTATTGGTTAGGAGAACCACTGCTGTACAGTATATCAACTATGAGATGACATGTCCTTGAACATTTCTTCCAGGAGGAGGCAGTGTAGGACACAGACGGAAAGTAAACACCTGTATATGCACGCGTTAGTGTTATGTAAATTTACACTCCTGATCAAACTCTTTGATCTCTCCTGATCAAACCCGTTGAAAAATTGCTAGAATTTGCATTTTGCACATTTGGATTTCAATGAGGTTCTAAGTAGAGCTACAATATGCAAAAACAAGACGGGGGAGTGAGACAAAAAGCACTTTGAAAAAGTAATTTATTGAAAACAAATTGAAATAGGCTGTTTATCAGCTGAAAGTTTAAGACCACAGGATTTAAAGCCAAAATCTGCTCAAAATGTTCATTTTCTGTCAGGCATTCACACTGTCATGCCCTCCTGATGGCTAAAGCTAAGAAGCGTTCTCTTTTTGAACGCGGCCGGATCGTCGAGCTGCCTAAGCAAGGCCTCTCGCAGCGTGTCATTGCTGCTGAGGTTGGGAGCAGTAAATCAGTCATTCTAAATTGTTTGAAAGATCCTGAGCCTTACGGAACAAAAAAGTCAATCTATGAGGGTGGGAGGCAGATCACAACAAAGCAGCAGCTGTGGGAGGGTATTCTGACATCTTTTTTCAAGCTGAAACGCTCCAAAAACCCAAATTCAGTAAGAATTGTGAAGGTTATGCTAACCGTTAGCATAACCTTCACAAGTTACACGTTAGCAGCTAACGTGTAACTTGGCCTGTTAAAATGTTGGTGATTGAAATAACTTTTGCGTTCAGAAAATCACCTCATTTTCCCTGTGCCTCCTTATCCTCCTTATGGCTAATGGTGAAATGCTTTGAAACTGCGTTTTGCATAATAATGTGGAACAGTGCATTTTTAGGTTTGTACTCTAAAGGTTGATGAATTGAAAATTGTGACTAATTTATTAAGACAGTCTAAATGTGTGCTAACATGAAATGGTAACAGGTTTAATTGTGAAAAATGTAATTAAAAAAGTGTGGCATGTAGATAATCTCCATGTTATCTTTCAGTGGTTGAACTTCTTGCAGCTGTAATTACTAATTGTTTGCCATATTTTTGTCAAAGCTCTTAAAGCAGAAAAACACTTCTATCACATGCTGATTAATCAACTGTGATAGTGTATACTGGAAGGGCAAAATCCTAAAACACTGTCACTGTCCAAATACTTAGGACATCTAGAGTAGGTTTTACGAACAAAATGCAGCAAGGAATTTTCACAACTAAAACGTCTGGTTACTTTTACAGTATCAGTCAAATATTTGGATCTACATGGAACTGATGTGTTAATTCAGTTAATTTCACCAATAATTCATTTTTCATTTCTCACGTATGTATTTGTTATAAGCACTTTTTTATGGTCAGTCTTTATTTTATTTGCATTCCTTTTTGTGTGAACTTTGACATCGCTGTGATGTCATTTCCTGCCATTCTGGCGCGCTCTTCAGTCGCCTTGACTGCTGAGAGGTATGTTAGTCTGGTGGCAACAATGTTTTAATGTGCTAATGTGAATATAAGACATTTCATGCCATTGTGTGCTCTCTGTATTATGTACAGCGTTTGACGACAACTCACGAAAGTTAATGCTTTTAATTAAGCTAGTTTTGGGGACTTCGTTTTTTAGGAGACGTGTGCATGAAGTTTATTCCGGCTGCTGTACATTTTATATGTTGTGCACAGAAAATAAACGCCCCCCTCTGGCTGGCAAGAGAACTGCAGCTGTCTCCTCGTCACTCACAACGTCAAAGAACACAACGCAGAATACATTTTTAGCCAGTATCAGCACAGACCGGCTACATACATACTCACTGCTATACAAGAGGTGAGTCCAAACCTTTGACTCTGTGTTTATACATACAATGTACATTTTGTTATGGCAATTGTTAACTTAACAATTAGCATTGCAAGAATGTTACCCAGCAACCATTTCTCTCTTGGTTTCAATGACTGTCTAAATCCAGGGTCCGCAGCCTACTAGTCCGCATTTGTGGGCTTTACGTCGTCATGCAAAGGCTGTCCAAATTAGAAAGTCCACAAAGGCTCCTCCAAATGTGGCCGACAAATGTGTCCTTCTCCTCTGAATGGAAGTCTGCATTCAGACCATCCTTTGTGGCCCTTCATATCCCAAGATGTCTGTTGCCAATTCCTCGGGAAGAAAAGTAGCTATTGGCTATCCCAGAACTCGCTAGATGACATCTAATGACAGCTCAATTGCATGATGTTGGAAGGCACAGGTGTCAAACACAAGGCCCGCCGCATCATTTTATGCGGCCCGCGAAACCCTTGGAATAAACCATGTCAATAATGCACTTCACCTTTGCCCTTCTAAATGTATTTGATCCGTCATTTTGTCAAAAAATTGCACTGCATGCAGTTCTTCTAAACGTCAGTATTGTCTAATCATGCAGCAAGATATTCCAAGCATTTTTCAAAAACAAATACTTGAATGTCTGCTTGTCACCATGACATTCTCACTTCACTTCTCATTTCGAAGCAAGTTATCCATCAATTTGTTAGTAAAACTATAATAATCTAATGCATGGGCAACTGTGTAATAATATGAGGTTATATTCATATTTAGATTCATAAAAACTGAGTTACAAGTGGCCCTCTGAGGGCAGCCGTAACTGCGATGTGGCCCTCAATGAAAATGCGTTTGACACCCCTGTTGTAAGGGATGCTGAAGGAAAAAATCCTAACCTCGTTCGAGAGACAAAAATCGACTAAAACACCTCAATTATGTTTAGAATTACAAATTAACTTTTTTTTTTTTTTAAATTGGCCATCACTTCAACAAAATAATTTTACTATTTTATCTCGGCCAGCGCCTTTCTAAGTCTAGACAGCGTAATAATTACATCCGGACCCGCCTCCAGCCTCCACCGCTTATCTTGCAGTTAGAATTACTTGTTTTAACTTATCAGGCATCATTCTCAGATCACACGTTCTGACACACTGACAGGTACTGACTGAGTCCGAATGAGGCTTGAGTGTAATGAGCAGCCATTTAATGAAGAGTAAGAAACATTGGCACTTTAGATCCCGCTCTGTAAAACGGGCAAAGCAAAATTATTAGTCGGTGTATGTTTTAGACGAGAGAAAAGAGGTTCTCCGTCGGTAGATTTACCTCCAACTCAGAGCTAAACCTAATTTATTAAACAATAGTAATATTAGCTAGTTTTTTATTATTTTGCTACTTTCTTCATTTGTACAAAACTCTGATCAGCAATAACACCTATTATAAATTCATGGATCATTTGAAAACCTTGACTATACCTGCATATGACAGTATAAGTTTTAATTTATGTATTATTTGATCACATATATGATGAGTAATAAAACAATGTAGCATCCTGCACAGTATCAAGCAGGTGGAATGACGACGTGCAGGAAGCCAGAGGAGGTTTGGAGGCTGTCAGTGACGTTCCATGGTGGTAACACATGTCTGGCATTGTTTTCTTACATCGTCACATGTGCTAAAATATATTAAAGGTTTGCAAGTATAGTAGTACGTCGCATAACATAAACCTCCTTTTACATAAATTCCACTGAACATAAAGAATTTATGTACAGTTTTTGCTTTGTATGTATGTATGTATGTACTTTATTTATCCCACAGCGGGGAAATTTACTTGTTACAGCAGCAAGCAAGCAAGACAAGTAAAGAGAACAGTGTAAAGAAAGCATAGTGTCTACAACATGGTTCAGGTGGTGCAGGTGTTGTAGAGCCTGACAGCGGTCGGTATGAAGGACCTGCGGAACCTCTCCTTCTTACACCGTGGGTGTAACAGTCTGCTGCTGAAGGAGCTGCTCAGGGAAACAACAGTGTCATGTAGCGGGTGAGAGGTGTTGTTCATGATGGATGTCAGCTTAGCCAACATCCTTCTCTCCCCCACTTCCTCCACGGAGTCCAGAGGACCGTCCAGGACGTCCAGTATTACATAAGAGATTCCATATAATGTAAAGCGTCAAGTCAGTGCAAGTTTTTTTTTTCAATCAACTTTATTAATGCCTCAAGTCGGTGCAAGTTCAGACTAACACTTGGTGACGCCTTCTGACGCAGCACGCTCTCATTGGCTGATTTTCGAGGCACCGGCTCCGCTCTCATCTCATTGGCTGAGTTATACAGAACGTACGCGAGTTTGTGTGAGAGACAGGCTTGTCCCTTCAAACTCCTTCCTCTTCGTAGTCCCCCTTAAACTAACTTAAACAATTAAGTTACAAATTAAAATTTTAATTAAACAATTCAGTTACAAATTAAAATTTTAATTAAACAATTCAGTTACAAATTAAAATTTTGCACACAGCATTATCGTGTAGTGCGTGTGCGTTTGTCTGAGACCAGCTGACTCTTAATGAGTTGCGTTTTGACTCAGGCTAGTCCTCCTCCTTCCTGCCTCCACTTGCGCTCCTGATCAAGACATCTCGTGAACGGTAGGATTGTTTTTGTTTATCAGTTTTACTCATTTACAGTAATCTTATTACCTTATTTTATATTGGAATGTTACTCTACTATGTTGATGCTAATGTTTTCTTATATTTTCCCACCATATTTGTTGGACTTTGAATATTTTGAAGGGCCAAAGGGGTGAGTTTGGGAAGATCTTGGAACGGATTAAGCTATTTACATGTATTTTACGCTTCGTATAACATAAAAACCCGATAACAAAGGTTCTCGGAGCGGATTATTTACGTTGTAGGGGCGTCTACTGTATAGTCAAGGGATAACATTTATTTTTGCTTTTTTTAAAAATGTACAATATTTTTTTATGCTGAATAAGCTTGTTTTGCCAGAACATAAACAAAATGTTAGTATCCACAACTCACATTTATGTCCTGTCTTGGCTGTATTGTTTTTTTCCCAACTTGTTTTTCATCAAACTGAGCGGAATCAGGGCACTCTGCTGCACGTGACGTCATCCCTAACAGGCTGGCGTGCCATTGCCGGGCGGGCAGCTTTTGAAATCAGTGTTGCCAAAAGGGCTGCAAAAAGCCAAAGAAAAAGCAAAGCGACACATACATATGCAGAGTTAATCCTTTTGACGCTTGCCAAGTTGAAGTCTCATAAAATTTCACGTTTCTATTTTCATGTTTTCACAACATTAGCGAGCATATTTATCCTGACAGTATTGGTTGCTTTCCAAAACTTAAAAACACATTTGTCCTAGTTTTCCATAATCCAAATCACTAGTCTACGCTATTTTGTGGTAATTTGGCATTAAATACGTATAATGTCTGAATTAACACTTAGAAAACTCTTTGGTGAGCTGCTCATCAGCTGGTGAGCCCCTGCATGGTTGGAAACCCCGAGTGTACGGTATAGACAACACAGGACAAATGATTAAAAAAACGACAGAAAAGGGATGATGTTGCCGCTGCATGTCCTGGTCCTCCTCAAAGAGCGTCCACCTGGTCATAGAAGAGATTTCCCTGTCGGAGCAAAAACATC
This sequence comes from Dunckerocampus dactyliophorus, assembly GCF_027744805.1. Lineage (NCBI taxonomy): Eukaryota > Metazoa > Chordata > Actinopteri > Syngnathiformes > Syngnathidae > Dunckerocampus > Dunckerocampus dactyliophorus. Next base: position 20,232,573 of record NC_072832.1, on the reverse strand, counting down.
AATCATCAGCATGTGGTGGTGGACATGTCAAAAACGTGTCCCTCACCGTGTTTGATGGTTGAGTCAGCGTGTTGGCTCTCTCTGACTTAGGATGCGCCGCCACCTCAATTTCATTGGGGGCATACGTACGACTTCTTCTGCGCCAGTACCAGATACCAACCACAACACAGACAATGGCCAGCAAAAGCATTACTGTTGTCACGGCCGCTACAGTAGCTGGATCTCCATTGCTGGGGGCCAATGGGGACAGAGCGCCTGTAGATTCAACTTCTTCACCCGGGGGTGCCAGTGGATTCTTGAGTTGGACCAGACAGCTTTTGGTGGAATTCAGACCTTTCACCGTGCAGAGATAATGTCCAAAGTCATCCTCAGTGATGTTCTTTACAAGCAAGTCCCCTTTTCTGGTGTCCTCATTGGCTTTAGGAGGCAACACCTTGTTTCCGCTGGTCTTTTCCCATATGTACTGCTGCGGGTTGCCTTGTGATCTGCATTTGAGTGTCACATCCTTACCCACCGCAGGCTTCCCTTCCACGTTGCACACTGGATTGTTCATCTCTTCAATGACTGTCAACATCACATTCTGCTTGAAGATTTTAGATGACGTTTGCACGCTGCACACGTAGGTGCCCGTGTCTGATGGACGCAAGTCGCGGATGTATATGGAAGCATCTCCATTGCGGGGGTCAGGAGACATGAAGAAGACCCTGCCCTCCATTTGTGGGTACAGATCAGTATGCAGCTTGCCATCAGTGAAGCTAATAATGGTCCTGTTATCATGTTCTGGTGTGCTTGGAAGCTTCAACCACTCGATATTGTAGTACTCGTCAGCAGAGGAAAGGGTGTACTTGCAGTAAAAATAGGCGGTACTTCCAACAACTGACTGAAGTGAAGATTCCCCATCTGCCCTGCAAAAGCTCAGCATCACCACCAAAGACCACAGCACCCACACCATGGTTGGACTGCTGGACAGGAGCTTGCTGTAAAATAAAACAAATTATAAAATAAACATGGAAATCAATCAAACATTGATTGACTGCTTCTTTATTTTGAGCCATGCAAAAATATAGATTGTACATGACACCCACATTGGGTAGAGCAAACTAAAAGGTTTAGATAGAACAGAATCGAAATACACATATGAACAGAAAATAAATTAACTTGAAAAGGAGTGGGAAGAAGACCAACTTATTTACGCCAACCTCCATTCATTCATAAATGATATGATTGCTACTATAACTTACATATAATACTTCATGTATATTTATTCATAAGTAGCACTAAAGCACATTAATATGCAATACGTTATACATTACAATACATACACAATATACATATTGCGTTTCAAACTATTTTGCAATTGATATTTTACTGATTTTGCTCAATAGTCAATATAAATTACTCATAAATCATCAACCTTCAGAGTACAATTTGAATTATTATTTATTGAACAAACCTCCCAATGACGTCAGTAGTTTTTTAAAAATAAAAACTTAACATGCACTGTTCCACATTATTATGCACAATGAATTTCAAAGCATCTCACTGGTTAGGAACCGAAAATGGTCATTGGTTGAGTTTGCAGCATAAGGAGGTCATATTTACTGAAAGCAAAAGCTTTTTCAGTCACCAACATTTTAACAGGCTTCATTGATGTAACCTTTACAATTATTACAATTTTCTTGCCAAAGCTCCACAGGTTCTCACTTAGTTGAGGTCAGGAGAAAAAAAAGGAGCCAAACCACAAGTTTCTCTCCGTTTATGCCCATAACAGCCAATGACAGAGAGGTAAATATTCTTTGCATCACGCGATGGTGTATTGTCATGCATGAAGGTCATTTTGCTACACAAGGTACGGTTCTTCATATTGTACCATGGAAGAAAATGGTCAGTGAGAAACTATACATACTTTGCTGAGGTCATTTTCACACCTTCAATGACCACAAAGGGCCTACCAGGTCTCTCCCAATGATTCTGATCCAAAACATGACTTACACTACACATCTTATCAACACTAATATCATTACTCATAGTATCAGCATATCAGTCATGTATTACGACGCATTCTTGGAGTTATATCCAATTTTTATGCGTAGAATTGTATTTAGAATTGTATTTAGTAATCAAGTTGGTTTATTAGTGTTGATGTTGAGTTTGGATAAAACATATCGTGCATTTAAAGAGACAGCGTGCTTTGTGGACCTGCTGCTGGAGGGGCTGCTCTCGAGCAACAGGACCACTCTTTGCCAAGTCACTCTTCGCCAAGTGTCCTATGCTGTTAATTAAGACAGACAAGATTTTGGAGGTCTGCTGTGAGAAGGTGGATGATCTCCTGCAACCGTGCCACCACTTGTCTGCCCTAATCTGGTGATTATATTGTATGAGAAATAAACAAAAAAAACAGTTACATCATATTCAAATCGAGGGAAAGGCTTCTTGAGACGTCATCTGTACTTCTGTGAAGAAGGTGTCGGACGTTTCGCTCCTCATCCGAAGAGCTTCGTCAGCGAACTAATACGTGCTGGTAGCCTAGGCCTTAAATACAGTAAGAGTGGGCAGAATTGGTGTGCCAACACCCTCCTCCTATTGGTTCGTTACACTAAGCCTGGGAGGAGTAGTGGTATAATCCTATCCTGTTATTAACACCTCCGATCATATTCAAATACATATAATATATATAATATAAATCAGATTACTGTTGTACAACTAGCTTCATGTCACACGGGTCACATAGGTATGAAACATGTCATATTAGCTTCAAGGTTGGGTGTATCATCGTATCATCATCATCATCATCATGCGGGTCTTCCTCTCTTTGATCCTCCCCCTCCTCAAACTGGTTTCCTAAAAAGCCACGACTCTACTTCTACTTAGGCAGGATGTCTTGGTTGATTTGATTCCCTATTTATATATATTTGACTTCTCTTTTGTGCCTGTATTGTTGTTTGAATATTTTATTCATTCCAATGGCATAAATAGTATTTATTGTTGCTGTATTTGGTCACATGGTGTTTAACATATGCTCCATAAATCGGCATGTTTTCAATGAGATCATTCATAATAATTGGTTAATTTTGTCTGAATATGCTGAGGGCCACGAAAAGTGCTGTGAAATAGCCACCGGGCCGCACTGCCCACACACACACTCTACGCTCTTTTAAGCATTGTGCATAAAAATGTGAGCTTTACCTGCACTTCTTGAATGATGAAGGAAGCCTCAGTTAGATTCTCTGACACGGCTGCAGCAAACCCATTAAATCCTCAGTAAATAATCACTTTATATATGCACCCCTTCAAAGTACAAATACATAAGAGTTGCATGTCATAAAGCACAAACGCTTTCATCTTACTGGCCAACCATCCAATCAGAAAGTAGGTTTTTTTTGTAACATTTTACAATAAGGTAAAATTACGACAGTTGCACTTCCAAGTGTTGACAATTTTGAATAATCATATGATTCAATACATTCAAAACAAAGACATAATTGATGTGTCTGTGACACGTGATGTTTGTACTTTTAGGAGTTGTAAATAGGAGTGACAAAAAAATCGATACGGTAAAGTCAAACCTCAGTTTTTGTAAGTATGATTTGACAAAAATTACCATCAAAATTTTGCCCTGGTTTTTGTACAATATTGCACGTAACAATCTAGTCTGTTTGCACTGTCCTGTATCCTTCAGCAAACCAAACAAAGAACCTTCGGTGTCTGTGATTTTTCATTGAGTCTAAATATTGATAACATTGATAAATGCTGACAAACACGATTGAATTCATGAAAGACCTCATCACAAAGTATGAAGATGGTGTCCGTTTGTCCCTATCTTCGTTATCATGAGGCCAAGTATCACAAATCGTAACGTATCGTGAGGCACCCTGAGATTCCCAGCCCTAGCTGTAAAATTTTAATGAAGAAACCACAAGCACTTTGTATTTCATAAAAGTTGTTACTTTCCTAACAATATTACAAAATGGACACACCACCATATCACAGCCCATGCCTCAACGTGCCATTTAAACGCATGCTCAGTGTGTACAGTCCATTGTCAGACGTACGATCATTTATCATCATGCACCGCGTGAAGGCTGTCCAAATTACAAAGTCTGCGATGTCTCCTCCAAATGTGTCCTCCTCCTCCACTGAATGGAAGTCTGCATTCAAACTGTCCTTCGTGGTCCATCATATCCCAAGATTCTTTGCGCACTTCCGTCCAGCCTTTAAGAAATGTCAACATTATGGTGCAATGGGGAGAAAGCGTCATAAATATTGATATATATTTATGCAAGCAGTTTGGTGTGTGGAGCCTTTGTAAAGTCTTGAATCTTTCTACGACATAGACAGTTTGATTTTACTAGCATGAATATGTAAGGACATAACACTTATACACACATATTACGTATATAAATGGAACAAGATGAAGTCATTATTTGTGTTTGTGTACATCACATACATGTTTTATTGGGAAATTCTGTGTGTTAACTTATGAATGTTTGTACTTGTGTTAATGTGATCTTGTGTTTACATTTCTGTCTTTAGAGCAGTCTTGGAGGAAATGCACGGGCACATTCATCAAGCGGACAATAAAAACAAATAGAGTATGTACAAGTTCAGATGAAAGTTTGGCAAACAAAATGATGTTTTCAGTATTTCAAATGTAAATGAATAAATATTGTGCTGAATCTACTGCTTTTGTGGTTTTCATCTGCTGTATTAATTGCAAAGATTTAGGAATGGGAGGATATTCTGCCCAACAATTAATTTACTGTATTCTACTTCGTATTTACAAGTACAGTGTAAAGTACAGTCATTTATGACAGGTTTACAAATGGCTGCAGGTGCTACATTTTAGACATGAATGAATATACAGTACACTATTATTAAACATGTATTTCAAATATGATGCGAGTTACTGGGGCATCATGTGGACTGGTGCATGTTTCCACTGTCCTTAACATCATCCATTAATTGGGTCTGCAAGGATGATCTACACTGCTGTGTCACTAACCCTTGTCAAAGAAAATACTAATATACTTGGGAAACAGTAAGGCACCAAAAACAATGTATTTGATCTTCTCAAATTTTTGGTGCCTAACTGTTTCCCAAGTATATTAGTGTGTGTGTGAATGTATCAAGGAGAGGAATTCAGGCGCTTAATGGAAGTATGTATATTTACTTGTATTCATTTTAAGTGCAGCCTTGCCACATCCAATATGGCGGCGACGTTGACGTACAGCTCAGCGTTCGATGCGGCGTCGCGCAACGTCGTGCATTGATTGGCTGTAAAAGAGGCATGTGAGACAATACACAACATAATACGCAGCGCAGGATGTAACCTGTTTTTGTTTGCTAATAACTGTGTATAGAGGGGGTTAAATTATCGTATATTATGGGATTATTGATCAAAGATCATACAAACGGTAAAATTATTGTACAAATACAATTTTTATAGTACAACTGGCAAGGCTGCTACCAACGCTCTTCTTCTCACTCTTCTTATACTCGTGGGCTATTCCAAGACAACATGCAAACGTTACTGCCCCCTCCAGCTCATCCCCTGAATCACAGGTCCGAACCCTACACAATACAGCGCTCACTACAACATCAACAGTGTAACACTATGAGCAACACAACACAAAAACACGTATTTGCAAACATAAACAGAACAAAAAGAACATATGGTTTATTTTACATATTTTTTTACAACATCTTTCACAAATCATTTCCCTATTTGTCCTTGACAACCAAGTCATATTGTTGTTCAATGTTTTTGCACTAAAACTACATTGTATGGATGGATGTGTAACCAAGGCTCTCATAAAATGTGCCCACTGACGTTGTGAAAGCTTAAAATAAGGAACAGCGATGAACTTGGGAGGGACTTGATTGAACCCACAACTTGGTCTCACCCACACACATTATAGCCGTCAAGAACGCAAAGACAAAACGACACACTCCCGGCCTTCACAATAAAGGCGTTGCGGGTTACGTGGTTTTTAATAAGGGTCTCAGAACGTTTTTTTAAATATGTATTTTAACATTTCACACCAGGGTTCGATTCTCCCTTGGGCATTTCTGTGTGGAGTTTGCATGTTCTCCCCGTGTGCGCGTGGGTTTTCTCCGGGTACTCCAGTTTCCTCCCACATTCCAAAAACATGCAGGTGAGGTTAATTGGAGACTCTAAATTGTCCATAGGTATGAATGTGAGTGTGAATGGTTGTTTGTCTATATGTGCCCTGCGATTGGCTGGCGACCAGTCCAGGGTGTACCCCGCCTGTCGCCCGAAGTCAGCTGAGATAGGCTCCAGCATGCCCCCGCGACCCTAATGAGGAAGAAGCGGTATGGAAAATGGATGGATGGAAAAAAAATTAAATATTGTGGATAAATATAATTTCCTTCCTTTCAGGGAAGTGCTTTATTTTCATGGAAAACCACTAGAGGCCGCCATACTTCCTGGTGACGTCACTATAGCAAAAGTCAAAAGCACTGCTTGTGAGAGTGAGCCTGACCGGGTACGGTGGTGCTTGCCTGTAATCCAAGCTACTGGGAGGCTGAGGCTGGAGGGCCGTTTGAGCCTAGGAGCTCTGAGCTGCAGTGGATTATGTCCAGGGGGTGTCTGCACTAAGTTCGGTACCGATACGGTGCTCCTGGGGGGTCCCGGAGCCACCAGGTTGTCTCAGGAGGGGTTCATCGGCCCAGGTTGGAAACAGAGCAGGTCAAATCCCCCGTACTGTTCAGTAGTGGGATTGTGCCTGTGAATAGACACTGTATGGCAGCCTGAGTAATAAAGCGAGACACACTCTTTTTATCCTTCATATTTACCAACGTACAACCTGTCGCCCGAAGTCAGCTGGGATAGGCTCCAGCATGCCCCCGCAACCCTAATGAGGATGAAGCGGTATAGAAAATGGATGGATGGATGGAAGACTCCACACACATCTCAATACATGAGAATAATTTACAATATAAACTCATATATTTCAGTAGTTCAATTCAAAAAGTAAAAGTCTTATGTTCTATATTCACTGCACACAGTGTGAGTGAAGTATTTCAAGCATTTATTTATTATTACATTTTCATAATTCAATAATAGTAATTATTTAAAGCAATTAAAAAAATATATTTCTGAAATACTTGCTACTGGGCATGGCAAAGCGTGGCTCGAAAAACTCCACAAGTTCGGTGAATTCGGCATGTTTTGGTGAATTCATCGTCTCCCGTCTATCCAGTGCGATACACTCCATGATTTTCCAATTGATGGCTTTCACCCTGAGAATTGGAAGTATCCAAAGAAGAAGTCTTGATTCCGCCTCGCTTAACCAACTCTTTGCAGTCATTGCAAATCGCAAGATTAACATCCAAAGGAGGCACCACAGACATAACGCTAGTCAGGAGCGGGCAAGCACCCACGACCCTAGTGAGGATAGGAAGGAAATAGATGGATTGAAGGACAGAGCAAGCTTGTTACTCTGTCATTACGCAATCAGTACAGGAAACGCAATCGGTGCTACGCATGTGCAGAACGCGTCTACATCCGGTCGGCCTATTTTTCGGCAGTCACATGTTAGTCGTGTGTAATCTACACCAATCTATTTTACGGCAGCAATATATGTCACCCCCGCCATTTGCGGCCTGCAGAATCGTATTTTGCGGGCCCCAACTTGACATCAAAGAGTAGTGTAATTGCAGCCCACGACATCCGGGCAAGTTCAGTGTTACTTACAGTCAACACCAATACTGGACTAACCGTGGTGTTATCACATGGAGACCAAGGGGTCACTAGACAGAACGCTACCTACAATCACGCTGCTAACACAAAATGACAGCACAACATGTAACAGGTAAGTAAACACACAGGGCAACTACTACTATGGGGAATAATAAACAACTACGTTAACTCTAAACACATAACTTCAGCAACTTTTTACAAACCAAGCACCACAATTTATGCTGGGAGCTGGAATAACACCCAATTAGGGGTGTGACAAAACATCTTTATCTCAAACTATCGCCACATTAAACCCTACTATGGATCATCAATACGCTCTCACCTTGTTTTTATTGTTATTAAAATATAGCCGCTATAAGCTTCGAGCGCTGTCCCTTCTCAGTGAGCAGAGTCGCCATTTTACAGAAAAGTTGAGCAGAAACCACAGAAGAAGAAGAAATGAAAGAGAAAAAAAGGAGAAAAAAAAAACAAACAACCGCACGGAATAGCAGACTCAGACGGTAAAGTTAAAGAAAGATCAGCTCGCATTGTTCAAATCAAAAGTAAGGACTCACTGTGGCTTTCACAGCATGGAGGAAACAACTCTGACTTTGCAATATGGAAGAAGTGTCTGACAAGAATAGGACACACGGGCGGCACGACAGACATGAACAGCAACCTCGTGCATCACCACGCTCACGTGGACAAAACTGCCCACTAAGAGAAATGTTTGTTTTTGTATTCAAACACTAAATGTTGTGTTATTCAATCAAGAGATGTGTGTTTAGTTTACGTCGTTTATTGTCAAAATTGTACAGTAGTGCTGCTCAGTCTTATCCGGGTCATTCTCGGTCAGTACTGCCATACTACACTAAATATTTATTTTTGTTATGCTTCTACTCTATAGAGTCGATCTACTTGAATGGGTTTAAAACAGTGTTTGTCAGATACCTAAACTAAAATCCCGTTTCCACTTATGTTGCACTAAAAGAGTCTCATTCTTTTTGCAGCCATGCTGCTTGATTCTGGTTAAAATATGCTGTAAAAATTCCATCCGTTTTCTATACCGTTTGTCCTCATTTGTGTCACAGGTAAGCTGGAGCCTATCCCAGCTGAATGCAGCAACATACAAACTATGTCATTTTTTTTTCTGTCATCTTATCACCGTATCAAGATATTTTCGTTATCTTGAGCCATGTATTGCGAATCGTATCGCATCGTGAGGTACCTTGAGATTCCCAGTCCTACCCCGAATACTTGATGTGGCCCAGGCTCACCCAGAACCTACCTCCAGTGGCCCCCAGTGAAATTGAGTTTGAGACCCCTGCTTTAGATGAATCCATCATTGCACTCTGCTTATGGTGGTTTACATTCAAATATCACTGCATTTAATGTATTGTTATTGTTGGCATACGTAACCGGATGTGACGTTTAGGTCTGCGCTATGTGTGTTGCGTAAGTTTTTATGTCTGTCCTATCCGGAAAATTGCTATAAAACATAACATGAATAATTGTTTCTACTGTTTTTTCCTCAAATCTCTCAAGTTCAATTCTAATAAAAATACCACATGTAATAATTGTACATGGTATGATTTTAACTCTTTGCTGTCACTGTTTTTACTTTGAAAAACACACACACAGTGAGTTATTTTCCATTTAATAAATGTTAGGGGGTGGGGGCTACAGTATATGTCAAAGATGAGGCTTAACTGTACATCACAGTAGTGACCATCAGCTCCCGCATCCAAAAGGCCCAGCAGAGGGCGTTCTTGCTGCGGCAGCTGAGGAAACTCAAGCTGCCAGCCAAGATGCTGGTGCAGTTCTACACGGCCATCATCGAGTCTATCTTCTCCTCCTCCATCACCATGTGGTATGCTGGGCCACTGCCAGGGGAAGGCACAGACTGCAGCGTATTGTGCGTGCTGCTGAGAAGGTGATCGGCTGCAGGACATCTCTCCAGGACCTGTTTGTCTCCAGGACTCGGAGGCGTTCAGGCCGGGTCACAGCTGATCTTTCTCACCCTGAACCTCCCAAAAATGTAATGTGTCCAACGGCTAGATTACATTGTTACATTGTGATTGTGTTATTTGCTCCATGTGCAACTTTCAAAAGGCAGTCTCTATCTCTGTGACTAGATCCTGCACAACCATATGAACTTTGTGTGACCTTGTACATCAGGCAATAAAGATTGTTGTTTGTGGCAAAGAAAGGGGCCGCTAACAGTCACTACAGTAATTCTGATGATTAAAAGCAAGTTCCACTTCATGGGGGTTACGGTCCAAGACCAGAGTATATACGATAAATGAGATGTGTTTCATTCATTCATTCATTCATTCAATTCATTATTTTATTTATTTATTTTTCACCAAAAATCTATGAATAGGCCAGGTCACGAAGGCTTTCAACATAAATTGTAGCATATCGCTGTAGACACATAGCAAAGTACTTTTTTAAACACGGGCTCATTTTATCCAAATCATAGACAGCATTTCAGATGAGAAGTTGGTGTCTTAGAGTTGTTGCTCTTTAACATTGAGAGGAGCCATAATTAGATGAGATTAGATTAGATTAAATAGAACATAATAGAACCCCTGGGTATATGTCCTCAAAGAAATGAAAGTCTCGATAGCAGCAACACGGCATGCTCTACATAAGACAACAGCAGCACAGCCAGGGCTGCCTATGGCCAAATTGGGGCCCTAAGCAAATTGTCCTAAGCATTCTCCCCTCGCTTCCTGATTGGTCAGATGGTTTGTGCTGTCAATCATTGTGTCAGAATACTTGACTCTTTTTTTTTCTTGCCTGCCATGGGCTAACTTGGTGCCCTATGCGCACCTCACAGCAGCAGTGCCCTTCCTCTGTACATTTGCTGAGAATGTGCACCCTTGTGCAAAATGCACTGCTCGTCTTCTGCATGTAGGGAGGGGCGGCTCTGAGTACAGCACAGAGTAAACAGGTGTAAGTGTATGTTGGCAACACAGTCAGGAGATCTGGGTTGGTATCACCGTTGGAATGGAACATCTCTTTGTGGAGTTTGCATGTTCCTTTCTCCCACATTCCAAAAATATCCATGTTAGCTTAATTGGATACTCAAAATTGTCCATATGTGTGATGGTGAGTGTGAACGTTTGTTTGCCCTGCGATTGACTGGTTAGTAGTCCAGGGTGTACCTCAACTCTCTCCCAAAGTCTGCTGTGATAGACTCCTGCATACCCGCGATGATATTGAGGACAAGCGAAAAGGAGAATGGCTGGAAAGAAAATGAATGGCTGAATGAATGGAGAAATAGAGATAGAGAAATATATGTACAGTACATAATTTAAGGCTAAAGTGGAATTATTACATTGTCCTGGTTACAAATGTGGGCATGGTGGTCTAGGGGTTAGCATGTTGGCCAACACAGTAACAGTCTGGAGATCGGGAAGACCTGGGTTCAATTCTCCCTTGGGAATTTCTCCCCGTGCGTGGGTTTTCTCCGGGTGCTCCGGTTCCCTCCCACATTCCAAAAACATGCATGTTAGGTTAGACTTCTTCAAAATACATAAAATTGTTATATTTGTACCCCCCTGCACGGTTTCTGATGCTATTTGGCATGAAAAAGCCAAAAATCATAACCATTTTGAGCTAAAATGTCAGAAACCTTTGCCTCATTGGACATAAAGATGATAATCCCACGACCGTAGAAAAACGCCAAATTTTGCCGTTTTTTCACCCAAAACTTGTGGGTAACAACATAATGGGTATGAAATTGAATCATTTTTAATGTTCTATTTGCAGAAACAATTCAAGTATACATTTGAAAAAAAAAACAAAACAGATCAGCAAACGTCGCAGTCATCCACATTGGCGTGTAGAACAAAGAGAGAAAGACATTGAGCGTTCCAGCTTTGCCACAGTGTCATCATCATCGTGCATCTGCTCTGCAAACATGTACATTTTCATACAGTAGATATTCCTGGCCAGCCATCTGGCCTGATGGATGGCTCCAGGATGACTCCAGTGGATGCCACGAGGAGGGGTCCCACCAAGCAGTATGACTGTCAGCTCTGCCATCTCACGATAATCTGCTCTTGGAGGCTTCTGAGAAGTCAGTATTCCCTGGAGCAGCTCCCCACACTCCGTCTTCTTCTCCTTCAGCCATCCTTGTCTGATGGACAGGTTCTTGGGGTTGTCTGTAGTAAGATCTGTCCATGCACCCTTGAATGCTTTGAACCATGGATTGTCTGGACCTTTGACCTTTCCGAACAGCTTCTTCCAGGCAGCCCCAACCACAACCTCTAGGATGTGATGTCTACATGCTAAGTAGAAGACCTTTCTATCCAACTGTTGCTCCAGTAGTTTAGCAGCTCCCTTGTGTACACCACTGTTGCTAGACGTTGTATCAAACATAAGGGCAGTCACCACACCTGCAAGCCCCCATGCCTCCAGTAAATCCATGGAGGCTTCTGCCTGAGCCATTCCTGTTGAGCTGTCTATCACCGGTACTCCCAGAAGCTTGCCTTCAGGATATGTAGGTGGACCTGAGGCAAGCACAACCAAAGTCCTGTTCCTTCTTGTTGTTGAGGCTGAGATTACAAACTTGTCCAGGTCTGTACAACCAGCCTTCAGAGTGGCAGAGACTAAGCCTCCGAATGCTGTGAAACCAGCATTTCGGAAAATGTGTATACATGAGAGCTTCTTGCTTCATGAGGCAAAGGTTCCCAATGTTTTAGAAAATAATGGTTGTGATATTCGGCTTTTTCATGCCAAATAGCACCAGAAACCGTGCAGGGGGGTATAAATATAGGAATTTTATGTATTTCGAAGAAGTCTAATGTTAGGTTAATTGGTGACTCTAAATTGTCCATAGGTATGAATGTGAGTGTGAATGGTTGTTTGTCTATATGTACCAGTCCAGTCTAGATTGTACACCACCTGTCGCCCGAAGTCTGCTGGGATAGCCTCCAGCATGTCCCTGCGACCCTAAAGAGGAGAAGCGGTATAGAAAATGGATGGAGGTTACAAATGTTCACATCTATATACCATATAGCATGTACATTGTCAGTGATGCTTTGTTCAGTGCCTCCCCCCTCCCTTTTAGTGAGGAGTTATACAGTTTGATGACACAGGGAACAAAGGATTTTAAGTCAGTTAGTTGTGCTCCTGGGGAGGGGCAGCCTCTCACTGACCAGACTTTTCTGCACACTGATAGTGGCATGCAGAGGGTGGCTGGCATCATGTACGATGCCCAAAGATTTTCTCTCTGCACCTGTCGCTAGGAAGTCCAGCTTAATTATTTTGTCCTCATATCCTATGCTAGCATGTCTTATGATAACATTGATGTGGCAAACAAATTATATTTTATACAGCGAATACGGTGGCCAACTGGAATATCCAGCTAACGTCACTCACTTCTACTTTTGTTCAGACATACAGTAAATTGCGGTGTGGTAAGTTATTTTGAGGGAACACCACACATGTGACGGGTGCACTGACTTTTGTGACATACTGTATAAGGAACAGTATTTCTCTTCTCAAATATGCAAATATCCTCAAGTTGTCCTTTGATGTTGCATTCCACTGCTGGGAGTGTGATTCAGCTTTTTATCAGCAATACTTAGTTTGCTACATGAAGTAGCAAAGAAACTAATACTTTTCTCTTTGTTTTTTGTTCTCAGCCACGGTATTTGGGTTTCAAGGACAACATCTCAAGGCACGAAAGTTGCTCTAAGGACTCACCAACAAACAAGTGTACTTCCAGACAATAAAACATATCCTTCCATCCAATTTCTATGCCACTTGTCATCATTCGGGTCACAGGTGAGCTGGAGCCTATCCCAGCTGACTGGTGGCACTGTGACTAATTGAGGAAGTGATCTATCCAGGCAGATGTCTTCATGGTGTCGTCTTCATCCTATACACCAATTATGATCAACATCAGACCTTATGGAACATTATTACTCCTGTCCTGTTGATCTAGATGTCCATACATGCTAAAGTCTTGATCATTACACTAATTGTTCTGTCATGCTTGCTTTTATTTTGTATTATTTATTCATGAATACACTGATCCTTATATGGAAAAATATTACATGGAATGCAGGAAGTGAACAATATGTACTGTACAAGATGTGGAATGGATGGGGGGTGGGATTAAATAAGTTTTGCTTCTTCCTACTCCTTTTGGACATGTGGAACTGTGAAAGGATGATTTATGAGATGTATTCCACTGGAACCTTCATGCATGTTCAAATAAAATGAAACCAAACCAAACAAACACTGACCTCTGCATTTGAATGTAGCTGTTTTAATGTAACAGCAAAAGGGCATTTTAAAAAATAAGGTTCATCACAGTAGAATTTAAAGTACATTTGAAGTGCAAACTAAAGTATCAGTGTCATTATTAGTTCATATTTAAGAAAATGTTACGTATCTTTGTCAATATTAACCATTCTGAAGCATAAAAATGGCTAAATGTAGTAATCATCCATCTTCTATGCTGCTTATCCTCACTAGGGTATGCTGGAGCCTATCCCAGCTGACTTTGGGCGAGAGGCGGGGTACACCCTGGACTGGTCACCAGTCAATGGCAGGGCACATATAGACAAACAACCATTCACACTCACATTCATACCTATGGACAATTTAGCGTCACCAATGAACCTGAAAACAGAGATGCCCAACAGAGATTCAAACCCCGATCTTCCCGATCTCCTGACTGTGTGGCCAACATGCTAACCACTAGGCCACCGTGCGGCCGCTGAATGAGTAAAGTATTCTGAAGACACAGTCAAAGACGTGATGATATGTAGTATTCTATTCAGGATTTCTATGCTCTAACTACGAAAATATTCCATTTATGAATACTGAATCCTACTTTGCAGAAATTCACTTATCACGGTCGGGTCTGCAACCAACCGTGATCAACAAAGGATGACTGTATAGTATATCCAGTGTTCCACATGGCCCTCTGAGGTTTGATACCCCTGGTATAAGGCATTCAAAGACGTGATGATATGTAGTATTCTACACTGGTCACTAGGTGTCAGTAATGTTACTGTAATGTTGGGTGAGACACACAAGCACCTGATTTGATCGCCGGAACAACAGGCTTTTATTGCAGGTTTGAATGATCTCACAACAGGAACAATAATCCCTAAAATGGGCTACTGTTGTGGCCGTTACCCACCCCAAGATAAAACTAAACTGAACCCTCAATGTCACGTCCTGTTCAACACCAGAACACATTTACATCAACACACACGAGCATGAGTGTTATTTATGTCTTAAAAGGCTTATTTTCTCTTATTATATCTACTATATTGGGTTCTAGCAGTGTAAAGGTGACCATAGGGGTGATATTTCATGTCTAGAGGGCTCTAATAATGTTAAAAACTGTATTTAGAAGGGTGTAAACAGGTTTTCTATGCTCTAACTACAACATGATTCCATTTATTAATAAGGAATTCACTTATCACGGTCGGGCCTGCAGCCAATTAACCACGATAAACAAGGAATGACTGTATTTGTCTTTCAAAGTTTTTCATTTCTGTGTGTTTATCCAAAAGCAAAAGTGCCTCCGTAGGTTATATTCCTTGGAACCAAGTCCTAACACATAAAAGCTGTGACGTGAAAGACCTTTAACTTATAGAGTACAGTGACGAGATCACTATGTAATTGTGCAACTCCCATTGATCTGTAATATACCGTAATCTTGATTTACTGTATACACATGAAGTATTTTAATTAAATTGATTTCAATGTGAAATAAATATGCAAAAAAAATACATCTCAGCTTTGTGATGAAGGTGAAAAGGACTATTTTTAATATCAACTTCACTCTGTTATTTTTTCCCCATTTTTGCTGTTGTTTTTTTTTTTTATTTTAATTTTCCAAATATTTCAAATTTTCTTTCGAAAGATTTATGCTATTAAAATGACATGATTTTTCTTCACAATATTACTTGTTTATTGGCTTAAAATTGCTACTTTTTTTCTTCTTTGAGTACGATGTTTTTCACTTAATATTTTGACTTTATTCTTGTAAAATTACAGCTATTTTGTTTAAATTTCTGCTGGGTTTTCCTTCCCTCATTTCACCTTCATTTTACGATATTAAAAGAATAGCGTTTTTCTTCCATATTTCAACTGTATGCTACTACAATGATGTTATTTTTCTTCATAATATTACGATGTTATTCTAGTGAACTCAGAGCTTTTTTTCATTACCTTGTTTTTGTCTTAATATTTTCACTTTATTGTTAGATTTGTACATTTTTGCAACTTTTTAAAATTTTCTTGTTAAGTTCTATTTTTAGAATGTGCCGCGGACCAGTTAAAAACCAGCCACGGGCCGCAAATGACCCCTGGGTCGCACTATGGACACCCCTGGTCTAGAGAGACATTTGGTCAATCATCTTTAGTTTGTTCCTTTGCTGTTATGAAAACAACACAATCTACTTTGATTTGGGAATAAAACCGGAATAAGACAGACTACGAATGATTGTTCTAATCCAGGGGTGGGCAAACTACGGCCCGGGGGCCACATGCGGCCCGCCAAGCATTTGAATCCGGCCCGCCAGTTGCTTCCAAAGTATTTAAACCTTAAACATACAAGCTGGCAACATGACTTGCAAGTAGTCAGAGTCAGTCAATCTGAGACAACCTTTTGATGGTTTAAATAGCTTTTTCACATACAGCGATCCAAACAACTACCTCACCCATTGTACCAAACAAACACAAGTCAAAAAATATGTGACACACAATTTAACCTACCCACTGCCATGTCTGGGAAGTAAAAAAGGAGGGACGTTCACATATTATTTAATAGTCAATGTTTCAGCGTTCATAGTTCACATGTGTATCACATCCTTAATTCAGCAGAAAAAAATGTAAAGTTCAATTGTTGTTTGATGTGGTCTGATGTTTAGAGTGCTCCTGAAAAAAGGGACACAGGCACATATAGCAGATTGTATGACTCTGTAATTCCAGGTGGACTGTCAGAATTATAAGCATAAAATAGTGTGCATGTATCAAATATATAGTCTGGCCCCCCGGCCAATTTTTTTAACTCAATGCGGCCCGCGAGTCAAAAAGTTTGCCCACCCCTGTTCTAATCTGTCTTTGAATTGTCTCTCCTCACATTGCATCACTGCTAGGAGTGTTTTTTTTATTTTTTCACTGTGCTCATAAGAATTAAATGTGGGAGGGACCAAAGGGATGGCCACAGCACCTCATGAGTTCTCATCCGCCTTCTATGGGCGTCGTCACTCCTGTTGATAAAGACTTTTCCGCAGTCGCACTGTCAGTGTTGAGCTGAACTGAAGTTTTTTTCAACTGATTCTGAGACAGCCAGATTACGACACCATGACTTCTCCTGTCGGAAGACTCCTTGCTTGGACTTGTGGTTTTAGTCTCCTCCTGGGTAAGAGTTACATTTTCCCTGATTCATAAGCTGGCACATCTTAAAGGACTTTCTGTCTTACAGGTTGCGTCTTACCGCTCACATTCCCAGTTGGGGAAAATGCCAATTTACCATGCGGCTTTTCCCCTGAACAAGCACCTGACATACGTCTAGTATGCTGGGGTAGAGGAGTTTTGGTTTACGACGATGAGTGCACTGATGAGATGTTCCGGTCAGATGGGAAAGTGATTTTCACCAGACCGTCTGGGCGCTACAACTTCACAGGCAACATTGCTGAGGGCGATGCGGCAATGACCATCATGGATGTCAATGAGGATGACTCTGGATATTATTTCTGTTTGTTGAAGGGCATCGGTATCTATCAGTTGTTCAAGTGGGACGTGGAGATAGAAGGTAAGACCCACCACACCATCAGTCTTCATTGTCTGAAGTTCTTAATATATATTTGAAGATGACTATATTTGATTAAAAAAATATATTAAACGTATTATTGCATTAATTCAATTGAACCCATCTTTTTTACACTTCCCTGAACGTGCCACAGTTATAAATACCAAAGTGAAACTTATGCATAACCGATGCTGCAACTTCATTTTTGAAGTTTCACAGAGAAAATAATTAATTTGTATTTTTTCTTAACTTTTATACCGTCTGTGTTTATAACTGACATATTTAACGAGGCCTCGAGCATGTCTTGCACTGCCCAAGTCTGGCAACAGTTCACTCTTTTGGACTCCTGTGGCTGTGTCACACACTTTCCAGGACCCCCCAGAGAGACCGTGGCCCCCTCCTCCATCCAGACAGCACCAACTCCCATCATGGCCACCACGCCCTCCACTGCCAACGTGAGCACCACTCCCACCACCTCCATATTGTAACTCAGAGTGTGCCGACCCATCAGTGTAAAATAACATGTAAAAGTGTCTGCTGTGTTCCTGTGCTCTGTTTTGGTATCTTCCCTGCATAGGAGACCAAGAGTGAGACAACAATTGTGGTGGCTTCCACTGTGACACCCCTTGTTCTGGTGATGCTGACTGTTGCCCTGGCTGCCACATGGTACATTGTAAGTGTGCCGTTTACCACCACAAAGTACTTTTTTGTTTTTTTAAACTTGCTCCTCATCCTCTCTTCACAGAAAACACGGACAGGCAGCGTTGACTTGTGAGTAGTCCGTTTTTTCAACAAAGAAGTGAATAATCCTCAAATGTGATGCAAATCTTCCCTCTAGAGGCTGTGAGCAGGATAGGAATGACATCATAGGAATCTGATTGGTGATTCCCAGCTTCACTTTTTGTTAGGAATCAAGTTTTGCACTGATGCTGGTTTAGTTTGATAAAAATCTGGTCACTGCAATAATGATGTATGGTGGGGTGTCCAAACCTTTGCCAACAAGGGCCGCATACAGCAAATTGAAGGATGCGGGGGCTATTTTGACACACTTTTTACATTAAAGGTGTTTTAAAACAAGCCAAGGTACAGTGCTTAAAGGGACTTATTAGACCACCTGGAATAGAAAGGAGAACATTCAGATTTTTTTCACTATTTCAAAAGATAAAAAGATTCGTGTTATGTGTTAGGCAAAGATCTGAAATATTTCCTTCTATTTTTTAAACAAAATACATACAAAACACATTTTTATGTTAAGGATCTTAATAAATAAAAAATAATGCACGTTACTATTTTTCCACATAGGTGCATCTCAATACATTTAAGTATCTTTTAACTTATGCCAGTAGTTGAATTCAAAAACTGAAACTGTTATATCTCATATATGTACAATATTTACAGAATATATTTCTTAATTTTTAAAATAATTTTGATGATTGATAACACATACTATATATTAAAATTTAGTATCTCATAAAATTTGAAAAACAAGTTCACACTCTAATCAAAACAGGAACTGCAAAAACTTGCTGAGTGTTTAATTGGTCTCTTACTCGGAAACTGAACTCCTGACATCAAATAACTTTTGCCCAGCATTCTAATTTATTGAGATGCATCTATTTATATAAAGAAGACTCTCTGCATTTACCCAATTAAATGACTTCTACTTGCAGTGTGAACCCCAAGTGGACGGTCTTTGGGTCGGAGATTGCGACGTTTTCTGACGAGTAAGCATATGTATTTATGTATATATTAGGGTTGCAACAATACATGTACAACGGAACCTTGGTTAGTGTCATTAATTGGTTCCTGAAAGCCAAAAAATGTTAACTCAAAACATGTTTTATAGTTTTACAATTATAGTTTTACTTGCAGAAAACAATTAAAAGGCATTAAAATACGTATAAATGATGAATGGAAGGGATAAATGAACATTTAAGGTTACTTTTACCTTCATTGAAGACTTGATTGTTGGCAAAGACGGCGATGTGGCAGCAAGATCAACACGGACACCATCTTTGTGTATTGTTGCACCCCTAGTGAATACATACAGCATCATATAGAGCGTATATATTCTAAATAGTTCATGTGAATGATGAAGATCAGCAATGACCCAATCACATGTCTTCTATTTTCAGTGTGGCGTGGAATGAAGGGGGTGTGGTGCTGACGAAGTTTACTCCTTTAGAGGAGGTAAGCGTCCCTTATTTCTATATTAGCTTCTTTTCTTTCAGCCAATGATAGCAAACTTGGCTCATCTTTAAAGTGTAGATCTACGTAGACCTTTGAAAATCATTCATTTTCTGTACCGCTTGTCCTCCTCAGGGTTATGGGCCGGTGCATATCCCACCTGGCTTTGGGCGAGATGTGGTGGTCACCCAACTGTGAGGCAGACATGCTGACCACTAGTCCACCGTGCTGCACCTTCCAAGATGAATCATTACAATCACTCGGTGGAGAAGCTGTGATTTCGATACTAACATCGGGTTTCATAACCTACTCTTTGACTAGCACAGAATGATTTGAAAATGAATTTTCTTCATTGAATAATATTGTATTCTCGCCGTGATTTCAGGTTTTCTTTGATGCTTATCTCCTTTATGGTGTATTTTATCTACAGTACTCATTGATGTGTTTATGCTATTTGAATAGACGTATGAAGAAACATCTAGGTCAAATCCATCTTATCCTAGAAGGGTCGTGTAGGTTGTTGTGTGCAGAATGGGACATAACTGCACAAGAAATACAAATAAAATACACAACAGTGTATTTCTATCATCTATATATTTGATATGATCTCAAGTTAGTTTTATTTAGCTCAGTAAATCATTGTGTTCTTTTTTATTTCAATGTAGACAAGAATGACAGACTCCTTCAATCTCTACTTGTGTTACATAGAAATGTGCTTGGTTGAAAGCGTACCAGTTACATCCTGCACATTTTTTCTATCATGTCATGTAATCACTTATGATTTGAATTCAATAAAAAAATGCAAACGTAACTTGTCAAATGACTTTGAGGATCGTTATACTCATCAAATGCTCCACATGTACATGTGATTTTTATGTATACATTTCATGATAAATCAGATGTATGCATGTTATTTTTATAACTCCACAGGTCAACAATTCACATCAGTAATATTTGTCTTGGTCCTTAACGTACAGCAGATAGATACACACATACATATCTTCTTCTTCTTTTCCTTTGGGCTTTTCCCTTCAGGGGTCGCCACAGCGAATCAATTGCCTCCATCTAACCCTGTCTTCTGCATCCTCTTCTTTCACACCGACTACCTTCATGTCCTCTTTCACTACATCCATAAACCTCCTCTTTGGTCTTCCTCTAGGCCTCCTGCCTGGCAGTTCCAAACTCAGCATCCTTCTACCTACACAGTATATTCCCTATCTCTCCTCTGGACATGTCCAAACCATCTCAGTCTGGCCTCTCTGACTTTATCTCCAAAACCTCTAACATGTGCTGTCCCTCTGATGTACTCATTCCTGATCCTATCCTTCCTGGTCACTCCCAGAGAGAACCTCAGCATCTTCATCTCTGCTACCTCCAGCTCTGTCTCCTGTCTTTTCCTCATTGACGCTGTCTCTAGACCAAACAACATCGCTGGTCTCACCACAGTTTTGTACACCTTTCCTTTCATTTTAGCTGAAACTCTTCTATCACGCATCACACCTGACACTTTTCTCCACCCGTACCATCCTGCCTGTACACGCTTCTTCACCTCTTTTCCACACTCTCCGTTGCTCTGGACTGTTGACCCTAAGTACTTAAAATCCTCCACCTTCTTGATCTCTTCTCCCTGTAAGCTCACTCTTCCACTTGGGTCCCTCTCATTCACACACATGTACTCTGTCTTACACGTACTCTTCCTCTCCTTTCCAGATACACACATACATATATCATCAGGAATTATGTGGTAATTATACAATAAATATACCATCAGGCATTGTGTGGTAATTTAACCGAAATTACTTTGTAATGGTTTGCTAAATAAATAATTCAAGTATTTCTATTTGGGCTGGAAAAGTAGTAGAGGAAAAAGGGCATGGACCACGTCGTTTGTCCAAGTGGCGTTGCCGTACTGCAGTTGAGGAAAGGTGAAGCAGGTGTAGACTGTGGCCACCAGCAGGTGGCGTAAAGGATTCCGCGCCCGTCCTCTCTGCAGGCGGTTTCACTTGAAGCAAAAATGTCAAGTTTCCAGAGAGAAAATGACGCTGCTGTATCGCTTTTCAGAAGACTTGAGGTTTTATTTTATGTCATACAGTAGCTGACTTTTAAAGTAGTGCGTGTCTGTTCAAACCCAGTGCTGTGATTTAGGACAATCCCAATTTATCGTTGGATTTGTGTCTATATAGCTCCTCATTTTGCACTTCAGCACCTTTACTCAGCTGTGTCATTTGGTAGTTTGACCTTTCCTTGACACCTCAGCCAGCCTGCGAATATGCCGAGTGTGGCCTGATAAATCAAACCACAACCGAACAATTTTGTAATTTCTTGGAATTGTGTTCACACTTGAAACACACGTTTCGAACGCACTTGGAGTCTCCCTTTATTTGCGTTGCATATGAGACACAGAAAAGGTTGCATTGCTGTTTCCTCAGCTCTACCTGATCCCTTAATGCGCTAACTGAAAAGATTAGCAGGAGTTATAGTTCCACTCCACTGCTGCTTATGTGAAATGTATCGACTCAATGTACCAACTGCAGGTAACTGCTTCAAATAACAGTAGCACTGTTCCACAGACGCACGTGTTTTAGGTGATCGAAAATCATTAATCCACCACAGACGCGCGCGCGCGCGCACACACTCCAAAGATTACATACTTTTTTTCCCCTGGAAGTCTGCAGTCACTCCCATCGTGTCCGGAGAGTACAGTCAGCATCGGGACAGAGCGGCCATGGCATCCCGGGTGTCGTTCACCCAGCTGCGGTTGGAAGCGGAGCTGGATCGGTACCGGGCCGAATGTCAGTGGGACAGGATCCCCCCTATCATCGAACACATGCAGGCTGCACGCATGCACGAAGATGGTGAGTACGTTTAGCCTTTTCCCTGTTCTCATATATACATACACACAAATACACAAATATCTTAAAAGTCGCGAAATTCTAATAAATGTTTTATATTTGCAACTTTCTGACGTCGGTCAACACCCACAATATTTAGGATGTTCGTGTGTGTATACGTACATGTATGATCAAAATTCAGTTAAAAGTCACGAAATCAGGATGTGATGTTTTACATTTGCACCTTTCTGACATTAGTCAACACCCACTCGTGCCTTGTAATAGTACAGATATTTGTGTAACCAGTATGTACTAAAGTTGAACTTTGTACTCTTGACACATGGCTGGTTGGCTCAATAGTAAGTTATGACATTTTCACTCTGGAACAAATTCACCAGATATAATTTCCTATTGGAAAATCTGTTATGTTGAAATGCAAACAAATGCAACAAAAACAAATTGGCATTAAGACTTAACACTGCTGGCATCAGAGCGCACAAAAAAGGTAAACAGGGCTTGGATTGAGTGTTTGTTTTGGAAAATATGACCCATAGCCCTCTCTACTGTCTGTGTAAACTGTGTACAGTATTGTGATTTTATGTTCAGACAGTAGTTTTTAAACACACCTGAGCACTGTGACATATGGGAACCACCACTCCTGAGCTTCAACAACTTTTCATGGACTGTGTAATGTTTTCTTTCAAGTTGTGTTTTCAAATCCTGCCTCCAGACGATTATGGGACGTTGCTATTGGCCGAGGCACTTCTTGAAGAGTGCCTGCAAGAAAATATGGACCTATTACGGCGATCCACACCTTTGATGGACACGACGCAACCCAGATTATGCCGGGCCAAAAGCTACCTTAACACCATCCTAAGTCGAGGCCGTCTCACGGTCAGTCAGATGACATGCTTGAGTGCTCTTGCTTTTATCTGCCGTTATTGAAGCCCATTAAAACAATGTGACACAAACCAAAGAACAATTGCGCACACCTTTTCCTCTTCCCCTTCTTCTTCAGCCCCGCTACTTGAATGAGGCTCTACTCCTGATGGCCAAAGTGCACTATGTGCAGGGGCGCCACCGCGATGCCCAGGGAATGTGTGCAAGGGTGGGACTGGAGGAGCTTACACGTGACGACCAACCCACCTACCACCTGCGCCTGCTGGCTGAGGCCTTCATCATTAAAGGTACTACAGTGCTCTCCAGGAGATTATTATTCTGGTCATTTTTATGCTTAACAAGTTCATTGTTGACATCTCACATCATCCATTGCAAAATATGTGTCCAGACCAAAAGGTAGAGAGCAAAAAGTTGCAGAATTCTTAGATGATGAACAACTGGGACTGATGGTGTTGTGTTATCTCAAGGTACTCACCATGTGGAGGAAATAAAACACATACTGAACCTCAATATGCAAGCACATTGGCGACAGAGGCGAGGAAAAGAAACTTTGAACAGAACTAAGAGTCACTATGGGGTTGACTAGTTGGAGTGAGATGTGAGTGTCAATACTCAGTTTGATTTTAAGTCTGATTTTAATATTTTTAGTAATACTATTCCTAAAAGTAATTATGGCATACAGTATTCCCCACAGGGCTTTAATGTATCTGTGGTGCTGTGTTGTTGGCTGGGGGGGCACTAGAGTTGACTAGCTGTATAATTATCCATAACATTCTTGATGTTTCCTGTGCTCCATGTAAATCTACAAAATGGAAATGGGTGACGGGCGGGGAGTGGGGAGCGTGCACCCTGGGTCGGGTCTGGTAGTGCGCTGCCGGGCGCTGGAGCTTTTGTCGCCGCTGGTCTTTGTGCTTTGCTGGGCCGCCGTCTGTGTCTTTGACGCCCCCGGTCTGTCTGCGGGCTTGTTGGGAGTGGTGCTCCGGCGCACAGTTGGTGCACCGTCGGTTCTGGGGACAGGTGGGTGGTCTGGCTTCCGGTGGCTGGGGGAATCCGGCGGCTGGTTTACGGCTGGTCTCGCCTTCTTGGCTGTGGTCCTCTGTCTCCCTGCGGCCTGGGGGTGCAGCACTCCCTCTCCCGGAATTTGCTGCCCCGCGGGTGTCTGCTGGCTCTGTGTGGTGGGTTGCCCTGCTGCTTGCCCGTTGGCCCACCCGCTTGCTCATTTGCTGGCTTTCCTCCTCGCCTGCTCCTTGCGCTATGCTGGTAACGTCCTGCCGTTGGGATGGGGGGGCGCCTGGGGTTTTCTTGCTCCCTAGTGGTCCGGCTCGGGAACCGGGTTGTGGGTCTGGGACCCCAGGATCCCCTACTCTGCTGCGCCCTGGATCCCCGGCAGGGCATGTATTGCAACGAGGCTTCCAGTGTGTGTGCATGAGTGCTTGCATGTGTGCGTGCATGCGTGTTTGTGTGTGTCTGTGCGTGCTTTTATTGATCGGCGGGCTCATTTCCGGTTGTGGGCCGTCTCTGGGCCTGCTGGTGTGTGGCCCGTCTGCCCTTGTGGGGTGTGATCTCTCTCCGGTCTCGGGTGTTGGTTGTCCTCCAGCTTGCCGGCGCCCTGTTTTTTCTTGGGATTGCCTCTCTGCGGTCCCTTGCTGGTCTTCCTGGGGGGAAGGGCTCTGTGGGCTGGCTCTTGGGGGGCTGATCTTTGTGCTGCCTGCCCCTGTGGGCCCGGTGGCTTTCTGGCGGTGTGGGCTAGGCCTGGCTGTGTGGGGCGGCGCTTGCTGGGTGGTGGGAGGCAGATCCTCTCTTTTCATGCATCCTCAGTAACAATTACACGCTCACACATTCACGCCCCTTTATATACGTGAAGACTTGCACACATACAGAGATACCGGCACACACGTACATATGTACACTCACAGTACATACGTACTTCCCCACATTACTCACTGACTTAACCAGGGTGTTATTTAAAAAAAAATGAATTTTTATGGAAAAATGTACGTATTATTAAATTAAGTAGATTGAGCGTTTTCAAGCATAAAAATAGCTAATGAAGAAAAGTACAAATACAGTCATCCCTCCTTTATTGCAGTTAATTGTTGCAGACCCGACCTGATAAACAAAATATTTTCGTAGTTTGACTGTTTATGACTTTGTGATAACTTTACCATTATTAGAGCCCTCTAGACTTGAAATAACATCCCTATAGTCACTTTTACACTCATATTACCCAATATAGTAGATACAATCAGAGAAAGTAAGACATTTAAGACATAAATAAGACTAATGCTCATGTGTGTTTCAAGAAATGTCTTCCAGACGTGTTGACAGGAAGTGATGTTGGGGATTCAGAGGTCAGTTTTAGCTGCAGTCCGTGTTATTATTATGATGATGATGACTGTTATTATTATTATTATTGTTGTTATTTATTGTGTTATAAATAATTATAAAATAGTAATAAAAGCAAACGCAAAAGTTGGCAATATTCTGGTGCATGTTACTCGTGACACCTAGTGGCCAGTGTAGAGGGTTCATCAACATCTTGTATTGCCTTAAAGGAAAACTGCACTTTTTTTGGAATTTTGCCCATCATCCACAATACTTATGTGAGACATGAACACATTTGTCTTTCTGTTTTCGGTACGTTCTAAAGATATAAAAACAGATAAACAGAGACAGCTCATTACCGCACGTAATGGGATCCACCCATGCTGCCTACAAAGGCCGCTATTCAATCACCTCCAAAAACCTCCAACAAGATTTTATGGTTTTATATACATGCTGTGAATTAATGAATAAATGATTGCTGTTTTGTGGTTACAGCCTATTATTAGTAAAAAATATATATATTAACCAAATCGTATGCAGTCTTGTCCTAAAATAAGCAGTTTCAAGCATAAAAACGGCAAAATGAACTAAAATGCAAATACAGTGTAAGGTACAGGTGTCATGGCCACTCAGCCCACAGGACAGATCTGCCCATGATTTTATGTGGCCCGTGAAAGCCTGGAAATAATGTGTGTCCGTGAAGTAGGATTCCTGATTTATAAATGGAATATTTAGTTAGAATATTTTAGTTAGAACATAGAAAACCTGTTTACTATCTTTTAAATACAGTTTTAGAGCCCTCTCGACATGATATAACACCCCTATAGTCATCTTGACACTATATTACCCAATATAGTAGATATAATCAGAGAAAATAAGACATACTGTATTAGATATAAATAAGATAACAAAGACTCACATGTTAGGGGTTCCTTGTTTTTTTCTGGACAGCATACTTCCGCCATTACAATACATTGATGTATTTTAACGCAGTGGCCGATTTACACGCGTATTAGCCAATATAGTAGACAAAATAAGACTTAATAAGTCATTTAAGATGTAAATAAAACTCCTGCTTGAGCAGTGCTACACTAAATGTGTACCTGTGATCGAAGTCTGATGCCTGTCTCACCAAACAATTACTGACACCTAGTGGCCAATGTATAATACAGCACACCACTCACAATCAGAATGCTTCTACGTTGTATTTGTATTGTAGTTCATGTCGTTCAGGACCTCTCAAATAGTGGGGCATGTCTGACATGATAGAGTGTAAAAGTTCTCCTCCCATTCCGTGTGGAGGTTTTTGGCTTCATACTTTGTCCTTCTCCCCCACTTTGTTGCAAACACTTTAAGTTTAGAATGAGTAAATTGGAGGCTAACAAGTTAGTTCAGTAGCTTGCTATGTTTAAAGCGGCGGCAGTCTCTTGTGTCCCTGCAGTGATCTCGCAGCCTGCACATGACAGCACACTGTGGTGTGGGCCTGTCACGATAACAAATTTTGCTGGACGATAATTGTGCTACAAATTATCGTTGATTTTCAAATTTATCTGCAACATTTTTGAGACAATTTTTTCATTAATGTGTAATTGTGATGTTTAATTCACATTTAAACCATGAGATGGTCCTCAAGTAGAGCAGTTGCCTATATGTATGTTTTTGCAATGTAGCCAGCGACACTGTCTGTGAGTGCGCCCCATTTCGCACTGTTGTGTTTCTATTTGCCAACCAAACGCCTCAGCAAGCGTTGACTGTCGGGACGAAGACGCCGCTGCCCGAGCAGCTCCATTAGTATTTTTTTTCCCAGTTGAGAAAATCGTTAGTGTTGGTGTTAATGCGCTCACCGTGTTCATTGTGATTAAAACCGAAATGTTCCCACACTGTGGCATGCTATGGCATTCGCTTTAAAAACGTTTGTGCCGTCATTCATGTGCATGCTGGCTTACAAAGCTAACTGCTGCTAGGGTAGTAGCTAGTAGCTAATGGCCCCCCCTCAACAAAGAGGTGGGAAATGGGAACTACGAAAATATTCCATTTATTAATACTGAATCCTTGATGATTGATGATTGACAATAAACATCAATCTATCTATATAAAATATAACAATAAAAAAAACAAGTCTTAACCTTCAGTCCAATCAATAATATACAATAAATAAATACTGCAAAGCCACTTAAATAATGACACGTCTTCCAAGCACAGATAAGTAAATAGAACTATTAATCACATGAGTGCAATAAAAATGCTGTTTTAGCTTGGAAAACTAAGCAATCCCATACTCAAAATGTGGTTCATCCTCCGAATCGAAATTGTTCTCTGCTCAAACCGGATATCCCGTCACATTGGTTTATCGTTCATCCCTAATAATAACACAGGCTACTGTTGTGGCCGTTACCCCCAACATCACTTCCTGTCCGCCTCTCTTTCAGGTCCTTTAGGGAACACATTTACAGCAACAAGTCTCATTTATGTCTTAAATTGATTTTTTTACTGTTATTATATTTACTATATTGGGTAGTATGAGTGTAAATGTGCCTATAGGGCTGTTATTTCATGTCTAGAGAGCTCAAAGAATTTTAAAAACTGTATTTAGAAGGTTGTAAACAGGTTTTCTATACTCTAACTACGAAAATATTCCATTTATAAATAAGTAGTCCTACTTTGCGGAAATTCACTTGTCGCAGTCGGGTCTGGCACCAACTAACCGCCATAAACGAGGGATTACTGGCTCCATGACTAGCACTGCTCAACTTAACTCTAAGTGGGGATGTGTGGATGCTGGATCGAGTCCAGGCAGGGTTCAGGGCTGGTCTGCGTTACATGTGTGAAGCACACATTCATGATGCCATCTCCTGTGCGGAGTTGTACCGACAAGCCACACTGGCAGTTCAAATAGAATGTGTATGTCGGTGAGAGCGAACACGCTAAACAAACAAAAATAGTGCTTCTGTGGCGGTCCAAATGTAATTGTGTCGGGCCGCCACAAATAAATAAATGAATGAGAAACATTTGTAACTTGCACCTTGGGAATCAGGAGCATTTACTACAAGGTAGGAAAAGAAAGATCAGCAACGTGCTACATAGCAGTGTCAATAGCAGCAACAGTGGTATTATTATTTGCAATTCAAGTCCACCATCAGTTGGACGAGAGACATGTATTTTTACATGGATTCAATTAGTATCATTTCCCATGGTTTTCACTCAATGTTTGTCTTATCCAGAAGGATTCAAGCACTATAAGTTGATACACTAACGTTTTTGTTTTTTTACCAAAGCAGAAACTTGTGATTGAGTGAAGAGTGGAAAAGACGATTCCGAGTTTATTTCATCCATCCATCTTCTATGCCGCTTATTTTCGCGAGGGTCATGGGTATGCTGGAGCCTATCCCAGCTCACTTTGGGTGAGAGGCGGGGCACACCCTGGACTGGTCACCAACCAATTGCAGGGCACATATAGACAAACAACCATTCACACTCACATTATATCTGTGGACAATTTAGAGTCGCCAATGAACCTAACATGCATGTTTTTGGAATGTGGGAGGAAACCGGAGTACCCGGAGAAAACCCACACACACGGGGAGAACATGCAAACTCCACACAGAGATGCTCAACGGAGCTTTGAACCCAGATCTTCTAGGTCTCCTGACTGTGTGGCCAACATGCTAACCACTAGACCACTAGTTTATTCAATCAGGGATAAATTCATGATGCATAGAAACAAATACAATAATAGATGGCAAACAAATTGTAGTTTATTAAAGCGTAAATTTAGAAATGCAGCAACATTTCTTCCAGTCAAATGAAAAATAGGTCAACCTGATTTTCTTATTTTCTATTCATTGTATCCAAGGTAAATGACTACTGTTGTAACCTTGATGATGTTTGATTAATTAAAAAAACAAATAGTGTGTTAAAAAAGGTTTAAGTGCAACCAACGTCTGTAACTACAGATTTTTATTTTCAATAATGTCAACTATTCCACTGTTTGGGCAAAACAAACACGCTGCTGGTAAAACCTGTTGGTTTTTTCAGAGGGCTACACCTGCAGGTGCGCTGGAAGCGAGAGCCAGCCACCGGCTTATCGGGAACATCAGTGTTTCCACATGCTGCAGTGGGGCTTGAAAATCTCTAGCTGCTTCAGTTACCCGTCTGCCGCGCTTCAATGTGTTGCTTTTCTTTGCACCGACATCGAAACAGGAAAGTGGAAATCAAGCATTACTTTCAACAAGCTAAGTAGAAATCATTTGAACATTATTGTGCTTCATTGTTGTGCTTCATTCCCACTGCACACATTCTTAATAACCATCGAAGTGACTTTTGACCTTGTAAAATCAATGTTATATCTTGCTGAGGTTCTACCGACATAGGAATATAACCCAATACATTGATGAAACAATTAATATTTCCACGCCCAGTGGAAAAAAAAGATAAATCCAATCAAAACTGAACCGAATGTCTTTAATGTGCTTCTCCTGAGTGCTTTGTGCAGCGATGAGGCTCTATGGAGCCTCCTAATGTCAAAGATGCACTAGCTTCCTAAGTTTGTACAGGCCGACTGAGATGGTCTGAAGTCAGACGCCAGACGTACTCTAATGTTGCAGATGTTCAAAGTAGACATCACCACCCAAATATTATTCCTTCCTTACTGCTGTAGTACAGGGACTTTCTCATCTACTGCGTCTCTATTAGTGCACCTTAAAACCATCACGAAGTCACATCTGCTCATCAGGAAACATGGGGTGAAATGAATGATGATGATATTGGTGATAACAAGATTATCCATGCAGGGCTCTGAGAATGAAGTACACTGTCATATTTCTGTGAATCTTATCCCTGACCTTTCCCTTGTTTTGATATGTGCATACAAAGATGAGTAAAAGTAACGTGTTGTCTTTGGTCTATCTTCTCACTGAGATGGAGCAACTGCACCGCATCTTGTGTTTGTCTTCAAACATTTAAGGTGTTACTGAGTAACTGTTAAAGCTGCCGCATGTCACCGGCTCAAGATTAGATTTTGTTTCACCCAAAAAGTATAACAATATGTTACCAATAGTGGTTGAAAAACCAGATTGAAAACGTCTATACAGTGGAACAGCAGACATGGAAAAAACAGCTGTAATAAAATCAAAAACATATTCTAATGAGAAAAAAAGCAATTTTACGAGAATGAACTAGTAAAAATAATGAGAATTTAGTAGCATTGAATTATTAAAGAGAAATAATGTGTTCTTTTTAAAAGTTGTAATATGAGAAACAAACAAAATAAATGTGTAATCTTTGGAAAACTAGGCTGGAGAAAAAGTTGTATTTTGGGAATAGAAGTCAAAATATGGGAATAAAGTTTAAGAACATTTAAGAAGACTATTTAAGAAGAAATATACAGAAAAAAAGTTCATAGTCGCTTTTTCACCAATATCACAAAGCTGAGATGCATTTTTTTCTTGAAATATATAAATATATCTATATCTATAGATATAGATATAGATATATTTATATAAAACACCCCTGCTTTACAATGATGTGGATTGTTTTATGGCTGTTTATATTTGGCGACATCTAGTGAGCTTTTGAAGGAGTTCAATGGGACGTACGGTGGCCGAGTGGTCAGCACATTCAGGAGATCTAGAAGAAAAATTCTGTCCCTGTTTAACAGATGTAATTAAAGACCCCTGGTCCAGGGTGTACCCTGACTCTTGACCAAAGTCAGCTGGGATAGGCTCCAGTTAACCTGCAATCCAAATCACAAGTGATAGAGAAGATGAAATCAATTTTAATAGCTCAGCATAGCAAATGTAACAAACAGTCATTACTTTATTTTAATTGTAACTAAAAGCACATTTGACTGCAACTGAATTAATTTCCAAACAGTGTCCTTGGCCAAGGTATGCTCGATATCTATATGGAGGTCCCAGGTTACTGCATGTGTGTTGTCTAAGTCTTAATCTTCTCTCCTGTGTGTCACAGTGGTGCTATCCCAAATGACTTGGCTTGTATACAGTATGTACAGCATGGTCCTCCGTGAGCACGCTTGTGTTGCTGAAGGAATGATAAACAACTGTCAATGTTTATCCTGAATTTTCTTTTCTTGGTGTCTGTATGTGTTCCAGGTTTGTCTCTGGACCACCAGGCACTTTCTTCAGTGTCTCGTATCCGTCTGCTGGAGAGGGAGGAAGAGAGTCTTTCCTGTTACCTCAAAGCTTGTGACGCTGCTCTGTCCTACCTGCAGGAGCTTGATAAGGTGCTTCTGGGAACATTGTGCTTTTCGTCTTGTTTGGCTTTCACTTCTTAAACTAGACTTTTGGACTGGGATGCCCAATAATGGGCATAAAAATGGGATATCGATTCATATCGGTATCGGTGTTCTGCCAATAATTATATCGGCAAGTGAGTGATGACGTGGTCCACGCAGCAACAAGCTTGCTAGCTCAGTATTTTCAAGTTTGCATTGTAAATACAGTCGTCCCTCAACACTTCACTATCATGTTTTTTCAAAATAATCACTGTTTAGTGGCTGAATATGGCCTATTATTAGTAAAAACTATGCCTAAATTAAGCATTTTCAAGCATAAAAATGGCTAAATGAACTAAAATACAAAATAAGGCATTCAGAAAACACACGTTGTGATTTGTAGTATTCTACACTGGTCACTAGGTGTCAGTAACGTTACATTGATGAGACAATAGTCAAGTACTTTGAGAAACCCGAAGTATAAATGGAACAACAAGGAATTCTCCAAATGTTAACATGTGAGTCTATATTAGTTTATATTTCTATTATGTGTTAGGAATGGCGGAAGCCAGTGGTTGGATCTCAATGCAGAGAGGACAAAACACAAAGTGTAGAGAAAAAGGTTTAATTAGCAATGTTACAAAACCCATATTTTAGCGATGAAAAAATCTGACACAGAGCGTGCGCACTCTGTAAGGAGAGTCCATGCAAATTAGTGCTTGGAAAAGTGAAGTACAATTTAAGCCCTTCAAACTCATGGGCCGCAGCTATAAGACAAGATAAAAAGTATATGGGATATTATTTTACTTTTATATCTCTCTGCAGATGAAATTTCATGAAAATGTAATTGTTTGAAAATGTTTTTTTTTTAAATACTACATGTCGCATTTGTATTGTGGTTAGTGTGGGGTGAAAACGAATACACAGCGTGCTGTTGTACTGCAGTGTGAGGCATCCATCCATCCATCCATCCATCCATCCATCCATGTTCTATGCTGTTTCCCCTCATTAGGGTGACGGGGGTATGCTGGAGCCTATCCCAGCTGACTTCGGGCTAGAGGCGGGGTCAGTGTGAGGCATATACATGAAAATTATGACACTTTACTTTCTTCCCTGGACTTTTTGATTATCCAAAAAATTCATAAGGATACTCTGTTGACTTTTAAAACAGATTTTCATAGCCTAAATGATATATTTTATAGGATGGTTGTTCTTGCCAAGGTCCGTGGGTCAATCACAGCTTTTGTTTTGACTCAATGTTAAAGCAATGGGAACCAAAGACACTATTTTCCTGCTATAAAATCTGCTTCTTTACTATCAGGGATAGAGAAGTGAAAAGTGAGGTATCAAATTTGTTAAAGTCAAGCTTTATCAGAATGAATCACAGGCTTGATTTTACAAATGTAAACATTTTGTAACATTGCTAGTTTAATACAAAGAGTAATACTCCAACGGAGTAAGACAAAAAAACATACAAGAGTCCAAAACAAAGTACAACTCAAATTTCCGGGCAAGGCCACACACAAAGAGGACAAACAAACATGCTTCTGGAAAAGCCAAGTAGGAAAGAAAAATACTAGCAGGGTAATAACTAACAAAAAGCACTGCTGGAGAAACCAAGCAGGGAATCTAAGGTAATGCTGAAGCTAGTAACAAAAAGAGCTGCTGGAGAATGCCACACAGACAAAAGTTCTCGTAGTATCCTGGAAGGACGAGTGACCAGCGAGTGAAGTTCATGGAAAACAATCTGGCAACGAGTGAGTCACACAGCATGGCTTATGAAGGCCGGGTGGCTAATTGACCTCAGGTGTTCTCCAGTGGCTCCGCCCCGCAGGACCAACAGTACACTGCAACAGCCGACAGGTAGCAGCAAAGCAACTCCAGCAGAACATGACATTATGTCTACTACTGTATGTTGAGTAATATGAGTGTAAAGGTGACCACAGGGCTGTTCTTTCACATCCTGCGCTAATAATGTAAAAAAAACATATTTAGAGGGTCGTTAACAAGTTTTATTATTTTCTAAATATAAAAATATTCCATTTATAAATAAGGACTCCTACTTTACGGGAACTGACTTATCACGGTCAGGTCTGGAACCCATAAACCACCATAAATGAGGGCTAACTGTATGCAGTTTGCAATGAAAGCGCTGGTTCTAAATCAGTGGTTCTCAGTTATTTTCTTGTCATGCCCTCACTGTGGGACAAAAATGTTTTCACATCCCACCGATTTGAAATGCTATTGAGAAACTGCTAATATTCTTATTTATCTGTACTGCACAACCAGCGAAATGCAACACAATGGAGAGCAGCAAAGCATAGAAGCATATTCAAGAGTCAAACTGCATGATGAATACCACAATACGACATTGCACATGTTGGTAGGTCTGCACTCATACTGAAAGTCCTACCTGCCTCTCATGCCCCCACGACAGTTCACCGCACCCCCACCAGGGGGACCTGCCCCACTATTTGGGAAGCGCTGTTCTAATCTAATATGTCTTGTTCATGCTGCATTCATGCATGATGCACTGAATGAGCCCAGTTTATGATTTCACTGATTGTATTAGTCCAGAGTTTCTTACTTGGCATTTTACTTTTCTTATACGGATGTTTGTGCCAAGTAGAAATGTGCAGCGTTCCAAATTGTAGGATGCCAGCATTATTTAAATGGATTTGTTGATAGCAGGAGAAAATGTTGTGTGAGTTGACTTTTGGTCATTATTTTTTAATGACTATTGTTGAGACAAAGTGTTTTCAAATGAATAAAGTAATCCCTCGTTTATCACAGTTGGTTGTTTCCAGACCTGACTGTCATCAGTGAATTTCAAAATAGGATTCCTTTTATATAAATAGAATATTTTCGTAGTTAGAGCATAGAAGACTTCTAAACTTGTTTACAACCTTCTAAATACAGTTTTTAACATTATCAGGGCCCTCTAGACATGAAATAACTCGCCTATAGTCAGTTACGCTCGTATTACCCAATATAGTAAACATAATCAGAGAAAACAAGCCATTTAGGACATAAATAAGACTCCGGTGTTTTGCTGTAAACGTGTTCCTGTGCTGTGGAAGCTGAGTGATTGGTGGGCAGGTAGAGATATTGTTCAGCGTTCAAAGTTGAGTTTCAGCTTGGCGTCGGTTACGGTCGCAATAGTAGCCTCAATTTTTATTTGGGATTATTGAGACCTGCAATAAAAGACTGTTGTTCCGGCAATCAAGTCTGGTGCTTGTGTGTCTCGCCCAACATTACAGTAACATTACCGACACCTAGTGACTAGTTTAGAATACTACATATCATCATAACGTCATTGAATGCATCTTCTGACTGCGTTATATTAGTTTTTTGTTAATTTAGCCATTTTTATGCTTGAAAATGCTTAATTTAGGCCAAAAATGTGTAACATTTGCTTAAATACACGTTACTATTAATAGACTGTATTCAACCACAAAACAGCATGATTTACAAATGTATATCCTATATTTTTGAAAAACCATGGTAGAGTGAAGCTGCAAAATTTGAAGCATGAAGTGGCGAGGGATTACTGCATGGCACTTCTAACATGTATTGCAAATTGTAGTATTTGTCTTATTTTGCAAAAACGTTGTTTATTTGTGAAATGCATCCAGCAGCATCACAGGACAAGAAGTAATTTAATGTGTTCATTCATTACATAAGATGCAACCTGACATTGGTTTTAGGGAAAAGCTGCTGCCAATATCGGTGTTGGTAATGAAGTGCTGGACAAGATCGGTATATCGAATATTGGTCAAAAAAGCAATATCGAGCGTCTGTAGTTCAGCTGCCCCAGTGAATGAATCAGGGATGGATGGAGGGGTGAATGGGTGTATTGGGATGCTATTTTAGTGATGCCAACAAAACATCTGATACACATATGAACGTCTCCATCCACTGTGTGTTATGTAAAATTGAGGTACATGCATAAATGTCAATAAAAGTTCCAAAATTTGTCCTAAAAGTACACAGTAAGCTTGGATAGAATGTTTCTATTCATTGTGTAATTTAAAATGTGGGCTTGGTGGGTCTGAAAATGTACACTGACAGTCAATAGTATGAAGGTGATTGTTGCTTTATTTGCAGATAGTAACAACGCCCCACAATAAGACAGCCAAGCTCACTCTGCCGTCTCCACCTGTGGACATAGACTTGGGGTTCTTCCTCCAGGCGGCCCTACAGAGCGCTTACCTGTGTTTGCTGCACAGAGGGTGAGTCCAGTAAGCCTACACACGCACATGCGCACACACACGCACACACATACACATTCGCTGCGGTTGCAGCAAAGCTTTTTAAAAAATTTTTTTTTACTTGTAAAGGCAGTAAATAATTTATTTAATTAATTACGTTAACATTTTCTACCATCATTAACGCATGCGCATCATGTCGCCCCCACCCCTCTCTGTTATGACAGCAGACGCAGGCATAATAGTGTCCCCACATAGAGTCTGCTGCTCTTTAATAACTTCATTCTGACCTGAACACATCAACAGCAGTGTAATTCCAACATCATATATTAGGGATGTCCGACATTGGCTTTATTGCCAATAACCGATATGCCGATATTGTCCAACTCGCAATTTTTGATTCCAATATCAACCGATACTGATATGTGTAACATCACGCATCTTTTAAAATTGTTGTAAAGTAACAATACTCTTACATGGGTACAGTTGTTTTGTTGGCCACTCCACCCATCTTTGAGTAGATAAAATACATGAATTTGCTGATTATTATTTTGATTGATAACGTTCATGTTCTTATTTTAAATTCTTATTTTACTTCATTAAAACTACTCATTAAAACTACTATAAAATATATATATATATATATATATATATATATATATATATATATATATATATATATATATATAATTTATTTATTTATTTATATAATTTTCTTTATTTAGATATTTTATTTTACCAATTTGGTTTTAATTTTACTCTTTTTTTAAATTTGTAATTTTTTTCTACACATCCAGGTATACACATACTGTATATAATTTTTTTCCCTCTCCGCTACATAACAATCATCATGACTACTATTAATTATCACTATCCGGTTTTCTCTCATATTTGATGAATATGTTTTGCCAGTTTACAGTTCACTTTTCTCCTGACAACGCACAACCCTCACTTCTTTTTGTACGCAATTGTTGACTTATGTTTTATGTATTGTGTTCTAAGTATGCACTTTATATGTGCATCGCTGCTGTAAATACACACTTAATGTTTGCAAATAAAGAAAAATACCCAAGGAATACTGTAGAAGCCACTGCAAGAGGCTTGTCCAAGTAAAAATGCTTTTGGTCAGCAGGTGTCAGTATTACTCTTTGCCTCTCAAAAGCAAGCCAGGTTAGTATCACATGTCACATAAGACTGAATTACAAAGTGGAAATGGCAAAAGAAAATGAGTCATACCGCTGATCTAATGAACTAAAAATGGAGCATTGGATATCATTGCATTGAGAGTAATCGATGCTGAAAAAGTTAATTCACATCACTCAAATGTTCTTAGGGTATGAATCATGTTGTGTTTAAGATTCAAGATTCAAGATTCAAGAGAGTTTTATTGTCATGTGCATGGTAAAACAGCAGTTATACCATGCAATGAAAATCTTATTCTGTTCATTCTCCCAGGAAAAGAAAGAAAACACAAGAAAGAATAAGAACATAAGAAACAAACACATAAACATAAATACCAATAAATTAAGCAACAACAACAGAAGAGACATTAATACAGATATAAATAAATAAATAAATAAATAAAGTGCTATGAGTGTGTGCGTGTGTTGCGTGCGGCGTGTGCGAGTGCTTCGTTGAGAAGCCTGATGGCCTGTGGGTAAAAGCTGTTTGCCAGCCTTGTGGTCCTGGACTTCAAACGTATGTGTTTGTCTTTTTCACCTCTGCTCCTTCGTGGTGCATTTTCTGTGTGTATGGCTTTAAAAAGTAGACATAATACTGATTTATGCCTGCTCTGTGTTTGTTAGTCATTTGGCGCAGGGTGCTCACCAGCTGCGCCGTGTGATGAGGGTGGTAGAGTCAAGAGCCTCTCAGGGTTTCAGGAAGGTGAGCTGTCTCACTTACCAATAGAATACTTTAAAGCATGCATTCATATTTTGGTGAAAATATACACAAATTAACATTAATATTAAGCTCAAACTGTGATTTGGCAAGCAGTAGTTCTTTCCCCTATTGCATGGGTGTCCAAACCTTTTCCAGCGAGGGC
This sequence comes from Dunckerocampus dactyliophorus, assembly GCF_027744805.1. Taxonomy (NCBI): domain Eukaryota; kingdom Metazoa; phylum Chordata; class Actinopteri; order Syngnathiformes; family Syngnathidae; genus Dunckerocampus; species Dunckerocampus dactyliophorus. The sequence goes on along the minus strand of NC_072832.1, from coordinate 20,194,351 downwards.
CACATACTGGAAAATGAAAGGGTGATATTTTGTAAAGCAACACATGTAGATATGCTAAGAAGTTATATATATTTCAAGAACAACAATACATCTCAGCTTTGTCATATAGGTGAAAAAGCTTATTATTAACATGAACTTAGACCTTTACTCTTTTTTTCCCATTTCTGCTGTTGTTGGTTTTTCCCCCAAAATATTTAAACTTTCTTCTTAAAGCCCCCATCACACTAAGGGCCCTGTCACAACTTGACGATTTAGCCAGCGCATGCCTGACGTGATCATTTTGATGGCATACGTTGAACTGCCGATGTTTTTTTCAATTTTGGGCGTATACATAGCGTATTCATAACGGGTTCGACGTATGCATGACGTATTAGTGACTTATATAGAACGTTTCTATAACTTATAGACAACTTATACCAACGAATGCGTAGCGTGTTGCCGGCGTTCACAACTTATGCCCAACACCAGTCTAACTTATGCAAACCGCACGGCAGCGTATGGCCGACGATTACGTGCCGTAGCCTATAAAAAGGCTGCCACTTGATGACACACCTCACTAGACATCGCAGTGTCAACATCACCATCATGCCGAAGAAAATTTCCAAGACTGCTGCCAAGAAGTATCAGGGCAGTGACGGAGGCTGAGGGCGAGGATGTGGATGTAAGAAGGATCCATCAACACCCACAGCCTCCCCCTCCCACTCTCACTCTGATGGAGATGACGCAGGTTGTAACTGCCTCTTCCCGTCCTGTTGGTTCCATTCCCAGTGTCACAGTGCCCTCTACTGGTCAAGCATGTAGCAGTATAAATATGGAGTTCCTACAAGGCATAGCATAATGTACTGTATCTGCAAACACAACAGCCTCCATCTCCTCTCAGCCAACCCTTGCCAAGAAGAGAGCCAAGAAGACTCAGTTTTGTCTCAAAGTATGTTGACGTATTACCAATTTGTGCGTAACTTACAAATAACGTGTGTGAACGGGCGTCAACGATCGCATAACTTATTGCCCGCGTATGCGCGACGTCTGAATCATACGTTGACATACGTCGAAAAGTTTTGTGCATGCACACAATTTTAGGACGACTTGGACGTACTACGACGTATGCCGGCGTGTTTCAGCGTGCTCTTAACTTATACAAAACTTACCCATAACTTATTCGACGTACACCAGCGCATTGGCCAAATTTTTCATACGTTGGCGTAAGCTGGCTAAATCTTCAAGGTGTGACAGGGCCTTAAGCACAAATCAGCAGCAATCAAGGAGAACCAGCCGTAATGAAAACATTTCAAAATTTGCGCTAAATTCAGGAGAGGATTTGAATGCCATTGGAATATGTATCAGGAAAACGAGCTGGCGCTTAATTAGCTTCCTGGATTTTAGCACCTCTGTACTGTGCACACCGGAGGCCGGTGGTAAGATTGGCTCCTTTTTTTCTTGCCGCCATGATGTGATGTAATTGGCGACGCGGAGGTGGCGAGTGACGCTTCAAGGGGCTTGTTGGCTTTCAACCTCTTTTCAGCACCTCTGTCCACACCGGCGGCCACTGGTGAGGTTAACTTGGCTTCTTTTTTCCTTGGCGGTGATGTGAATGTGATATAATGTGAATAAGGCGACTAAAAATAGTATGAATGTTTGGAATGCTGTTTAAGAATATTTAGAATGCAGCCAGTGCAGTTTGACTACCTTTCGAATGCCGTTTGATATTTTTAAACTTCAAATCCACCTTGAAAGTTTTCAGCATGCTAAAATCATTCAGATCAGCCAGAATGGGCCCTAATATTTGGCGTGCACTCAGTACTTGTTCTTTCAACAACTTTTTCCACAACCTACTTTATCAAAAATGCCAACTTTATTTATTGTTTTGCTTCTCTAATATTTAAACTTTATGCTTTATTTTATACTTTATTTGTCCTCATAATACTACAATGTTATTCTCGTAAAAATTACGACTGTTTCTTACGAGATTAAAATTTTTGTCAGTTAATTTTTTTACTTTATTTTTGTAAAATTATTGCTTGATTTTTCAATTTTTGCTGCTGTTGGGTTTTTTTTTTTTTTTGTTTTCTTGTTAAATTATATTTTTAGAATGTGCCACGGGCCTACTTAAAAAAAAAAAATAAACAGCTGCAGGCCGCAAATGACCCCAGGGCTTCACTTTGGACACCCCTGCTTAACTGAGTACTTGAAAAGACAAGGTGAACTACTAATACTTAGTATAATACTGTGGATGCTCCTCAGGCTGCAGCAAGAAAGCTAGCAGAGGTGCTGCTGAGCTCAGTGAGTGAGGACAGCTACTGGCCCCCTCTGGGACCCCCACCCTCCGCCTGGCTCCGTCGAGAGGGAGCCGCCACCTCCAAAGAAGCACTTTACCCTACAGTCAAACCACCACAACGTTATGGCACTGACAGGTTTGAACCCTCTTGCTTTACTTTACATTTCACTGCCTGTTCTTGACATGATCTCCTGACATGATTTTTCAACTTAAATATGTTATATATTGTTTGTAATTATGTTCTATGTTGTTCGTTTTTTGAAAGCGAACGGTAAATTCCCAAAAATTACATTTATAGTTCATGGCGGCAGTAATGATGAACTTTTCCGGAAGTAACACCTCTCAGCTACAAAAGCATAGCGGTGTACGAGCCAGAGGATGTTTACAGCGATTACAGTGGAGATTTCAGCGGTGTGCCAATGGTTTTCAAGGAAAAAAGAAGGGAGAAACATTTGGAGATGAAATAGAGAACTTGCAGAACAAGGACTTAAGCCTTAAGTACGGATGTCCGATATTGGATTTTTTGTGGATAAACGATATTGTCCAACTCTCAATTTCCAACTCTGATAACGATGGATACCGATACCGATATGTGTAACATCACATATCTTTTTCTTGAGTAAAATTGTTGTAAAGTAACAACACTCCTAAAATGAGTACAGTTGTTTTGTTGGCTACTCCACTCATCTCTGAGTAGATAATTCATGTATTACATATTTTATATAAGAATACATTTGTTTCTTGTGCCTTGATTTATGTTATTTTTGGAAAGATTAAATTAATTTTTAGTTTAAGGGGTGTTGTTTAAAATACATGAATTTGCTGATTATTATTTTGATTGAAAACTTTCATGTTCTTATTTTATATTGTTATTTTATTGCATTTATTGCATTAAAACTACTCATTGAAACCACAATATATATATGTGTATATATATATATATATATATATATGTACAGCTGCATAAACAAGGCGTCTCGCAGTGTGCCATTGCTGCTGAGGTTGGAAGCAGTAAGACCGTTATTCTAAATTTTTTGAAAGATTCTGAGCATTATGGAACAAAAACGTCAAGTGGTAGACCGAAAAAAATCACCCCTGTGCTGAGTCGGAGCATCCGATTGGCTGTCCATCAAGACACAGTGCGGTCTTCAACCCAAATTAAGGCCCTTACTGGTGCCGACTGCAGCGTAATAACCATCAGACTGCATCTGCGGGAAAAGGGTTTAAAAAACAAAAAACTAATTCAAATTCTCCTTCAACGCCACAAAACTGCCCGTTTAGACTTTGCCAGGGAGCATCAAACATGGGACATTGAAAGGTGGAAAAAGTTTTATTCTCTGATGAGAAAAAATGTAACCTGAATGGTCCAGATGGCTTCCAACGTTACTGGCATGACAAGGAGATCCCACCTGAGATGTTTTCTACCCGGCACAGTGGAGGGGGGGGTCCATCATGGTCTGTGGTGCTTTTTCATTCAGTGGAACACTGGTGCTTCATGTGGTGCAGGGTCGTCAAATGGCTTGCTTACGTGCAGATGTTGCAGCGGGCATCCCTCATGACTGAGGGCCCTCGTCTGTGTGGTAACAGCTGGCTTTTTCAACAGGACAACGCTGCAGTTCACAATGCTTGCTTGACCAAGGACTTCTTCAGGGGGAATAACATCACTCTTTTGGACCATCCTGCGTGTTCCCCTCATTTAAATCCCATAGAGAACATCCAGTGTGGGGGACACGGCCTCCAGTGCTCCTATGACCACGGGCACCACTGTTGCGTTCACCTTCCAGGCTCTCTCCAGGTCTTCCTTGAGCCCCTGGTATTTCTCGTGTTCCTTTTTCCTGATATTGCCATCATTGGAGATGGCTACATCGATCACAATGGCTGTCCACTGCTGCTTATCCATGATCATGATGTCCGGTTGGTTGGCCACAACCATCTTATCGGTCTGTATTCGGAAGTCCCACTGGATCTTAGCCCTCTCATTTTCCACCACCTTGGGAGGTGTTTCCCATTGCGATCTCCAGTCCATATTCTGCACAGATGTTTCTGTACACTATACCTTGGTTATGGTTATAGCGTAACCATACTCTTGGTTATGGCGTTCCATGTATTCTTTTCCTGCCAGTATCTTACACCCTGCTATTAGGTGCTGGACTGTTTCAGGGGCCTCTTTGCACAGCCTACACATGGGATCCTGCCTGGTGTGGTAGATCTGGGCCTCTATTGCTCTGGTGCTCAAGGCCTGCTCCTGTGCTGCCATGATTCGCGCCTCTGTGCTGTCCTTCAGTCGAGCCCTCTCTAGCCATTGGTAGGACTTGTTCATATCCGCCACTTCAGCTATCTGTCGGTGGTACATCCCATGCAGGGTTTTTCCTCCCATGATGGTTCCTCCAACTCCTTCTTTTCCAGTTTCCACTGCCTGAGACGTTCACTAAGTGCTTCATCTCTTGGGGCCATCTTCCTGATGTATTCGTGGAGCTTGGATGTTTCGTCTTGGATAGCAGTCCTGATGCTCAGTAATCCTCGGCCTCCCTCTTTGCGCTTAGCGTATAACCTCTCGATACTGGATTTGGGGTGGAACCCTCCGTGCATGGTGAGCAGCTTCAGTGTTTTAATATCTGTGGTCTGAACTTCCTCCTTTGGCCAGCTTAATATTCTAGCAGGGTATCTGATCACTGGCAGGACATAGCTGTTCATCCCCAGCCACATTTCTCCAGTCCGGATGACATTCCGATGTCCACGCTGTAGATCCTGGTGGTGTGGATCCACACATATATATATATATATATATATATATATATACATACACACATATATATACACTCCTGATCAAAATCTTAAGACCATTGCCAGTTGTTCTAATGTTAGAAATAGAAGGATTCCTAGATATGTAAAAAGGACATATATCTAAAAATAAGACAACTTTAAAAGAGGTTTTCCCATTTTACATACTTTATTGAAACAAAAGCCAAAATACAAGCATGTTGTGTCAGTGTGTTAATGGTTAACTCCGAATGTAAATAAATACACAGAATATTGTCATGACATTGTATGGTGATTTGATGGCAGTGACTTCAAGATGCAGAGTTGACCCAGTGCAGGTAAAAACTATTTTTATCAGTCGTAGAGCAGAAACCAGAAAGCGTGCAGCAGGAATGTGTAACAAAAGACAAAAAGCTAAGCAAATAACAGCGGAATGGCAAACAGGGACCAATACATACACACATACAATGCTCTGACCAACTAAAGACTAAAATCATAAGAAACCAAATTAGCCACACGTGGGTCCCAGACAACTGTTGTTTTCCCCTTACATGGTTGGGTCCCTCAATGTTCTTCTAACGTTCCCTCTAAAAAAAACAAACAAAAAAAAGAAAGAAAAGTTTGAAGACAAGAATAAATACAAAATTGCAATTTTTCTCATCACCACAAGTGATTGAAAGATTTCAAATTAATTTCATATTTTGAAAATTCACCAACTGAGACAAATAGAAGAAGCATTTTAAATTTACCGTCTGTGTGAGGCAAACTTGACTGTTTGCCAGATGGACTCCTCAAACTCTGCTTGTTTCTGGCCGGGGACATTCTTCTGACCGGTCGATACAGTACAAAGTCACAATGAAGCCAAGTTACACATCAAAACTTCATCAGTCAAGCTTGGCATGAAACTGAAGTATACAATAAACTAACACTAAGAAAGGTTAGATTGCAACTTCCTGGTCATGAAATGGTATTAAACTGGAAATGAAAAACTGAAAGCCTTTGTACCTTGCAGTGGGTCCAGAGATGTATACATTGGTGTCTAAGACGTCTCCAATCCCGGGTGACTGGCTACTTGGTAAACCGGTTGTTGAAAAGATGTATCAGGGTGCGTGGTGTTGACTCGTCTGAAAATAGATATGGATGTTGTTCAGTTCTTTATGGTCGACATGGCACCCATGGTATTTGCAAAAGATGAATCTATGGTGTTACATGAGTCAATAAAAAAAACATACATGAAGGAGGTGGTGACATAGAAATCTGCTGGCACACAAACACATCAGTGCATTTCAATTCAATTAATTTATCTAGTGCCACATCACAACAGCAGTTATCTAATGGCACTTTACACATGGTCACATATTAAAACAGAGACCCAACTGAAACCCTGCATGAGCAAGCACTTGGCGACAGAGGCAAGGAATCAGATCAGTCACATGACATACACTAGGTGGTTCATAATGAATGTTAGCTCCAAGCTAGAAAATCTGAATTTATTGGCAATGTTCTTAAATATGTGCATAGCTGTTAATTTAGATGGCTTGCAGGCATACGCACAGTCCTGAACAACTTTGTTGATTTCTGACCACATTCATCTGGAAGGAAAGCGTGTTCAATATGTACAGTTAGGGAAAAAATATTGAATTGTAAAAATAATGTAGTCTGTACTGAAGGAGTCTTACCGTCACCAAGTCTGATGCCAACCACTTTGGGCGTCTACACTGCCTCAGTTTAGAGATGGTCACATCATCCTCCATCTTCTTCAGTCTCCTATGCCAGTTGTAGTTGTGGGTTCTTGTAGCTGGTCCCAATGTGGAAGTAGTTGAACTGCTTCTTGCACACACAGCCTTTTGCACGTTTTCCACTTCTAGCTTTGCCCTGTTTCATCGCTTTGTGTAGGCCTGTGGCCAATATCTGTAAACATGAGATTGGCCACAGGCAATCCCTGGAATGAAAATTAAAACAAAACCATATGTGCCAGGATATGCATCTCTCTGGATTGCATTGGAGCACCCAGTACAGCATGTTGTTTTGCTCAGATCACTCAATAAGTCAACGTGACAGATGCAGGCTTGACAAATATAACTATAGGTGAATTGTATTGGCTGTACAGGTACAACCATCACAAGTTGTACAGGCACTCAGTCATATCAACAACCACTACAAGTCCATCAATAAATGGGGTGCAGCGGAGTGAAAATGAAATGGCCGAGCTATGTTAACAAGTAACATACCTACCAATCAGCATTTTAGGTGGTCAATTCAAACTGGACAAAGGAATGCCAGTTACCCCCTGTGATGTACGATAGTGTAGCTCATGCCCTAAAAACACTTTTTTTTAATGCATCTGCTCCGAATACCAGCGCATTAAAAGAGAAAGCAAGGAAGTGTTTCTTTGGTCATGCATTTACTCTGTTATCAACGAGCGGTCACGAGAGTGCCGCCGCAGCGCACCTCCACAAGCTGTGGAAGCCTGCAGCCAGTCTACGCATATAGCGGGGGTCATTTAATGAAATTGCTATGAAAACACAGCATGGTCACACTCATTTGTTAACACTACCACCTCCCTGTGAAATATGTAAACCAGGGATGTCCAAAGTGCGGCCCGCGGGCCATTTTTGGCACACATTTTTTATGAAAAAAACTAAACTAAGAATTTACCTTAAATATATGGATTAAAGCCTTTACAAAAAAAATAAAACGTGTACATCATGGCCAATTATGCAAAATCGACAAGTCACAAACAAAGAACAAGATACTAAAAACATTATAAAAGAGTCTCGATTAGTTTGCTGTTGGTAGCAGTTTTTAAGGATTTCATGCTTTATTTTATGTCACTTATAGATGTCACATAGGCTACAAGAACATGTGGAATTCTCTTTTTTTGTGTGTATATGATCATTTTGATGATGGTTATCTATCCAGTGTAAAGACAACATGGCACACACATATAGGCAAAAGGTTAAGGAGAGGTGTCCCCTTCCGTCCTGATGACTTGTATGGAGGCTGCAGTGTGTGGGATGGGTTGGCCAAACCTGTTAAAAAAAATGGTTTAACTGGTTTGCCCTTCTCACATCCCCCTCAATGTGGGCACCTCTCTTTAAGGTCTTCTAAGGCTCAGAAGGTCTTTGATGGCACTTGTTATCCAGGGCTTGTTGTTGACAAAGCAGCGTACTGTCCTTATATAAATAATGAATATCCATCCATCCATCCATTTTCTATACCGCTTCTCCTCATTAGGGTCGCGGGAGTATGCTGGAGCCTATCCCAGCTGACTTCGAGCGACAGGCAGGGTACACCATGGATTGGTCACCAGCCAATCGCAGGGCACATATAGACAAACAACCATTCTAAATAATGAATATAATTAATTAAATATAATCTTTCATCTTGGCAGTCAAATTCATTCATTCATTCAGCAGAACACACAGCAAAACAATACCCCGCTAGCTTTTTCTCTCTATGGAGCGACAGCAGTGACACGTTAGCCTACCAAAAAAGTCATTAATCTCCGTCCTCATCTTCCTCCTGGGAACTAAAACGACTAAGGTCATCCTGTTCCTTAACTATTAAACATCCTCGTAATTCCTTCATCACACACCTTGTCAGTCTCTCTGCCTTTCACTGCCGCTGACGGTGTTGCATTCGTCTCGAGGCAAATTAGCCCTTTGGCTTGAGGTGTCCTCTTCGTCGCGCAGTAGTCCAGCCTTTCGAAACTTGTTGGTGATAGTGTAGCGTTCGAGGTGTAGGGCATCTAAAGTCACACTTTGACAGAAGCTGACAAACTTGAACTCTTTTGGAGTGGACTTGCTGGCTCCGTTTATTCAAAACGTGAGCACAGCATATCACAACACCAGTCGCCTTTATATGACATCTTCCATCATCATCCCACCTTCCAGGCATGACCAATCAACCTACACTAACTGAAAGTGTTACAATAGTGATGGTTACTTACTTATTACGTACTGATATCGATATCAAGGATCTGGATGTCGTTTCAGTCGACCACGACTACACAGAAAGTTAAATCGCTAGTCAGCATGCTCATTCTCAGGAAAACACTTTCCCCTAGCGTGTTGGTAGAGAATTGCAAGTCACCATTACCCATTCAAATCTCATTACAAATACATGTCCCGTTATATCCGTAGTCACAGCAACCTGTCTAATCCTGTCCACGGTTTGATAAAATCATCTCATGTTTTTAGATTAGAGGAAGAGGAGGGACACAAGTAAAGCTGAGGAATAACTGCTATTGTGCTGTCAATTAATTGCTTCTTTTAAAAGGCCCCAATGATATCTGGTAAACATGTCCCATAATAGGACTGTGAAGAAAGTGATCAGTACTGCAAACACTGCATGTGTGTGTGTGCGTGTGTGTGTGTGTGTGTATGGGTTTGTGAGAAAGACGTGAGAACATGCTGTGTAGAGATGATACTCCTAAGGTGGTCTGTGTTGGATTACACACCAGGTGAGTCCGAAACCTGACACCTCTGGCAAAGTGGCACACTGACTGTGAAGGCTTAAGTCAATGATATGTGTGTGTTGACAAGACAAAGACAGCCTTCCAATAGTGTCTTGTGTCTCTTTTTTTCAATGCAGTTGCTTCTGTCCCCAGGACGTGGTAGAAGAGGCTGTGTTACTGCTTCTCATTACCGAGTCCATGGTGAGACATAAACACGCATACTGAAATGCATAGGCAAACAGCTGTTTCCTCCTCTTCATCACGCTAAATATCTTTTTGTCCATGCAGGCCAGTGGTGATGCAGTCATCAGCCGGCAGCCAGACCAGGCTGAGGCGCGCCAGACCACTATGCAGGATTCGGTCTCAGTCTACGACTTGCTCACTATCGGCATGGCCAGGAGGGGGCAGTACACCATGTTGTCTGAGGTGGGTGAGACACACTCACCACCATGCTGCAGGTCTGGGTGGTGTCGAGCAAATGAGTGAGAGATGTGTTAGGGGCAGCATTGTCTTGGCTAAAGCTGTTAATGATCGCCCCCATCAGCCGACAGTAAGGGGATTACATGTCTCCTTCCCTTTGTTTCTACTTCCTATCCCTTTTTTCACGCCATCCCCCAGCCTAGGTCACACTTGGATCTTCTACTCTAACTTTAACCTTGCTTAATCTCATTTTTCCTTGTATTGTGACCTCTGTACTCTTGTAATTGTTACATTATTTTGTGATATGTTTTACACTTAACATGTTGGCTATTAGTTTAAATGAATTAATTGAAACAGGGACTAGCTTTCTACCCATTTTTCCACAAACAAGCATACTGTATCATGGGTTCAGCAAAACCGAGCTTTTCTGTTCTTCTACCTCATTTTTATGAAAGTGGAACTGTTTTCTAAGACAAGGCAAAAATATTCTGTTTTTGTTTTTTTAATGACAGTCTTAAAATACCATAAACCTGCAGTGTCTGCAGGACCTTGGTTAGTGTCATTAATCGGTTCCATGGTTAGTTTCATTAATCGGTTCCAGATGATCCGACTCTAACCAAAACGCACTCTAATCGAATCCATTTTTCCCATAAGAAATCATGTAAATCCAAAAATGTTAGTTTCACAATTATAGTGTTACATGCAGAATACAATTTAAATGCATAAAATACATATAAATGTCAATTGAGAGAGATAAATTAACATTTAAGGTTACTTTTACCTTCATTGAAGATGACCGCGACTGCGAAAAGGGAATTTCCACAAAGTAGGATTTAATATTAATAAATGAAATAATTTTGTAGTTAGAGTGTAGGAAACCTGTTTATGACTTTCTAAATACAATTTTTTACCATTGTAGACATGAAATAACACCCCTATAGTCAAACTTTACACTGCCATTATTTTTGGTTTACACCACATCTGACTAAAAGAAACGCTGACATTGCCAGACAAGCACGACTAAGGAGGAAGCAGGGTTTGATACAATCAACATGGACAAGTAACTGTAAAATCTTCATAATGATGAATGGACCTCCAGAAGAAGCCAAAGTAATGATTATTAAAGACATCACAGATCTGCAAAAGTACCAGAGGAATCAACCCACGAGAGATCAGTAACCAGTCAAACATATAAAACATCAAATAGATATTAGAGACAATTGGGCCTTACTACACATATCTTGGATAACGATATACTGTACATCCGCAGACAAACGTCTTCGCACATATTAGACACATTGCTCAACTGTAATGCGCATCACTGCAGGAACACAAGAGATGCTTTAAACATAGCAAGCTACTGAGCTAACTAGTTAGCCTCCAATTTGTTTATTCTAAACTTAAGAAAGGGTTTCAACCGGAGTGAAGAAGAAGGACCAAGTAAGAGGACAATGCCTTACTTACTTCCACACGGAATGGGAGGAGAGCTTTTTTTCCACTCTATCATGTTGCTGATAGTCCATAGTCGATCAAGAAACAGCGGCCATTTATTAATTAATTAGTTCTTGAAAACCTGCAATAGAGTGAGGGAGCGATGTTTGAACGGCAGTGTAGCAGTGTATATTTTGGGGTGCGATTTACCACATTCAAAACAACATGTAATTATGTCAACAAAAGCCTCCAAACTTGCCATTTTGTATATTCTGAATTCTTAATTCTCTTCTCCTTGGTTTGTTTACCCGCACACACAAGTAAAACCACTTCTGGGTGAACTCGACGTACTGTAATGGAATCACAAAAATCAACATTATATGCTTATTATTCATTTTCTTCAAATTTGATTTCATTCAGAAATGTAAAATAATCCAAAACAAATGAACGAATGATGCGCAGATGTGCTGTTGTTCTGTGCCACTGACTGGTCTAAAGGAAAGAGCATGATTGTTAGAAAGTACGGAAAACGTGAGAAGCTGAACTGAACCAAAATTTGAAAAAAGTAGAGACAAGACATACAAAAAGTACAAAATAATCTAACCAGAAGGAAGTGAATTTATCCAGATGCATGCGCCCACGGTCCACCGGAGCGGCGGCCACTCGTGCCTTTTAAGCAGCTGCGGGCCCATTAGAATCACTTGGGACCTGTCAGCTGATGATCAACTGGAGAGAAAAAGAGTAGAGGCACAGCCAAACAACGGCTCAGGGATCGTAACAGCCGTTTTAGAATGCTAAAATTGTAAATATTTCGATTAGTTTTGATGTTAGAGTGCTGACAAGTTGTTTAAACAACATGCATCAGTTTACTAGTTGTCTCTTTTATTGTGTCCAATTTGGCTGAACTGCATGCTAACCTTTTAACCGGAGGTGAATTTGGGATTGGTCATAGAGAAGCATTTGTTTGCACTTCCATGGTGATGGCTTTCCTTTTCTTTGGCACACTGCCGTTTGGGAGGCATAGTGAAAAGTCCAAAAAGTGAACTAATAAGCGATGTTATTCTTCCTCAGTGTGGCTGAGCAGGCACACATTGTATTCTTCCACCCAGCACACTGTGCTCTGCGTGGTGTATTCTCCCACCGTTTATAGATCAAAATGTATTTTACGTTTACGTTGTAACAACACAGAGCGGCGTACACCGAGGATCACCTGTGCTGTACTGCAAGACGACTTTTTCTGCACCTTCAACGGTCAAATGAGTTTTGAATAGTTTGCTGTCATTTAATGAAAATATGAGACAGACCTTTTCTGCTGTCTAGCTGACTGACAACATCTGGCTGAGCTGCACTGCCTTGCACCCCCCTTCTCATCCACACACATCAGTCACATCATTATGGACTGAAATAGTGCAGAGTGGGTAGTGATGGTGACTGACAGCCATTTCAAGAAAGAAAAATGTGCCAAACCAGAGAAGCCACCGGATTTAGCAACCCTATAAATGAGACAAAAAGGAATGTGTTTAGGTTCATAATACTGATCATCTTATAAGGACGTTTGTGACATCAGTGCGCAGAGCATGCATGACATCAGCTTTTTAAACATTCAACTATTGTCACCAGTCTGCATTTATACTTGCAGTGTCTGGAACGGGCAATGAGGTTTTCATTCAACGAGTTCCACCTCTGGCACCAGCTGGGCTTGTCACTCATGGCGTCTGGGAAGGTGAGGTCATTTCCCCTTAAATGCCATCAACAGCCGCTTCTTACATTCACGGTGTCGCTGCAGAAACATGCAGCGCATGGTTACACAAAGGGTTGAGGCATTGATAACAATCAATTATACAAAATACCCCTGTATAACGTCTCTTGATACACTTGATACACAACCATAAATTGCATAAACTGTCTTGGAATGTTGATTATGATTATTAAATGGTGTAGAATATCGTTGTCGTTTTGACATAACAACTTGAATGAATAGTGGTTACGATAAGGGAAATTGCATAGATCCTCCATGTTGCTTGTCTCCCTCAGTGTGTGTGTGTGTGTGTGCACGAGTGTGTGTGTGTGACAGAAAAATTGATCTGGGTTCCACTAAAAAGTGACGCTGATCAATGAGGGTTCTAGAAATAGGCTGGTCCCAAGAAGGAGAAGGGGCCGCATCAGTGTCGTCAGTTCCGCTTCTATTTAGGGCCAGACTGTTGTGTGCAAATGGGCTCATGCGAGCACAAGTGCATTTGCACATAGTCCATTATTGACCTGGCATACATTTAGTTGGTTTTAAATTGGTCGAACAAGGCTTAACGTATTAATTATTCATGTATTTTGCAGCTACATGATCACTGACTGTTGCATATACTGCAGATCCCCGCTTTTCACAGGTGTTATGTCCGGGCTTAATGTTGATGCTCTTCTCTGATTTCAGATCAGCAGATCTGCTTCTTCCTACTTATTTTTGGACATGTGTAATTGGCGAATTGTAACAAAGTATTCCAATGTAACCTGTATGCATGTTTGACATAAATTAAACCGTACCATACCATACATTTGTACATTCAGCTCCAGAACCCTTCCCTTCTTGCTTCAGTTGCCATTGTTCACTGGCGAAACAATCCAAAGGCCTTAATATGCCTCACGCACTTATTACACACATTTAAAGTATAAAATGTGTAGGAAACGATCGATGACTGTCACAGCTCGTGCTTCTGTAGCCACATAAACTCAGTACACAACTATGGCGTGTTCAAAGACCACCGAACAAAGTGCAAAACATCATCAGTGACACATAAACATGTAACAATTGTCCGCTTCATAATAGCGGTACATGTATGTACTGCATTTTACCTGTATTGATTAATTAATTCATAATAATAGTACATGATGATAATAGTATTGATTGTTTATTTCTATTAATTAATGGTTACCAACTTTTAGTGAATGAAATGTGTTTTTTGTGGTAAAAAAAAGCCTTTTTTGGAGGAAAAAAAAATCTTTTTTGACCAAAAATCTGCAAAGCTGGGAATGTCCACTGTACATGACTCACAATGTGTGTGTGTGTGTGTGTGTGTGTGTGTGTGTGTGTGTGTGTGTGTGTGTTTCAGGCTGTCGGTGCTGTTTCTGTTTTTAAGGAATGTGCCAGGATGAGACCAGAGGACCCTTCATTGCCCCTGTTGGCTGCCAAAGTTTGCATTGGTCATCTGCATTGGGTAAAAAGAACAGTCAACAAATGAATACTGTAAACATGAATTCATGCAAAGAACCCACTCAAAGTACAGTTAAGATTTGTTTCACTATTTTTTCTCTTATCTTTTTCAGATAGTTTGCTGTTAGCATATTCCTTGTGTTGCCAATGTTATCATGACATGCAGACCATTCGGGCAGGCGCACATGGCCAGAATCACGGGCAGCTTGGATAGTCCTGCTGTTCATGACCTAGACAAGCTCCAGAAAGTCACATCAAAAGTGGCATTTTGGGAGGGGAGAGAAAGAATGAACAAGGGCGAGATAGAAAGATACAGAGAAAAGGACCAGATTAGAAAAGAGGAGTTAACAGGGGTGAGTGTGGAGAGCACATCTGTCAGTGGCTGGAGATCATGCTAGGCCGGAGAGACAGTAAGGAGCTTACGGTCTTAATCACAATGGGACTCAATGGTCATTGCACAGTGGCGCATTATATAAATGGGCCACCATTATCCACCACGCACTGGAGAGTCTGGACTGTTATGCAGACGCCGCCAACAAATTTACAATGTTTTGGTCTGTTGATGCGTGCCAGAGAGCGCCACAATCGCAGCACTTAAAATCTGATGTTCCCTCGCCAATCCTATGACATCACCACGTAATTCCTGAAAAGCAGTTTTCTGCTGGTGTCCATTCCAGTAACACATTTCAGGAACCACTGAGCTAATCCTGACTCCTCCTTTGTTCTTAACACTTCACTTTAGCTCCACTTTTCTACTCATGTGCTGTGATCCACCCTCTATCCACCCCACTGTCTTCGTGAGCTAACTGTGTGTCTGTTTGTCTTCCAGTTCTCAGAAGCAGAGGCTTTGTCCCAAAGTGTTGTGTCGATGGGAGAAGGAGCTGGAGAATTTCTTCCCCGGGCCTACCTAGCTTTGGGACTCTCCTACAGTCTGCAGGCTTCTGATGGTGACGATGCACAAAATAACATTAACAAACATTACTGATTGGGTTCATTTTCAAGTCAGGCTTTGGATGCCCAAAAGGTGGTTGCATGGTTTAGCAGCCAAAAGACACTCATTAATATTGCAGAATTTCTTGGCACATGTCTGTGTTGAGTCTGCATGCTGTTTCCTACTTCGGCTTCCTCCCACATTCCAATAACATGCATGTTAGGCTAATTGGAGGCCAGTCGAAGGTGTACCCTGTCTCACACCCAATGTATACTGGGATAGGCTCCAGCTCACCCTCAGCCCCAATGAGGACAGGTTGCATAGAAATTGGATGGATGAATACTGTATACGTACAGTAAGGACAAACACAATACGTTCCAGGATGCTAGTTGAACTCCACTTCGTTCGAATTTCGAAAAAAAAAAAATCTCATTTGAGATAAAAATAGCAAATAGCAAATTTTGAGGGTCAAAATATTAATGACATATCAAAAAACATTAATGAAAAAGTAAAACTAAAACTATTTGAGTAATGTACGGGTGTTGTGATTCATGCATCTCGCTTTTTCTGTTCTTTTTCTAGAAGTAGGGGTGTCCCGATTTGATAATGACATCAGACATCAGCAAAAACAAGTATCGGATGATATAGTCCTGCATTGAAAATGTACTATACACTCCTGATCAAAATTTTGAGACCAGTTGAAAAATTGCAAGAATTTACATTTTGCACTCTTGGATCTTAAGGAGGTTCTAAGTAGAGCCTCAAAATGCAAAAAGAAAAAATGGGAGTTAGACAAACAATTTTTTGAGTAAGCAATTTATTACAAACGAGTATCAAAAGTTTAAGACCATAGCTAAAAAAAAAACAACCTAAAACATAATTAGTATCATGACACCAATAGACACTTGAAAAAGTTAGTAGGTACCCGATGGACGTAATATAGCACTTCCCCGTGTGAGAAAAACGAGCTCCAAACTAACCGCATTGCTTGTTTGTTTTAAAAACAAAATGTCACTGTGGTAAAATGTCACACTTGGACGCCGGATACGAGAAGCAAAGCGGATAATTCCAGCTAGTTAGCTGCGGATAGGTAGGCAAAGCATGCAAAGAAAGAGGCAAGAGAAGTCGAACACCAATAGGTCTGACAAGGGAGTGATCAAACACACTGCCATGGATTGGCGTAGCCTGTGTCAAGCTGTCAAACTGAAACCATTGAGATGTTACAGACTAGCCTTGATTCTTGCAGCAATACGGGACAAAGTGCGTTCCTTGTTGGCTCAATACGGGTGTTGGCAACCCTTCGTGACACAGCACGCGTGCACATTCATGTCATGCCTGTGTTGACTTGACATGAATTGTCATGTTACCGCCGCATGATGATCGTTTTTTGTGATCCGCTTTGAAATGCATTATCGGCATATGCGATCACATATTTTTTACGGAAATCATCCGATACTAATCGAGGGCCGATCTTTGGGAGCTTTCCTACCTAAAATCCCCCTAAAATAGAAATAAAATATTCAAAAAAGGAGTCAGTAATGAGTACCTGTGCCATTCTTGTTAATCACGTCAGAAATTGGTTTGGGCATGCTTGATGCTGGTGTTTCCAGGAAGCTAGTGGGAATGTTGCTCCAGGTGGTGAAGATGGAGGGCATCCACTGTCTGGAGCTGATGTCCATTTTTGTAAACTTCCCTTGCCATCCATCCCCAAATGTTCTCAATTGGATTTACAAAGATCAGTGAAACACGCAGGATGGTCCAAAAGAGTCCTGTGTCAGGCGGGCATTGTGAACTGCAGTGTTGTCCTGTTGAAAAAGCCATTCATTACCACACAGACGAGGGCCTTCAGTCATGAGGTATGCCCCCTGCAACATCTCCACATAGCCAGTTGCCGTTTGACGCCCCTGCACAACCTGAAGCTCCATTGTTCCATTGAAGGAAAAAGCACCCCAGATCATGATGGCGCCCCCTCCACTGTGCCGTGTGGAAAACATCTCAGGTGGGATCTCCTTGTCATGCCAGTAACGTTGGAAGCCATCAGGACCATCAAGGTTGCATTTTTTCTCGTCAGAGAATAAAACTTTCTTCCACCTTTCAATGTCCCATTTTTGGTGCTCTCATGAAAATTACAAACAGCAAGGAGACCTTTTTTCTTCTTAAAAGCCTTCTCTCGCAGATGCCGTCTGATGGTTATTGGACTGCACTCTGCACCAGTAATGAACAACCTTCATTCAGCTGATGAACAGCCTATTTCACTTTAACGGTTGTTTAGACTAAATGCTTACTCAAATATAAATTCATTTTGATAAGGCGTGTTTGAGCACTCTGATACAAGCAGTTGATTCCTGACTCTGCCCAAGCACGTCTGACCAGCAGCGGCCAGATAGAGCCCATGAAATCACAACAAGGGCGTGTGCTAATGTGGTAACAACGTAGCAGAAATACTAGTAGGAGTGATGTCAGTCGCGTGGCAGTGTTTGTTGTTCAAGTTGGAAGGAGACGTTCAAACTGAGCACAAAACTTGTCATGCATACCTCTTTGCACATTTGAAGCAGCATCACGCGGAAAACTCCCACGGGATGGCAAAAACTCATTAACTGTATATAAAAGAGCCAGCCTATACCGGTGGTGAGTAACGTCGGTTTTAAGCGCTTATGTGAGCACCCAGAACCTCGCTATATTAGCTTCACTGACACTACATTGTAGATAAAACTATACCGCAGATGCATAAAGAAGTAAATGGGTCAGTTTTTCTCATACCTACTGTTGCTGACTATTGTCCTCTGTTTGAGTAATATCACTTGAGCAATCATTTTTTCACATTCCACATTAGAAAATCAGTATGGTAATAAAATTTGACATATCGGATTGACATTGGTGTCGGCTGCAGTATATTGGTTTAGTATTGAAAGTGAAAAGGTTGTATTGGGACACCCCTAAATAGAAGTTACCCACTCTCCATCACAACACTCTCCCTATATTTGATATCATGTGATACGGTGATGCATGCATATGGTGATGCTGGGGTCTTACTGCTTTGATTTTGAGTCCTCTTACTTGCACATAAGTCTTGTGTGTATTCGTGTGTGTGTATTCTTCTTCCTTTGTTCTAATGTTCTTCTCTTAACACCACATGTTGAGCTTGGTCCTCCTTTAAGAATAAGAGTCACAAAAAAGCAAAACAAAGCCAAAGAAAACTCTAAATGTGTAGATTATCAATGAATTGCCCTCAGCGATATGCTGATGTCTCATGACATCATCCACGAAAGCCTTCCTAACTTGTAAGATTTTTGCGTCTTTAGTGGCGTATTTGCTCCCAAAAATGTGAGAAAATCCCAAATTGTACTACCTCAGGTCCGTCCGACTGTAGAGGTGCTGCTGTGCTAATAAAAATACAGTAATCCCTTGTTTATTGCATTTTATAGGTTCCAGACCTGACCGGGATAAGTGAATTTCCGCAAAGTAGGATTCCTTATTTATAAATGGAATATTTTTGGAGTTACAGCATAGAAAGCCTGTTAATGCCCT
The DNA here is from genome assembly GCF_027744805.1 of Dunckerocampus dactyliophorus. Lineage (NCBI taxonomy): Eukaryota > Metazoa > Chordata > Actinopteri > Syngnathiformes > Syngnathidae > Dunckerocampus > Dunckerocampus dactyliophorus. The sequence continues at coordinate 20,175,345 of NC_072832.1, read as the reverse complement.
TCTAAATATGTTTTTTAACATTATTTAAAGGCCTCTAGGCATGAAATAACACCTTTACACTCCTATAACACAATATAGTAGACATAATAAAATAAGCAATTTAAGACATAAATAAGATTTGTGCTCGTGTGTGTTGCTGTAAATGTGTTCCAGTGCTAGGGGAGCAGAATGGGGGTCGGACAGGAAGTGACGTCGGGGGTTCAGAGTTGAGTTGAAATCTGTCGTAGGTTACGGCTGCAACAGTAGCCCGTGTTAGGGATTATTGTGCCTGTTGTGAGATTATTCAAACCTGCAAAAAAAGCCTGTTGTTCCGGTGATCGGGTCTGGTGCTTATGTGTCACACCTAGTGGCCACTGTGGAATACTACATATCACAACGTCTTTGAACGTGTCTTCTGAATGTCTTATATTTGTATTTTACTTCATTTAGCCATTTTAAAGCTTGAAAATACATCAATAAACTTTGCTTAAATCTGCATATTTTTGACTAACAATAAGCCCTATTCGACCACGAAACAGCATGATTTTTTAATTATATATATTTTAAAACTTGTGATAGGTTGAAGCTGAGAAATTCAAACTGCAAAGTGGCAAAGGATTACTGTATTTCTAAAACCAATTTACTGGATGTCTTGCTGAGCCGTTATCCGCTAAGATATTGAATCCACATGTACAACATGTGGATTGTATGTGCTAACAGTAAAGTAAATAACCTGCTGATTCTGTCCTTCTTACTTAGCCTCTCTGAAAGAAGATCGGAATGAGTACAACAAAAAAGCACTTCGGATTCTGAGAAAGTAAGTCCCGGTTATTCCAGCCAAATGTTCTATAACTTGTCAGTCTAGTCCAGGGAAGAAAATCAAGTGCCATAATTTTCATGTGGGCCTAACACTCTAGCAGCAGCAGTGGCAGAGCCAGACATTTTTTTATTGGAGTGGCCAAGGTGAGACCATTACTCAGATAGGGGTGGCAATAAGTTGAGACCTGAAACGTCTAGATGGCCGGTGGGGTGGCTGAAGAGTGTCCACCACGTAGCTCCGCCACTGTGCAGCAGTGTTTTTGTAACATTGAATTGTAACATTCCTATTTGTGAGTATAGGTGACATAGAAAATGGATGGATGGAAGGAGCGAGCTAGCTTACTACTTACTAGCCGCCCACGTTTGTTTACACGCTTGAGAGGCGGTTTGATGAGGTCATATTTTGCACACCGGCAAATATGGGAGCCCATAGGCATATATACAGTGTTATATTTATTACTGTCTTTCATTATAGGGAAAAATCCTGATACCAATATTGACCGATATTACATTTTTTATGCCAATATCAGGCCAATAATATTGGTGGGCCGATATTGACAGACATTCCTACTATTGATTTTAGTGTGTACACCTTAGTTTTCTCAGGTCCAGGTGAATTTAATTATTGTGCGTTAATTAAAGATCTAATACCTCATGCAGTCTAAGCCGATGAACATCGTGGCTGCTGAACGTATCCATCTTCATCTGATACCTGTGTTATTTTAGCCGTGTAAGATGCTAGTGCAGGAGTAAAAACTACACAATTGGTTTCAGTGCAATGCAATTTTTGGCACAGCTAGTTATGGCTTTATGTGTCTTCACAGGGCTCATTCCTTGGATCCACTGGATTCTCACATTGCCATGTGCCTGGCTCTTCAGTTGGCACTTGTTCGCCAGGTGAACACACACAAGTCAACTGTCATGTTTGTTGACATGTGTTCTTGAAAGATATTGCTGTTTTCCACCAAGCAGGAAGTCCTTACAGCAGGGTATCGAGAAATTTTGGTTGATTAGACAACACATTTTCCTACTAATTTAAATGTATTTAAATGCACATAAACACAAATGTAATATACAGGAGCTCTGGCAGTGACATCCCCACATTTTAGATCCCACATTTAAGTTAGAAATATTAGCACATTAGTTTTTAATGCACATTAACAAGTTACATTCATACATGTCACCTGTCCATCCATTTTCTTCCACATATCCGAGCCCAGCTCGCAGGGGCTGCAGTCTCAGTAAGATTGCCCAGAATTGCTTGTCTTCGGTTACCTATTCAGCTCCACCAGGGGGCGACACTGAGGCATTCCCAGACCAGCTGTGAGACATAGTCCTTTGCGGCTGGGCATGCCCGGAGCACCTCACAGGTGAGGTGTCTGAGAGGCATCCGAAATAGATGCCTGAGCCACCTCAACTGGCTCCTCTCCATGTGGAGGAGCAGCGGCTCTAGTCTGAGCCCCTCCAGAATGAGTTCCTCATCCAATCTGTACTGGACAGTCCAGACACCCTGCATGGGAGCTCATTTAGGGGTCTTGTGTCCACAATCTAGCAACCACCCAAAGCTTCCAACCATAGGTGAGGTTAGGGACGCAGAGTGACTGGTAAATTGAAACATCACAATGACAGTTTGATACAGTGACGGCATTACCGCTGACCAAGTATATAAAACTAAGAACAAAAAAATCACTTTAAAACATAATCACTGTAAAACATTGAACACCCATGTCCTAAAGTGTATCAAAATAATGGACTGCATCAGAGTTTTGATTTCTGCAGGTTACAGTAATCCTTTGCCACTTTGTGCTTTGAATTTTGCGGCTTCACTCTATCACGGTTTTTAGAAAATATATTAATACATCAAGTTTTTTCAAGGTTGAATACAGCCTATTATTAATAAAAAATATTCATAGTTAAGCAAATATTCGTATTGTTACATGTTTATATATTTAGGTATGTATATATTATGAGGTATACCTTTTTAGTGTTAAGTTGCGGTGTGATGACTTTAGTGTTCTTTGTAAGATGACGCCATGAGTCAGAGTCAGTTATGTTGAGTCTTGACCTCCAGCAATTTCCAATGGGTTGACAAGCTTGTTGTTTTGAGTTTTTTTAATAGTTCCTGATTGGCTCCTGTCAAGTAAAGAGCTACCTGGTCCTCACGGACTCGTGTGTGCCATAATATGCCATTTTTTTCCCCTACATTTAGTGGGTGCAGCTTATACACCGGTGCAGTTTATGCAATGGAATTTACGGTATGTAGTTCTGCTAATGTACACACTATTGAATTGACACTGGGCAGTCACACACCCTCCTTACGAGCGTATATTGTGATTATTAGAAGTCGCTTCAAGAAACGACCAAGTTATACTGTATCTAAGTCATCAGTCAATCATTCAGCATTATATGGTAGAATGACTCAGTATTGAATAACAGAGTGTCTTGCAAACTAGAAGGGACTAAACGCACACACTCAGCATACCATCAAAGCTCACTGGTATTACACATCATTGTTTTCTGTTTTGAACTTTATGGGTATGAATGTTGTGTTGATGATCCATGTCTTTGTTATGTGTTCGGAGTCTTACATAAATGAAGCCTTACCACTCCTCTTCTCTCTCACCTTCAACCTTCAAGTACAGTTATTTAATATTTCACAGCCGGTTGTAAACTATACTGTACATTTAACCGTACATTTGGTGGAAATGCGACTTTGGTTACCTCCAATAATGGATGTGTGTGCAGGTATCGGCAGCGATGGAGCCCTTGCAGGAGGCATTATCTCTCCAAGAGGATGACTTACACTCCCTCCACCTGCTGACTCTTCTCCTCAGTGCTCAGAAACACCACCGCCATGCCTTGGACACCTTGGGACTGGCCCTCAGCCAACACCCTGACAACTTCAAGTAAAAATCACACTCACACATGCAATAGAAAATACGAAGCAATTCGACAGGATGGCTTTTTAGAGTTTGTACATGGTCTTTGAGAGAGAGCGTGCCTGAGTGATTGTGAAGAGCCATGCTGCAGTAACACTTGTCATCTTGCAGGGATAGGGTGTCTCAGCTCCACTGCGTTGGAGGCCAGGCGCACACACAAACAGACACACATACTCGCAATGCCTTATTTAGAAGTGCCAGAGTGAAGGCCTGCATTGCGGTACCTATTTCCCCCTCATACTCCCCTTACCCTTTTAACACAGCAGCTTTGACCCAAGCCCGGGAGCTGACGTTTCTACAAAAACATGCACTCCCGACTTAGTAGCTGTCCTGGACTATCATACTATTTCTCTTTATCAAGCTCATTTCCTTAATGTATTAAATTAAATAACCAATCTGCTGAAATAAAAAATGCAGAATAATCATCATGAAGAGAAGGCCAGATTATATGTGATGGTAGCAACAGGAACAGTTCCTTCACATAAACTACATTATGAAAGCATGTTGCATCATCTCTGAGATGTGTATACTCACTGTTTCAAGAGCTTGTAAAGCACTTCTCTGTACAGCCATTTGGGGTCAGTATTGGCCTCCACCGCCCCAGCAGGACGGCTGGGGGTACTTCCACATCAGGAAAGAGGGGAAGAGAGTGATAATGCACAAACACAACAAAATCGATGGTACAACACAGGGAAAGACAGATTTAAAAGTTGAAAAAGAAAAACATCAAAAGAGAGACAGCTGCTTCTGTGATGAAGCTGTACTGCTTTGCCCTGCATGTAAAATCATTTTACTCTCTTCTCTCTGTCTTCCGTCTAAAATGTACAACCACACACACACACACAGGCTTCCTCTGTAGAGACACTTGACTACTTTGACCCATTTAAGTGCTCTTTTCCAGACCCAGCCAATCACATTCGCTCTTTGCGCCAGGAATCCCCATCACCTGGGTAACCATGAGGTCATATGGGCAGAACATGTAGCATCGGTTGTCATCCTCAAGCTCTTTTTTTACCCGGCAGCACAGAGAAATTAAGTTAAACAATAAGAGAGAGTGTGAGATTAAATATATATATATATATATATATATATATATATATATATATATATATATATATATTTATATATACCAGCAGTTTACTGAGAGGAACAGTTCAAATTTTGTCAATGAAATTTCCTCTCAAGTCTATGGTTCCTAGGTCATACATTTTTGATTTCTGGACTACAGTTATCCTTTGTTTATCGCGATTAATTAGTTTCAGACTCGATCATATCATCAATAAATGATGCTTATTTATAGGATTGCGTATTTATAAATGGAATATTTTTGGAGTCACAGCATAGAAACCTGTTTACGACATTCTAAAGATGTTTTTTAATATTATTAGAGCGCTCTAGACATGTAGTAACACACCTATAGTCATCTTTACTCTTGTATTACCCCATATAGTAGATATAATGATAGAAAATAAGACATATTAGACATATATAAGACTCGTGCTTGTGTGTGTTGCAATAAATGTGGTCCGGACGTGTGGAGGACAGGATGTGACGTCGGGGGTGCCGAGTTGACTTTTAGCTTGGCATGGGTTACCACCGCAATAAGGATTATTGTACCTGTTATAAGATTTCAAACCTGCAGTAAAAACCTGTTGTTCGAGCGATCAAGTCTGGTGCTTGTGTGTCTCACCGAACATTACAGTAAAATTACTGACACTTAGTGACCAGTGTAGAATACTACATATCATCACACCATCTTTGAAAGTGACTTCTGAATGCCTTATATTTGTATTTTACTTCATTTAGTCATTTTTATGCGTGAAAATGCTTAAATACGTAAAATGTGTTTAATCATGCATATTTTTGGACTAATAATAGGTCGTATTGAACCACAAAGCAGCATGATTTATTAATTCATATACAGTATTTTTGAAAAACTGTGATACAGTGGAGCTGTGAAATTTGAAGCACAAAGTGCAGATGGATCAATTCATAATGAAAAATTATTGTTTCGTTTGAACAAAACTATCATAAACATTTTGAGTGTCGGCGGGGCACTTTGCGGCAGTCTACAACCATGCAATGCAACTAAGTTGTTTGGTCCAGATACAGTGTGGTAAAATACACAAGCTTATCTACAGAGAGGAAACTGATGAGGAATATAGCAGGTCGTTGAAACGATAAATAATAGTATGTGAGAAAAGCCAATCATCACCATGCATTTTGATCAGTTCTACAGTAAAAGTCCAAACACTGTTTCATTACAGTAACCTCTTGTTTATTGCAGTTAATTGGTTCTAGACCTGACCGTGACAAGTGAATTTTTGCAAAGTAGGATTTATTTATAAATGAAATAGTTTTGTAGTTTTGTAACAGCACAGAAAACCTGTTAACGACCTTCTGAACACAGTTTTTAACATTATTAGAGCCCTCTAGATGTAAAATAACACCCCTATAGTCACCTTTACACTTGGATTACCCAATATAGTAGATATAATAATAGAAAATAAATGATATAAATGAGGCATAAATGAGACTTGTGCTCATGTATGTTGCAATAAACGTGGACAGGATGTGACCTCGGGGGTTGAGGTTTAGCTTGAGGTCACAAAAGTAGCCCGTGTTATTATTATGACTATTATGTTATTATTATAGTGTCTGTTGTGAGATCATTCAAACCTGCAATAAAAGCCTGTTCTTCTGGCGATCAAGTCTGATGGTTGTATGCCTCACCGAACATTACAGTAACATTACTGACACCTAGTGGTCAGTGGTCAATACTACATGTCATTACAACATCTTTGAATGAGTGTTCTGAATGCAGTATTTGTGTTTTATTTCACTAAGCCATTTTTATGCTTGAAAATGCTCAATTTAGGCAAAAAAATGTGTAAAATTTGCTTAAATATGCATTTTTTTGACTGATGCTTTTCCACCACGAAAAAACATGATTTATTATGTCTGGAAAGCCGTGGTAGAGTCACGCCATGAAATTCGAACCGCGATGTGGTGAGGGATAGTACGTTGATCATTTCATTGTGCCCAAAGCTCACCCTCAGTGCAGTTTTCCTCAGTTTGAGGAGCTTGTTGCTGTGTATTATGACACAACAGTTGTGTTTGTGCACTGTGCTGGTGAGAGGAAGTTTGTGATGTTGTGTATGAGTGTACCAAAGGGAGTGATGTACTTGTGTCTAAGATCTTAACCTTGCACATCCATCTTTGTGCGTCACTGTGTGTGTGTGGGTGCGCAGGTGTGTGTGTGTATGTGTGCGTGCATGCATGTGTATGATCCTTGTTAGATATTGCCAGAGCAAACTGTCAGTTTGCTGTGGCATACCAAATTTCTTCTTCCTGCATCACTCTCACATCAGCTTCCACCAGCCTCTGACTTTTGTTCTATCCTTCCCTTCTTTGCACTTGATTCCTTGATGTCTTTCCACACTGTACATTTTCTGTAACTATTAATTTTCTTCTCTTGTAATTCTAATCGCCCAACACGTGGGTATGCTTTTCACTGTGTGATGGGCTTCTGCATCAGATGGAGAGGTGAAAGGGTGTGTGTGTGTGCGCGCGTGTGTGTGTGTCATGCTTGTGGTCTCACAGTTTGTTCTAAAGAGAATGATTAATCCCTGCCTTTGATTCCGCATTCATCGAACAGGAGGTTGCAGCATGAGCTAGTGTGCGTGTGTGTGTGTGTGCGTAGCTATATAAATATGTGTCAGTTGGCACACACATACGTGCTTGCTTAATGCTCTTTTCACAAACAAAGCATATCAGCACAGGCATGAGTAATCTCTTTGCATGTTTTGCACATGTGTGTGCACCTGCACGTGCCTGCAGAAAACAAACTTTGATCTGTGGGAGTGTAGAATGAGTAATACTGTCGATTGACCACTTTTTTAAGGGAACATTGTTTGCTGTCTTTAAATGGAGTTGATGCTGGCACTCATCCCTTTTAGCTGGCCACCACTGAGCATTTACACAGCAACGCTGCTGCTCACTGCCATCTATTCACCAACACCACACTCTGCACACACTAGTCTCATTCCCAAGAGGCTGAAAATGACAGTTGTAATCAGATGTGCATTATTTCGTCTTGAAATCTACCTTTGTACTGGAGCTCTGAGGCAAACGCTGGCTTTGAACCACAGTTGTATAACAAGCCTTATGTATGACTTTGGACAGTTTATATTTACAAATGAAAATGACTGAGGCGAAGAAGAGTCATAGTCTATAGGCCCTGCATTCATAGATGTATACAGTCAAACCTGTTTATAGCGGCCACTAAAGGGAAACGGCAAAAGTGGCCGCTATAGGCAGGTGGCCATTATAGACAGGTTGGCGCCATTTTGAATTTGTGCGCGCACATATTAACACATATGCACATATGTCTGTGATTAGAAGCTTGTTGTGTTTGCAGATACATATTTCATTGCATAGCAGAACCACCAGTTTTACTGTGCATGTGACAATAAAACTCTTGAATCTTGATATAATTATACTGTTACATGTTGACCAGTAGAGGGCACTGTGGGACTGCGGATAAAAGTTGTAAAGAACTACTAGGTTAATAAACGGCTGTTAATAAAGTGATTAAAATGCATCGGAGACGTGAGTCTCTCCTTCCCCACAACAAGGGGCATTACAGTATTGACCAGTGCACATTGTCTCACACCAGTGTCACTGTCTGCAACGAGCTCCAAAGAAGACAGCTTTTTTTATGTGGAACAACTGACAGTTTGTGTGGATCTTGTGAATGATTGTGACTGAGCTAGGACTCAGTAATTAAAGTCTACACACGACGGCTTCATTGCTTAAAAAACTAAACTTTTTTGTGCATGAAGCTTCTGCTTGAGTCGGCATTTTGGCCGCTATGAGCGGTCAGATACTGACCAAGGGATAAAAATGGGTGGCCGCTGGTCGCGTTAGACAGGTGACCGCTATACACAGGGTTTATAACACGTAAATTTTCTGCGGGGGAATTTTTCAGTGGCCGTTATAGGCAGGTGGCCGTTCTATACAGGTGGCCGCTAAGACAGGTTTGACTGTATTTGTGAGGTTGCCGTGTTAATGTTGTATATGTCTGTATCAATACCATACATGTTACTATGTTTCTAATGTAGATACACAACCTGAGATAATTGCAGATTTGAGAAGAAGAGCACGACCACATCTGCTTCAACCCTAATGTACAGTAAACCATCTGGTCAACCACTGATGTGTTTTGATTTCCTCCCAAAAATGTCCATAGGAAGCAATGGAAATACTGTATATAATAAGTCACTGCACATAATCAATCATACAACCTTCAACAGTACAGGCCAAGTCATTTTAATGTAATTCTGATGTTATTAACCTTACAGCAAGTGTAAAAATAAGTGAAGCATTCTTGTGCAGTCTTAATTACACATAATGTGAGTAGTACGTTGGAGATGCACCTCACTCATTTTACTTTGTAACAATTCTAAATTGTCACTTGTGTTACTTCTGAAATATGAAAGCAACTGACTAGTGTGAGAGTGATAAAACCAGATTGATGACACGGGACTCTTACTGCTTTGACCTTGAGTTTTAGGGTCCGTCCACACGGGGATGTTTTCAGGTTGGAAACGGTAAAGTATTTTATCGTTTCAGCCTTTCATCCACACTGCAACAGTTCTAGGTTGCCCTGAAACTGTATTTTTTGAACATGGCTTCCAGGGTGGGAAAATCTGATGACGTCTGATAACGCCTTGTTGTTTCTGTGTGGACAACACACCACTATGTAGGAACGATGATGTCACAAGACCAGACGTCAGCGGTTGTGTACTGCTACCGAAAAGCCAACATAATATCTGAATATTTCGACTGGCATGAATCCCAGTCGACCCAGGCCCAAACTGCTATTTTTATTATTATTATTATTATAACGTGCATGCGTGAAAACTCACCAAAATATGCAAGCATATCAGATTCAGCAAATTTTTTATATTTCAGGGGTCCCATACACGAACTCCCAAAACTCACTCAGTAGCGCCTCCTTTAAATTTTGCCCCTTCCACCAGTCTTACTGAAAATTTGGTGGAGACGTCGATCATGACAGGACACACGAAAAAGTCTTATGAACCCATGTCGAAAAACAAACAGGAAGTTGGCCATTTTGGTTTCTGTCGGCAATTTTGGGAGAAAACAAGGGGTCTTGCTTCGACATGCTAGTCCAAGGGACTTTGACCAAATGTGCCCAAATTAAAGTCATGAACACTGGACAGTTGGGCGAGGATATGTTGCAAACCAATTTAGCTTACGCCACAGGATGTGTGCGGCGGATGGCACCAAACTTTGATGGTCAATCTGTCGATTCACCACACAAATGTGAACATTAATAGCTCGGGTCCACAAGGTCAGATCTTGATCATAGTTGGTATATACTGTATGATGAAGACGACACCATGAAGTTATATGTAGGTCACTTCCTGAATTTGTCTCAGCGCCCCAAGTGAACCCCACAGTGTGTGGGGGTGCGAGGTCAGGTTTTAGCTGCTCGCGGCTTTAATTTGTCTTACACTCACAGTCACTCTTACACTCTTAGTTGTCAGTCTAGACAAGCGGTTGTGGTGGAAATCTTCTATTTTACCATTAGGCCAATTGATTTGAAGAAATAGTTCTGCTAATATACATTTATGTCAGACTGATTTGCTTGAAGAACAAACTATGCTGTGTTACGACTATTTGCTCATGGCTTGAGCCCTTCTGTCTCCAAAAACAGGTTTCTCCAATGGCGTTTTCACGTCAACAGGTTCTGATTAATCCGGAATACATCCTTGCACCTGATAAAGTCCTGATAACGTTTGTATAACTATGCTTCTGTCCTGTCCTTCGGGGGAGGGGCCCTTGCAGCAGACTCTCAAGGGTCTGTGTCATCTGTCTTCCCCATCTGCAGAATAAATACCCAGACAAACAGATCTGTCATTGAGCAGTTTATTTCTTCTCTCCACCGGTGCTAACGGACATTTTCCACTTCACCGGGCAAGCGGAAGACAATGGACATGAGGCATGCGTTTTTTCTTCTTCTGTAGTTTTGGTGTGTCACGTGGCTTTGTCTGGCTGTCTGTTTACAGCGCCACATGCAGGTGTGCCTTATGTATTACATTGTTTTCACCCAGTGATCCGTTCCTGTGTGTCTGTGACTATTTACTGATCCGAAACTGTGTGAACAATTTAGTTTCAACAAAAAAGAAAAAAAAAACAGGAGTGTTCCCGTATGGACAGTGCCTTATAGTTGTCCTCGTTTCTCGCTCTTTTTTTCACACATCTCTTAACTCTTGTTGAGGATGGTGTAATGACAGGTTACCGGTTGGACCCCAAAACTGAAACATAGCGTGCAGATGGAAGAAAAACAGCTGCTCTCAAAGAGCGGGAATTTCCAAATACGACAAGTCCAGAAAATGACAACAAAAAGCAACAGTGCAAAAGAACCACACCATGTACAGAAAAAATAAAACGTAAATCTAGGACACGAATGTGACGAAGCGTGGGCTGTCGCGGAGCAACGAGGCACTCCAGGAAGACATGACAAAAGCAGACGTGCAACGCAAAACAGGTAGTACATTAACAAAACAAGAAAGAAGCACTAGCACACATAGAAAGTACAGGAGCCGATCAGAAACTGGAAGCAGACCTAAGCAGCGTGCATGTGTGTGTGTGTGTGTGTGTGTGTGTGTGTGTGTGTGGTAGTCTCTTCAGAGCATATTTAAATCCATACTTTGAATGTCATCTGTAATGTGTGAGTTTAATATGACAATCAACACCCTCTATTTAGTCCACAGAGAGTCAGTTCACATGATACACACCAACTCACCATGTCACATTTCAACACAAGGATGGGTTTACACCATCAAAATGCCTGTAAACGTTTTGCCACAGTGGTAATAGGGAGCCTAGAGACACACGCAGCAGGTGTACCCTTCACACAGCACTCCTCTGCAACACTTGTCATCCGCATGTCTGAAAACCTAAGCCCCATCCTCCCACACACTCATGCTTTCAATCCTTCCATTTCCCCCTCTCTCAAACCCTGCACTCAAACACACACACACACACACACACACCTCCCCCCCAGTCATCTACTGACCCATGAGCTGGTAATAAGACGCATTTCACAGAGAGTTTTCTCCCCTGACACAAGCTCTTCTCACTCTGCTATTGAGCCTCACCCGCCCTCACACACCCCACCCCCCACCCTCGTCTGTTCTCCATCCTCTGATAATTGGAGGACCAATCAAGAGCAAGGAGGCAGTGGACAGCAAGAAGGAGACCATAGTCGTCTTTCTCCTCACACTTCTTACTAATGCCCATGACAGACTGCTTCCTCTGAGAAGCCCTCTGACAATTAACACACACACACACAAGCGCTACATCTGTGACTCCCACATCACTTAACCAGTTGTCGTCAACTCAAAGGGTTGAGCAGAAACATCATGGCCTCTGCTCATCCGCCTTTCAACACACTGTATATGGGCGCACAAACTCACGCACACATTGACCCGTATGTGCCTCAGACCTCCGACACTGACGCTTTTTGGCACTTAACCCAGCTACTCTAAAAGAAGGCAACTAATGTATTCAATTTTGTATGCTTTGCTAGATGTTATCAGCTGTGTTACAGTGATTCCACAGTGAAGTACGGTCCTTTATAGCAGGGACGCTGGACAGTGGCCAGTACTGGAAGAGAGAAAAACGAAACATAGTATAGTACCTTTTAGCTTAGCAAACGATAACGATAAATAAAAATGGACACTACGATTCAGATAAAAATTTACTGTGTGAATGTTAAGAAATGCTCTCAAAAAATACATGAATTGAGGACTACAGTCATTCCTCGCCACTTTGCGCTTTGAATTTCCCAGCTTCACTCGAAAATATATTAATTAATAAATCATGCTGTTTGGTAGTAGCCTACTATTAGTTTAAAATATGCATATTAAAATGCATATTTAAATTTGACTTATGTTTTGGCTAAATTAAGCATTTTCAAGCATAAAAATGGCTAAATGAACTTAAATGCAAATATAAGGCATTCAGAAGATGTACTCAAAGATGTTGATGATGTTGTAGTATTCTACACTGGTCACTAGGTGTCAGTAATGTTACTGTCGCCGCAACAACAGGCTTTTCTGAGAATCAACACAGGCTACTGTTGCAGCTGCAACCCACACCGAGCAAAAATGAACTCACGTCACCACTTCCAGTTCGCCCCTCAGTCAGCTCCGCTATCACCGGAAAACATTTACAGCAACACACATGGGCACAAGCCTTATTTATGTCTTAAATGTCTTATTTTCTCATATTGTGTCTACTATATTGGGAGATATGAGTGTAAAAGTGACTATAGGGTGTTATTTCATGCCGACATGGTTTTAATAATGTTTTAAAAAATGTATTTAGAAGGTCATAGGCAGTTTTTCTATGCTCTATCTACGAAAATACAGTAATCCCTTGTTTATCGTGGTTAATTGGTTCCAGACTTGACCGTGACAAGTGAATTTCCATGAAGTAGGCTTCAATATTAATAAACGGAATATTTGCATAGTTATAGCATAGAAAACCTATTTATGACTTTCTAAGTACAACTCCTACCATTACTAGAGCCCTGCATACATGAACACACCTCCAGTCACCTTTTTACACTCATATTACCAGATATAGTAGACATAATTAGAAAAAAGAAGACATTTAAGACATAAATTTGAATGTCTTCCAGACGTGTGGACAGGAAGTGACGACGGGGATTCAGAATTGAGTTTTAGCTGGCGTCTGGCCACAACAGTAGCCCATGTTATGATGATGATGATACCACCTATTATTATTAGCTCCACCAAGCGCAGTGCAAAGCACGAGCACAATGCAGAGGTTATCTGGCGTTTATCTGTTTGTTTGTGTTCAAAATAACTTAAAGTTATGAATGGATTTGGATGACATTTTCAGGAATTGTCAGAAATGGGAATATGGAAGAACTGATTACATGTTTGGGGGTGATCTGGATCACCGTCTGGACCCAGGAATTTTTTTTACGATTCCTTAAAAGAGACTTACTATATTAATTTTCGGGCCTTTGTATTGAGTTCTGGTCTCCTATAGAGCAAAGAAAGCTTTCTAGATCTTTCAGTCTTCCAGACTCTGCACCTCTTCCTGCAGTGTTTAATGCCTCCTGCCCAAACGGTCTGTGTAATTTACTCCCTCCCTCCCATCGAGCCCACTCCGCTGTGATTGGTCACACTCCCAAGCGCTCCCGAGGACTTTCGGACAACTGCCGAATCCCTTTTGTCTGATTATTTACACCAAATAAACACAGTTAGTACCCTGATAAATCGTTACCTACAGCTTGCTGTTCTGTATTATATTGCCGTACTACTATATTTGTAATTTAGTTTATTTAGAAATTTTTTATGCTTGAAAATGCTTAATTTAGGCCAAGAATACCCAACATTTGCTTAAATAAGCATTATTTTGGACTAATAATAGGCCGTAATCAACCACTAAACAGCAATCATTTATTAATTCATTCATTTTTGAAAAACCTTAATAGAGTGACGGAGCGAGGGACGACTGCATTGTATTTATAAGTAGGAATCCTACTTTGCGTAAATTCGCTTATCACGGTTGAGCCTGGAACCAATTAACCGTGATAAACAAGGGATTACTGTATAGCATTCATTCAGGTTAACAAATGATAACGATAAATAACAATGGACACTACAATTCGGACATAAATTTACAATATGAATGTTAAGAAATACTGTCAATATAAATACATACAGTGAGGACTATACCACAGGGAGGTCATACTTCTAGCATGCAGCATAATCCAAATGCTTGAGTTTCCATTTGAAATGTCGTTATAAGCATTTGCCATGTATTGTTTTAGATTAGAATAACATTAGTGTGAATGCTGGAATCTGTGAATGTTTAAACTAAATTACGATTAAACAGAGTACCATCAGCTATAAAGCCCACAAAGAACAAAATTAATAGTGCACAACACTCATCTTTAGTGTCTTGATGGAGTACTCTGTTCAAATTTAATGTCTCTGGGGAGAGCTTCCACCATGATGAAGCCTCTACTTCAGAAGGACAATCATCTTTTATACTGATTTGAGAACAAGGGACATGCTTGTAGGTCCTGCTGAGAAGGGCTGATGAAATGCAGATGAAGCTCATCACAAATGTATTCATGTTGCCTGACCATGTATTAATAACCTTATCTTGAAGAGATGATTCTGTATCATTCTGTACCAAACCAAAAACAAATCCAGAAAACAAATTAAATAAAGGCTATAAATGATTTTTATTTTGTTGTGGTGAAATAAGTATTGGATACCTAATGATTATTTTCTTAGTCAAGTCATTTCAAGCTTGTTATTTTAATAAATTGAGTAAATCGCTTAGTCAGTCAGTCACTTTTTTTTCCAAAGTCAAATCTGATGTGTGTGAATATCCTGTTTTGCCTAAAACATAAGGATAATAGGTCTGCTTTCATGGATGACCGAGGAAATAAAAAAAAATATTCGCATTTGAGAAACGCGAAGGATATTTACGTTTTTAAATTTAAGAAACGATTACTCAAAGACCAAAATAGGATTGGAGCATTGATTAATTGTTGCAGCTCTACAAATTAGTCCTCCCCATCAGCAAAAAGCTTGGTGAGATATGAGAAAATCTGTGGAGGGAGCTGAAACTTGCCAAAAACAGCCCAGGAGAGTACTGTATCTCCCCTCCTGAGATGTGCTAAGAATAAAGCTACAGTGCCAAAAAAATCATGGACTGTTCATGTTTTTGTTCGAGGGTCATTCTTTGTTGAGAACTCAGCGATTGTGTGGGATTGATTGTTGACTAATCGTGTCTTGAAGAAATTGAAAGAAAATGGAGTGCACTATAGTCAGCCCTTACCACTTTGCATTTCGAATTTCGCGGCTTCACACTAGGACAGTTTTTCAAAATATACAAATTAATGAATCATGCTGTTTTGTGGTTGAATGGGGCCTACTATTAATCTAAAATATGCATGTTTAAGCAAATTTTACACATTTCTGGCCTAAATCAAGCATTTTCAAGCATAAAAATGGCAAAATGAACTAAAATACAAATATAAGGCATTCAAAAGAAGCATTCAAATCTACTAGGTGTCAGTAATGTTACATTGATGAGACAATAGCCACTGCAGGAAGTACTCTCCCAATGCTAGCACGTGTGAGTCTACATTATGTCCTATTTATGTCTTAAATGGCCTATTTTCTGTGTATGTACTATATTGGGTAATACGAGTGTAAATGTGATATAGGGGTGTTATCTCATGTCTAGAAGGCTCTTATACTGTTAATAAATGTGTTCAAAAAGTCATAAACAGGTTTTCTATACTCTAACTACAAAAATATTGCATTTATCAATAAGGAATCCTGCTTTGCAGAAATTGTCACGGTCAGGTCTAGAAGCAATTAACCACGATAAACAAGGGATTACAGTACTTGGTCGCGCCAGCAGAGGCGCTGTTAGTTCAGTCTCATTTTCTGTCTAAAGAAACCCAACATGACATCTGCTCTGGGGATCCACACAATCCTCCGGCTTGGACCTCCAGAAAAAAATGTAACTTAAGGTAGATAACGTAAGGGCTTTTAGTATATGGTTTCCTGTGCATATATGACTCGCTCAGAGGGTGTACAGCCCACCATTCTGTTGCAGGAGCTACATTTGCAATAAAAATGACTTTTGGAACACAGTCCCGTCTCCATCAATACTCTCTTCAAGGAGCTAATAAGCTAAATAGTTGATGAGTAACATGGTTTCTCACTGAGATGACTTCCTGGAAAACACCGCCCCTAGCTTTTTGGTGACTTGCCTGGCATGCGTTCAAACTTGAAACAGAACTTTGAATGGTTCATGAAGGTGACGGAAGGGACGTCATAATGACACAGAAGTGTAAACCAAACTTAATATGTTATGGCCATGGACTAGGAAGTTTTTGTTCGAATTTGAATTTATCTAAGATGCCATCTTTGTGTTTTTCCTTCAGTTTGCTGTTCACAAAGGTGAAGCTTGAAGAGGTTCTGTTCGGTCCTGGTGTGGCCTTACATACCTGTGAAGAAATGCTGCAATGCTGGCAAAGCTGCTACGATGTCAGTCACTCAACGTAAGTGTGCCTGCCTACTGTGTTTCACTGTTATATTAGATGCAATTTTAGAGGGAAGGTATTGCTATTGATCGCCTATAGTGTTTATGTGGGTGAGTATTCATGCAAGTTACATATAAGGATCTAATCTAAAAATTTTAAACTGAAAATTTGTATGAGGAAAAAAATGCTTTAAAAATTGCTTTTACTATGCAAACCAATTTAATTAAAATAGCTAATTGTTGAGCTAACATTATCGGAACCTGATGTGTGTGTTCCAGTGAGACAGATGACACGAGTAGTGTACCAGCAGTTGAGAGGCATGGTGCCAGCCCTGGAGTCAGTAAAACATCCATACACCTCACTCTGCCTGACTTCCAAGACACTTCCACTGGTTTGCTTTTTCACTGGTTCAAGTATTTTTAGCTTTCACTTAGTTGGAACTTCCGCTTTACATACATCAATAAGTTAAACACACTTCCACCCATCTAAGTACTATCCAATGTCAGACCAAAAACCTCAATTATTTTAAAGATTGCTAGACTGCCAGATGTAGACCAGGTAAAAACTCATAATGGTTGTAGGTACAAATGATGTTTCCATTATGGGGTCATAAAACTGAATTGACAGTATTTTCCGGATTATAAGGCACACTTTTTTTTTTTTTAATAATTTTACTGGTCCCGCGACTTATCACGTGTGACTTACACAGTATATGGATGCTGGACATATGTGGGCAGACCTGAGAGACCCAAAAGTGTGATGAGGGTGTGCTGGGAACGTTTGGCAAAGTCTCCCGTTCATCAACTCTCAGAGCTTTGCCTGCATCCCGGGGAAGAAAGAGGATATCGTGTTCGAATGGGCTGTATTCCGTGACTCTATTGCTGAGGCAGCCGATCAGAGCTGCTGCCGCAAGGTGGTCGTGCCAGTCATGGCGGCGAGCCCCGAACCGGATGGTGGACACCAGAGGTCAGGGCTGCCGTCAAGCTGAAAAAGGAGTCCTATGGAGCATGGATGGCTTGTTGGACTCCTGAAGCAGCTGACAGGTACCGGCAGGCCAAGCAGCACCCGGCTTTGACGGTGGTGGAGGCAAAAACTCGGGTGTGGGAGGAGTTCGGTGAGGCCTCGAAGAGGTTCTGGCAAACCGTCAGAGGTGCAGGTACAGGAGGTACAATGTAGTTTTCGTCCCGGTCGCGGAACACTGAACCAGCTCTACACCCTTGCAAGGGTACTGGAGAGTACATGGGAGTTTGCCCAACCAGTTTACATGTGATTTGTGGACTTGGAAAAGGCATTTGGCCGTGTCCCCCACGATGTCCTGTGGCAGGTGCTCTGGGTGTACACGATTGGTGGCACGCTACTATGTGCCATTCGGTCCTTGTACAACCGGAGCAGGAGCCTGGTCCACATTGCCAGCAGTAAGCCTGTTTCCTGTGAATGTCGGGCTCCACCAAGCCTGCCCTATGTCACCGATTCTGTTCATAATTTTCATAGGCGTCAAGGGAGTCCAGTTTGGGGGCCGTAGGATCTCGTCTCCCCTATTCGCAGACGATGTGGTCCTGATGGCCTTATCGGGCTTGACCTTCAGTGTTTACTGGAGCGGTTTGCAGCTGAGTGTGAAGCTTCTGGGATGAGACTCAGAACCTTCAAATACGAGGCCATGGTTCTCAGTCGGAAAAGAGTGTATTGCAGCCCCCAGGTTGGGAGTGAGGTCTTGCCCCAGGTGGAGGAGTTCAAGTATCTCGGGGTCTTGTTCAAGAGTGAGGGAAGGTTGGCGTGTGAGGTCGAAAGGCAGATCGGCGCAGCATCTGCAGTAATGCGGTCACTGTACCGGACCATCATGGTGAAGAGAGAGCTGAGCCGGAAGGCAAAGCTCTCAATTTACCGGTCGATCTACAGTATGTTCCCACCTCACCTATGGTCAAGCATGAGATTGCGGATACAAGCAGTGGAAATTTGTTTCCTCTGTAGGGTGGATGGGCTCACCCTAAGAGATAGGGTGAGGAGCTCAGTCATCTGGGAGGGGCTCAGAGTAGAGCCACTGCTCCTTCACATCGACATGGCTCAAGCATCTAGTCCAGATGCCTCCCAGACGCCTCCCTGGTGAGGTTTTTTGGGCATACCCAGCCGGGAAAATGCCCCGTGGGGTAGACCTAGGACACGCTGGAGGGATTATGCTCACAGCTGGCCTGGGAACACCTTGGTGTCCTCCTGGTGGAACTGGAAGAGGTGGCTGGGGAGTGGGAAGTCTGTACTTCCCAACTGTAACTGCTGCCCCCGTGACCCGGACCCAGATAAGCGGAAGAAAATAGATGGATAGGACTTATATTTCAAACTATACAGTAATTATTTGCCACCTTGCACTTTGAATTTTGTGGCGTCACTCCATCATGGTTTTTCAAAATTCTAATAATAAATCATGCTGTTTTGTGGTTCAATACGGCCTATTATAAGAAAAAAAATATGCCGAAGTAAGCAAACTTTATGTATTTTTTGCTTAAATTAAGCATCAAAATGGCGAAATGAACTAAAATACAAATATAAGACATTCAGAGGATGCATTCAAAGACAATGATATGTAGTATTCTACACTGGTCACTAGGTGTCAGTAATGTTACGGTAACATTACTGTTACATTAACACACAAGCACCAGATTTGATCACCGAAACAGGCTTATATTGCAGGTTTGAATTATCTCACAACCAGCACAATAACCCCTAATAAAAATCTGTCATAAAAACACTACAACTGTTGGGCTGCAACCTACACCAAGCTAAACCTTAACTCTGAACCCTCAGTTCCACTTCCTGTCCTCCCGTCACTCAGCAACACATTCACAGCAACACACACGAGCATGGTTCTTTTTTATGTCTTAAATGGCTTCTTATATTATGTCTACTAGATTGGTAATAGGAGTGTCAAGGTGACAATAGGCGTCTTATTTCGTGTCTAGAGGGCTCTAATGTTAAAAACTGTATTTAGAAGGTTGTAAACAGGTTGTCTGTGCTCTAGCTATGAAAATATTTGACTTTTAAATAAGGAATCCTATTCGCGGAAATTCACTGACTTGCACCAGCCGTTTTAGTGTGCAATGAAAATGTTGGAAACATAACGGATACTCCTATACAGTGATCACTTTCCAAAGCCTCGCATACTTAACAATTTTTCAGTCACCTACCATCGTAAAACAGTACCTTAATATCATGTTTCACATTCACTCATGTAGTCACTCAAATGATCATTATTATTGTTTTAAATGTTAATTTTAACATCACTTTCCACTATCAGGTTCAAAGAGTCCATCATCGGTTGCAGCATCTCGTCTGGATGCAGCACTCTCAGAAGTGTCGGACATTAGCTCCATGCATCGCCAAGGACCTACGTACATCTGGACTACCCTAGAACGTATCTGGCTGCAAGCTGGTATGACAGCAGCACGCATCATTTAAAAAAATGCTGACAAATGTTTGTTTTGATTGACTCAAGGAAACCCATACAGTATTAGTCAAGTGTGAACACTTTCAGGTCAGCAAAGAAAATAACCCCCAGCTGCCTATGCCTGTAGTGTCTTTAGTTATGTCTAGACAGGATAACGTTTACACATTATTGCCAAAAGTTTGGGACAGAGCAACAAATGATTCATCTGTGACAGGATGTGCTAAACCCCTTAGCTTCTCGTGAATATTGAGTATATTGAAACAATCCCATGCTTCCAACTTCATGGGCATGATGTAAGGTCCATTAACATATTACAGGAGGAAGAACTTTAGTGTTTCCCATACATTTATTTTTTCTACTGCCACAGAATAGTTTTGGCGCTACTTGTTCGTCCTCGCTCATACACACATAACTATGCGTCATGCATTTCCTCAGTAAGCTGGCAAGGAAAAAAATACTACACAAGCAAAACAAAAGGTGCTGCTGGAAAAGCCAAACAGGATAAAGACCTAGCTGTGGCACAAAACTCAAAACACTGCTGAATAAGCCAAGCAGGGAGCAGGAACTCACAAAAGCAGGAATCTAAAAGCCAGAACACAAGGTTACACATAATACACCACAAGGTGAGAGCAGGTGAACGCTGAGGTACAATCTGGCAATGAGGAGCTGCTTCAGCCATGCTTAAAAAGCCAGGTGAGGTAATTGGCAGCAGGTGTGTACTGACAGCTCCGCACTGCAAGATATAGCAGACGGGCGGCAGCAAAGCAACACCACAGAGCATGACATGAATCATATCTTAACGATGCGTATCAAATTATTTACCACAAAGAGATTTACATCTCTACTTATCATAATACCTAAAGTAAATACTTTTTTTTTAGCTGTGATTAATTGTTTAACTATGGACAAAAAGTGATTAATCGTGATTAAATATTTTAATCAATTGACAGACAGTTGATACTAATAATAACACAAACATTTGTCTTTACATATATGTAAACCATTAATAATATTCCAAACAATATAACTCTATTAAACTTATAAAAATATATAAATATATTACAAAATATTACTACAATAATATGCACGAGCATCAATAGCCAATTATGCGCATTAGACGATTAGGTCTTGGAATTGAACTACATTTTATTTACACTGGCCTAATACATCCTTACTCAATGGAACAAACCAAGGCATACAAAAAGAGTACAGACAAGCAGTTCAATTCACACACTGAGACATTATGAGAATGAGACAGTAAATCTATTGTACACAGCAGAGGAGGAGATCCAAAAGAGAACTATTCCAACCAGCCTGCCTTATTGGGCTGAAGGGGGTGGAATGGGTGGAAGCATGTGGGAGTCATGCCCCCTGTTGCTTACTGTATTTGAAGGTTATTTTCTTTAAATGTCCAACCTTTGACTATTTCTTATTCATGTGCTGAGAAATGAAGCAAAATTGCATCCAAATTGCATCCGTGTGTGCTCATGTGTGTCCCTTGTGTAATGGGACCACACTGAGTTCCTTCCCAGCATTCCGACTCCCATCGGCCACTTCCTGTCACAATCTAACTTCCTGGCCACAGAGGGAAAATAACACAGGAGACTTTATGAGAGGGCGACACCAATTGAGACACATTACACACAGAAGTCATCCCTGATGACATGGATTTTCTGATGAAACTACATCATGAAAATGAATGACAATTTACAAGAAGAAAGTTGACATAATTGGGGGAAAGAAATAGCAGAAATGGAAAAAAACCCAGCTGTAATTTTGCGAGAATGAAGTGGAAATATTAAGTTGTATTCTAACGAGAAGAAAAGTCGCAAATTTATGAGAATAAACTCATAATATTATGAGGAAAAATAATGCCATTTTAGTAGCACGGAGTTGAAATATAAAATATGTTCTTTTTTAAAGTCATAATATTATGAGAAACAAAGCAAAATAATATTGTAATTTTTGGAACATTAGGTATTATTATGGGAATAAAGTCATAATATTATGAGAAGAAATATTATTTCAGAATTAATTATTAAATTAATTATTATAAGATTTATTTAATAAGTATTTAAGGAAAAAGTTGAAATATTTGGAATATTTTTAAAAAACTGCAAAAATTGGGGAAAAAAAGAGGAATAAACAACGTTAATATGAATTATAAGCTTTTTCATTTATATCACAAAGCTGAAATGCAGTTTTTTCTTGAAATATATGTAACGTTTTTGATATTTATTTTGACCTATCAAAGTGCCCCTTGCGTCTTTTCACTTGTCAGTATGTGGAAAAAGTTTGCCACCTGGTCCAGGGCCTAACCGTTTACTCGATGAATCGAAACAACAAGCTTCAGATTCATCGACTTTGTGTTCATATAGCATTCAAGGGCGGCTGATGTATGCAGAATATTTGCATAGCACAGTTGACTGTCGAGTTGAGTCTAAAGTTTTGACTTGAACGTGACTATTTTTGATCTATTGCTGCAGGAGAGCTGTTCATGGAGGATGGCCGACTGAAGGAAGCCCAGTTTTGCATAGCCGAGGCCAGCTCTCTCTATCCCAACTCACACTCCGTGTTGCTACAGAGGGGCCGCCTAGCCGAGCTCCAGGGTCACATGGATGAAGCTAAAATTCTCTATGATGAAGCCCTGGCCATCCACCCTACTGGGGAGCGCATACTGGTGCACATGGTGAGCAACAGCAAGATTCTGTTAAATGAAATAAAACCCAATAGAATGGAAAGAGCATATTTATGTGATGCTGTTTAGGCACACACACACACACAACAGACATACACTGGGTTTGTAGAGCAGTGAGCCTGCACTTCGAGAATAAAAAAAGGCTGAGGCCTACTATACTCTCCCGAGTATACAGTATATACTGTAAATATGATATCATAGCTACAGTGTGATTGTTGTTGTGGTTGTTCTTTGGCATAAAAAAACAATGATTAAAATTTGTAATCATTTGACAGCCCTAATTTTTGTCAAAAGGCTATGAGGAACTGCTCTATTTTCCCAATTTTTGCTGTGTATTTTGTTTAATTTTATTTCTCCAATATGCATTGAGCCACTAAGGAGCCGTGGGCCACAAGAGGCCCCTAACCCCCACTGTTTTAGCGTGCACCTAACATGCATGTTGTTGGGAGAACATGCAAACTCCACACAGAGGTTTTGCAATGGAGATTCTATACTCCAGCCTCCAGACGACGAGGCTGACATGCTAACCATGCAGTCCAACTCTTTTGACATTACTATTCTGTGCTTGACTGCGCTGTCACTGTCCTAACTAAAAATCGGCAGTAGTAGTTAGCATGCCAGCCTCACAGACATCAGATCGAGAGTTCTCCATCGGAACATCTCTGAATTTGCATGTTCTGCCCATGCGTGCGTGGGGTTTTGCCGGGTACTCCGGCTTCGTCACACATCCCAAAAACAATGAATGTTTGGCTAATTTCAGACTCTAAATTGTCCATAGGTGTGAATGGTTGTTTGCTTATACTGTATGTACCCTGTGATTGACTGGTGACCAAACCAGAGTATACCCTACCTTTCAAGTCTGGGATGGGCTCCATGAGGACAAGCGGTGTAGGTGAACGTAGCTGAAGTTAGTTTAGCACAGTGGTGTCCAATTTTTTTCCACCGAGGGCCGCAATACTGATAAATCAAAGGATGCTGGGCCACTTTTACGTTTTTTAAACCAACCCATGTAGATATGTTGAGGTGTTTTTTTATGTTAAAGAAAAACACAGCCCGCATCACAGCTTTGACGGTGACAAAGCTATGATGCAATTACTAGGGTTAACTTTTTCTTTTAACATTACACATTTTTACAAATATTTCAACTTTCTTCTCGTACATCTTGTAACATTATGTCTTTATTCTCATAATATTCTGACTTTATTAGCATAATATTATAACTTTTACCCAATCTAATTTTCCTAAAATTGCAATTTATTCTCTTTTGTTTGTTTCTCAGAATGTTACTGTTTTTAAAATTACATATTTTCGTCATAAATATTTCAACGCTATGCTATGCTATTTTTCTCTTAATATTGCAACCTTATTTTTTCTAATATTTCATTTTTATTGTTTTGTTTTTCATTTTCTTGATTAATTGTATGTTAGAATATGCTGAGAGACGACAAATGGGCCATACGTTGGTCACCCCTGTTTTAGTACTGTATTAGCGTTTAAATTGTTTTTCTCAGGCTACTGCACCTAAAGATATAAAATCTATTATATTAACCATAGTGAAACCATAGTTAAAATGTATTCAACTGTACTTACATTTCTTTATCCAGCCAACAATGCACACACAAATAGATTTTAATCAACGGCCACTAAATTACATTTCATTTACAGTACTCTTCTGCCATCATGAGATGTGTCCTTTTAGCAATGCTTTAATGACTGACTAGAATGCTCCACCAAAGCTGCTCTTGAACTGTGGACACACAATGTTATTACTTTGCAAGCAAGTTGCATCTATCTTACAGCAGCTTTTGTATACTAATTTATTCAGAGAGGGCACATCAGTTATTTAAAAGGTCAAATAAAATGTAAAATTTCACAATTAGGCCAGTAGTGCTGTGCTGCATAACAAGATGTTGCATAATAGTGTACCAAAACAGAAACAATGCAGGGGATGCTTTGATGTTTTTAACTGCAAAATTGACCAACAAGCCCCTTTCCCACCCCCATCACCCCCCAGGCATGCATTGACGTTGTGCATGTGCCTGACTATTTAAAGGGTCTGAATCTTTAAACCTACCTACATCTCCAATTCGTAAAACACTAAAGTGAACAGAATGTTTTCTTTGTGCAGTAGAGGGAGCTGCTGTTTGTGAGTGCCCTTTGCCATGTGGTTTTCAAGTGCAGGGTTCGCTCCTCACAGTTATCATGAATGACATGCTTGTGCCAGCTAGTGATCAGCTACTTCTCTGTACCATTCCATTCCATTTCATTTTTGTCTGCTCATCCGGAGGCGCAGTCTCAGTCAGGAAGTACAGACTTCCCGGTCTCAGGTCACTTTGTCCAGTTCCACCAGGAGAACATCAAGGTCTTCCGAGACCAGCTGTGAGACGTGTGGGTGAGACGGTGGCTCGGGAGGTAGAGCAGGTTGTCCAGAAACTGGCGGTTTGATCCACCCAGTCACTGTTGTTGTGTCCCTGGGCGAGACAATTTGTTGTGTCCCTGGGCGCCCACAATGATGTATGAATGGTTGGTGGTGTTCAGAGAATTGGACATTACCACCACAAGTGTGTGACTGAGGAGTGAAAGACTAATGGGTTCACTTCACTGTAAGTGCTTTGGGTACCTTGATAAAGCACTATATAAAATCTAGTCCATTATTATTATTATTATTATTATCACCAGGGATGTCCGATAATATAGGCCACCGATCATTATCAGGCCGATAGTGGCATAAAATATAATATCAGCCAACATCGGTATCAGTTTTTTTCCCTACCATCAAAAGCAATACAGAGCTTTAGCTTTTGCGCCAACGTCACAAATTTGCTGAACTTGCTGCATCATGTAGTCAATACTGTGCTGCTTACAAGTCTGTTGAAGCTGAAGCTCACAATGAACTTACCAGCTCCATAGAAAAGGTGTGTGTGTGTGTGTGTGTGTGTGTGTGTGGGTGGGGAGGGGGGGTTACGATTCAACATACTCACAGTGTTTTTAAAGAAAGAGCTAAGAGCTTTTTCTAATGACCATAGGTGAAGGTAGGAACATAGCTCCACTGGCAAATTCAGAGCTTTACCTTCTGAGCTCTCTCTTTACCTTCTCAGCTCTCTCTTCACCACCACGGTCCGCCATAGCGACTGCATTACTGCGCCGATTCACATGTCATGCTAATGCTCCAACCTTCCCTCATTTGTGAACATGACCCCAAGATATTTGAATTCCTGCACCCGGGGAAAGACCTCACTCCCAACCCGAAGGGTGTAATCCACCCTCAGAGGAGGCGCTGAGTTTCATCCCAGAAGCTGAGAACCGCCCCAGTAAACACTGAAGGTCACCGGTTGTACAAGGACCGAATGGCACATAGTAGCATGTGAAAACCACATTGCAACTCCTGTAGCTGAGGTTGTACCCTTTTGTCCAGCAATCTGGAATAGACTTTCCCAAAGATGCTGACGAGTGCGGACCCCTGCAGTTGGAACACATCCTCCGGTCACCCTACTTGAGAAGCAGGACCACCACCCTGGTCTGCCAATCCAGTGGTACTGTTCCCAACCAAGACAGTCCCTTAACATCCAGAGCCTTGAGGAATTCAGGGAAAAACTCATCCACCTCGGAGCTTTGCTTTCTATATAACATTCAGCAGGTCAAGCACAGTGAATCCCCCCACATTCGTGATTCAGCATTTAGCAATTTTTTATCAAAAACTGTTATAGTTTTTTATTTTTTTAATTGAAAATAGGCCATTTTTTCTGCTGAAATCATTCAGTCGGTAGTACTTTATGGCGATAGAGCTAAAATGTACAGCATGCATGTTCAAAGCCCACAATTTGTACGTTTATGTCCTTATGCTTCACTGATCATGTTTTTTCGTCACTTTGTTCGGCAGTCCAGGAACCATTGTTGTGTGCTGTGAGACGCAGGAGTTTGTTTGGCTACAGAAGCACTAGCTTCGACAGTGAGTCAATGCAGCCTCAAAACTTGCAGGGAGGCGAACGCAAGTTCAAAATAGGCATTTCTTTGGCCATATCAATTACTGATTGAATACATACATATTCAATCAGTTCAATATTCAATATATTATCAGAATCAAACTCCGGTCTAACATCACTCTCTGTTACAAAGTACAACAATAGGAAATAAAGTTCCTCTATGGAGGGCAGGCTGGTCCCAATGGTTTTCTCTGTGGACCAGAGATGGTCAGATGGTCCGTTGCAGTCTGCTCTTGTCCAGTTTAGTCGGAGAGCTATATATATTATGCTATTAGAGGTACGGGAATCAATCACCTCTATTCAGTAACTGGTTGTTACCAAATCTTTTCAGAATGTGCACACTTATACTCAACTGTTGTTGGTGCGTTCATGTTTGTTGTGGGGTCTTTGTATAGTTCTACATAAGCTGGCAGCAGCATTGTCAGCTGTTCACAATCATTATGTGTTTTTGTTGAGTGTGCAACTGTACTGCCATCGTGTCTTTTTCAGCTAATTTTGGATACTGCAAATAGATTAGGATGTGCCTCACTTTATTCCAATTTATTGCATTGTCAAGTGTTTATTGCGGGAGAAAACAACAAATAGCAAATTTGATTGAAAGAGTGTCTGTGTGACCCTTTCTCTTTGTTTCCCTTTCTTGCTCGCTTCCGCTCTACAAAGATCCTCTCTTGCCCACTCCCACCCACTCACTGCCAGTCTGTCTTCCAGATGATCCGTTGATTAACCGCTGCCTCTATGACTTTTGAGGTCTCTCTGTTATCATGCCAAAGGGACAGAGTGAGGGATATTCCTCAAATTCAAGACCTGCACCCACTCAACACATTCTCCCACATGCAAATGCAAGCCGTCTCCATAGTGACCATAGATGTGTTGTTGATATCTCCTTGACTTAAGCACAGGCTTTCTTGTGACCACATAAGGCTAGTGCATTTGCTGTGATTGTGCACTTTGGTGAGTGTGTGTGTGTGCGTGTGTGTGTGTGCATGTGTGTGCAGAAGTGTAGCCGTGTCGTCGCGTCTTTTCCATATTTGGCCTGTGCTAGAGCCAATCCCTAGAGGTGAAATGTTGAAACAAAGCCAGCTGGCAGTGTCCCACTCTGTGACTCTCACAGGACAGATGTGCTCATTGTGTGTGCGTGTGTGGATTAAGTCTCATGTTGTTGTGGGCACTAATAAACTATAAGAGCTGCTGCTCACAGTGTTACCCTTCATATTTTGGATTAGATTGGAGACACACTAATGGATCTGTGTGCTGAATAGATGCATCCTTGCTTTGTGATGGATGCTAAGTGGGACAGTGTGTGGGACATCATTTGGACATCATCCCTTATTTCTGGCTTGCATGCGCTTGCTAGAATACAACCCACAGCGGCTGCTTTTCTTAGTGGCTCAGGCTCCCTCGTGTATTTTTATACTGTATTTGCCGAGGACACTTTATGTGCCAGTGGCCCATTTATTGTGCTCTACCCCTAAGGGGAATTCTGATTATATTCTTGGTTGACATTCTTGAGCGATTATTCTGCAAAAGTACATACTGTACTCACTTTGAATATCCTTCAGATGTTTTCACCTCGGAGTTAATAAGGGTAGAAAAAAAGAAGATGCATCCCTGCTACGGCTTTCACAGTGACGCAAGCAGGATTTGAGTCAAGTGGGTGCTTGGGCTGATTATATTTCCTCTGTTTCTTTTTCATTTTGAAAAAGTAGGAAAAGTTTGGTTTGCAACGTGAGTGAACACCTTCATTTTCAGTCGGTTCATTTGTGAAACACAAAATTTGTGAAATACAAAAACATACAGTGGATCCTCGCACCTTTGCAATTCTGCATTCACAGCCATGCAATTTAGCGGATTTGCGTTAAAAAAAAAATATTATTTTGGAAAGTAGGCAGTTTTTTTCCCCAATGAACACATCTCATTCACCATAAGTCTGACCAGTGTAAAATAGTACATTTCATCACAACGTCTTTGAATGTGTCTTCTAAATGTTTTTGAATTTGCAATTGACATAATTTTTTGCCATTTTTAAACGGTTAAAGGGTCACTGACATGATTTTTCAACTTTGTTTAAACATGTTCTATGTTGTTAGTAATTATGTTCTACGTTGTTTGTTTTTTTGAAAGCGAACGTTAAATTAGTAAAAATTACATTTTTGGAAGTGTTTTGTTTAAACATGTTCTATGTTGTTAGTAATTATGTTCTACGTTGTTTGTTTTTTTGAAAGCGAACGTTAAATTAGTAAAAATTACATTTTTGGAAGTGTTTTGTTTAAACATGTTCTATGTTGTTAGTAATTATGTTCTACGTTGTTTGTTTTTTTGAAAGCGAACGTTAAATTAGTAAAAATTAAATTTTTGGAAGTGGCGCCGCCTTTTTTCTTTGGAACATGTAAGAAAAGGGGCGCTTCCCATGTGACATCAGTGAAGGCAGAGCTCTCATCTTAGGCAGAGTAAACAAACATGAGAGAATGGACGAGATAGAAGACGTTTACAGTGATGATGGCAAAGATTTGAGAGACGTGCCAGTTTTTGAGGTGGAAGAAACATCTGGAGATGAAGTAGAGAACTTGCAGAACATGGAATTAAAGCCATATTTATTTGAACCATCGACGATAGGACGATATGTCTGATGCTGAGGTGTCCCATGACAAAGACATGGAGATGAAGATTGGTCGACTTCAAACACAAAATTGCAAGTCTAAATTATCTTGTCGTTGCTTATCTTTCAATTATTATTTAAAATTGGCTTCTTCAGGAGTGCAAAGGGCTCTTTGGAGCCTTTTTTATTGTGTAGTTCGTCGTCTATGTCACCGCCCCACCCAGCCCCCCACCGTCAACATATCACTGTGAAAGTAAGTTTTATAAGATGTATAATGCTTTGAATGCTTGCCGCTATGGTGGCATAGTGTTTACAACAATATATGATGATATAGCTGTATATGTAAAGAAGACATTACTTACTGTGTTCTGTGGCAACTTTGACTCCTTTCTCCTCCTTAGCGTCCAAAATGCGTTTATACCGATGAGCACCGTCCCTATACTGGAAAACGCTCCCTTTCAGGGATGGCGATCAGAAAAATTTCCCGCCACGTACTTTAAATGTAATTTTTAGTAATTTGATGTTTGCTTTCAAATAAACTAACAATGTAGAACAGTGGTCACCAACCTTTTTGAGACCAAGATCCCTGCTCTCGGCCGTGAACCTGCACAAGATCTAAGGCTTCCTCACGGGCAGGCATGCCCGGAACATCTCACCAGGGAGGAGTTCAGGAAGCACAACACTAAAAATGTAAAGTATGTATGCAGACTTAAATTATGAAACGGACTGAGTAAAGAACTTACACAGTTTACTAATATGAGTCCATTTAGAAAACAGTACAAGCATAGTGTCTCATCACAGTGTCTCATGTCATCATGAAAAACTCATCATGGGACAGGGGTAGGATCAGGCAAGCTCTGCTCCTTCCGACCCCTTTTGGACATGTTGAAGTATTGAAAAGCAAGTTGTGATACGTGGATTTATATGTTTATTGTGTTGTAAATATTTTAACATGATCTAAATAAAGCACTTAAACAGACAGTGACTCACAGCCCTGGCCAGCTGCTGATATTTTTGGATCAATGAGAATGAAGGTGTGGTCGTGAAGAAAACCTGCAGATGGTTTTGGGCTGCTGTGTGCTCATGATGAATGTAAGCGGTTTAGTCCTTGCAAGCAGCCCACAGGCTAAAATGAAGTGTATTTTCTGTTTGCTTGCCTTGTCAGCCTTTATGCATTTGTGTGGTATGGTGGGGTGTGTGGAATGTGGTTACTTGGACTTACTGTGGTATGAAATGACCCACTCCCAACATCCTTCACATTTCATCTCTGGCACCTGCTGTGAGCCAGGCACACATGTACACTTGACTTTGCTTCCTCTCCTATGGAAACATACACTGTGTGCACAATGATTAAGCAAGTGAATATTTTGATCTTATCATTTTTCTGCAGATTTTCTGGTATAAACCTGGATGCTTTTTGGATGTAAGCATATGTGTTGATGGTGTGGCCGAAGGAGATCAACACACTATATAAACATGTGCTAAGTTTTCATACTTTGCATGCCTTTTGACCCTTGAATACGCTTGTACGCTTCGCTTCTCTCCAGGTACGCATTTTCGAATTTAGTCTCTGAAACCCAGATTATGCTTGGGGTTAGGCCATATGGACCAAAACTCATATCCCGATATGTTTAGGTTGAATATCGATCTACGATATACAGTATATCCCGATATTTTTTTAAGCAAAGTGAGTTTAGGAAAATCAAAGCCAAATATGCGTGTCAAGTTGTTTGATTAAAATAAATACTTAACATAAGGATCCATCCATCCATCCATTTTCTATACCGCTTCTCCTCTTTAGGGCATGCTGGAGCGTCTCCTGACGGTAGGAGTGTGAATAATGAGTGTTGTGGATGTGTGCTGTCCTTGATGAGGTTGTGTGTTCTTCGTAGGACTCTAGCTTTATAAATGTCTTGCAGTGAGGGGAGGGCTGCCCCAACAATGTTCTGTGAGGTCTTGATCACCCGCTGGAGTGCCTTCCTATCACGTGTTGTACAGTTACCGTACCAAACAGTGATGGAGGCTGTAAGGACACTTTCCATAGTGCATCTGTAGAAGCAACTGAGGATTGTGGTGGACATGCCAAATTTCCTCAGTCTCCTCAGGAAGTAAGTCTCCTTTGGGACTTCTTGATAACTTGTTGGGTGTTGTGAGACCAGGTAAGGTCCTCGCTGATGTATGTTAGTCTTATCTGTATTGAGATGGAGATTGTTATCATGACACCAAGCTATGAGGTCCGCCACCTCTCTTCTGTATGATGTTTCAACACCACCAGTGATCAGGCCGATGACTGTAGTGTCATCCGCAAATTTAATGATGCTGGTGTTGTTCTGGGAGGCCATGCAATCATAGGTGAAGAGCGTGTAGAGGAGTAGACTCAGCACACACCCCTGTGGGGTCCCAGTGCTCACAATTCTTGAGCTGGATGTGTGATTGTGGATTCTGACTGACTGGGGCCTGCCTGTTAGAAAGTTAAACACCAGTTACAGAGGGAGGGAGACAGGCCAAGTGTGAGGAGCTTATTTGTGAGTTTGTGGGGGCTGACTGTATTAAAAGCAGAGCTATAGTCTATAAATAGCATTCTGACGTATGTGTCCTGGCCCTGTAGGTGAGAAAGGGCTGTGTGGATGGCAGTGTTGACTGCATCATCCATGGACCGATTCTGGCGATATGCAAACTGTAGAGGATCCACAGTGGCCGGGATGCTCTTTTTGATGTGGGTCATGACTATCCTTCCAAAGTACTTCATTACAATAGGAGTGAGTGCTATAGGGCGATAGTCATTTAAACAGGTCACGTTGCTCTTCTTGGGTACGGGCACTATGGTGGTGGACTTAAAGCAGGTTGGTACAGATGCTTGTGCAAGCGACAGGTTAAATATGTCAGCAAGCACATCAACTAGCTCTGATGAGCAAACCCGAAGTGCGCGGCCTGAGATGTTGTCTGGGCCTGCTGCTTTTCGTGGGTTTGTTTTGTTCAGAATCCTGCGCACGTCAGCTGATGT
This sequence comes from Dunckerocampus dactyliophorus, assembly GCF_027744805.1. Lineage (NCBI taxonomy): Eukaryota > Metazoa > Chordata > Actinopteri > Syngnathiformes > Syngnathidae > Dunckerocampus > Dunckerocampus dactyliophorus. Next base: position 20,142,747 of record NC_072832.1, on the reverse strand, counting down.
ACAACAAATGCAAATAAACAAGTGAGAGGATGATTTCAGTTGCATAGTAACTCTGACTACTACAACTAATAGTTGGTACACACAGATATTCTCCTAAGAAAGCCAAAACTTCACTTTTGCTTTCTTAAATATTTCACTATGAGCTTTAGTAACATTTTGAATAGACGGAGAGTGCAGCAGTTTAGAAATAAAATTTAAAAAAATACATCTTGCACACAGTGTATTCATACACATGCATGCAAATTCTCAAGGACAGGGACTTGTGCTCATTGAATTAATTGTGTCCCAATTATCAAACGCTCCCATCTTTCTCTCCCTCCTCTCTTCTCCCTGTGCTCGGGGGTGGCTGTCAGCTGATTGGATCATGCGAATACATTATTTATAACGCTTCTTGCCATTTTACGGGATTGCCTAGCAACTAGGGAAATATATTCTATTGAGTAAGACCTCTGATAAGCAGAGAGGGAGCAGTAGAAGACATCCAGAAAGAAAAAGGAAGCAGGGCAGCAAACACACGGGCAACTGGGAGCTGGCTGCTGCTGCCTTTGTTGTTGTGTATGCACGTATGTATGGCTCATGTACTTGTTGGGCAATCTGTTGCACTTTCTGTATACATTTAGTTTAGCTTCACTTTAGCTATTTGTTGTTTGCCCACTGTATTGCCAATACCTTTACCCTTCCACCCTCTGATGTCGCCATGCAAATGTGTGGGTCTTTTATGAGGGCAATAAAATTAAGAAAGATGAGAATATGTTTTGAAATGGAGTTGCTATTTGATATACTGTGCATAAAAACACGTCTGTTTTACATGTCTGACTTGCTGGATGGAGGTTTTAGTCCTTAGCTCTTGATAGGACACTCAACTAGGACACTGAACTATACCTTATTACTACATGCTTTTAAACATTTCAATCCCAGACCAGAAAACGTATACAGGTGTTCCTTGGATTACGAGGTAATTCCATTCCCAGACTGTGATGTAAGTCAAGTTTTAGTGTAAATTGAAATTTATACCTAAATTAACCCTAATTAATCCTAAGTCACTCACTCCCTAATGAGGAAAGGAGGTCTAGAAAATGGATGGATGGAGTCCTTACTTTTATCCCTGGGTTGCAGGCCGTTCTACCTTCTTAAAATAGTGCTGTCTGGAAGGATAAACTCCTCTTCTTCTCCCAGATCTCCTTGTAACAGCACACAGAATCCATAAACCTCCTAGCAAAATTCATTACTCCATAAATCCTTTGTTTCAGAATTTTGGAGGCGCACTGGGCAAATTCCAGCCTGGCCTTGCTCATCTAACAGCAGATAGTGATGCCTTCACTCCTGCCTTCAGCAGGTTATTGCTGATGTCACTAACAGTTGTTTTAGGGTTTTTTTTTACAGCTCTCACCATGTTACTGTCGTCACCTGCTGATGTTTTCCTCGGTCTACCTGTTCCAAGTCTGTTGCTCCTACACCAGCGCTTGCTTTCTTCCTCAGGACTTTCCAAATAGCTGTAGTAGCTATGAGCAATGTTTGTGCACTGCTTCTGATTGATTTCCCAGCTTTTCTTAGATTCCCAATTGCTTGTTTAAATGTATTTATTGATTGAATAAGTAATGTAATATGACACATCAGTGAAATTAAAAGTAAAGTATAAAGGAAATTATTCACCTGAGGCACAGGTTTTGCAATTAAACTTAATTAATAAGGAAATAGTGCGTAAACATCCACAGGCTGTTTGGCTGTAGTCTGTATGTCTCATAGCTCTTTTGCAGTTGTATAAAATATCAGCTTCCATCCAAGAAAAACAATTTCTCCAGTGACAATGAATTGCATAGCGCATTGCTACCTGGTCTTTTCTCCTTGTAGCATTCAGATGTCTTTTTATTTTCCCCAGGAATGATAATACAACAAACCTTTAAGACCAGTTGCAAAATTGCAAAAATGTACATTTTGCTCTGTTGGACCTAAAATGCAAAAAGAAGAGATGGGAGTGAGACAAAAAATGTTTTGAGTATGCAGTTTATTGCAAACAAGCATCGAAGTGAAATAGGCTGTTCATCAGCTGATCGAACGTTTAAGACCACAACCTTTTAAAAAAAAGAAGCCAACTCAAAATTGTGGATTCATTGTGATTTTCTGTCATGTATTCACACTGTCATGATCTCTTGATGGCAAAAAAAGATGATGAGCCGGAGGATCCGATTGGCTGTCCATCAAGACACGGGACAATCCTCAGCCCAAATGAAGGTTGTTACTGGTGCCGAGTGCAGTCCAATAACCATCAGACAACATCTATGAGAGAAGGGTTTTAAGAACAACAAAAAAAGTCTTCAAAGGCCTTTGAACGCCACAAAACCGCCCGTTTAGACTTTGCCAGGGAGCATCAAACATGGGACATTGAAAGGTGGAAAAAAGTTTTATTCTCTGATGAGAAAAAATGTAACCTTGATGGTCCAGATGGCTTCCAACGTTACTGGCATGACAAGGAGATCCCACCTGAGATGTTTTCTACCCGGGGCGGTGGAGGGGGGTCCATCATGGTCTGGGGTGCTTTGTCATTCAGTGGAACACTGGTGATTCATGTGGTGCAGGGTCGTCAAATGGCGGATGCTTACGTGCAGATGTTGCAGCGGACATCCCTCATGACTGAGGCCCCTCGTCTGTGTGGTAACAGCTGGCTTTTTCAACAGGACAACGCTGCAGTTCACAATGCCCATCTGACAAAGGATTTCTTCCAGAGGAATAACGTCACTCTTTTGGACCATCCTGCATGTTCCCCTGATCAAATCCAAATGAGAACATTTGGGGATGGATGGCAAGGGATGGAGACGTGGATGCCCTTCGTGAAGTCATCTTCACCACCTGGAGCAACATTCCCACTAGCATCCTGGAAACACTGGCATCAAGAATGGCACAAGTCCTTTTTGGAACATTTTATTTCTGTTTTAGGGGGATTTTGTTTTTTTTTAGTTCTGGTCTTAAATTTTTGATCAGCTGATCAACATCCTATTTCACTTTAATGATGAATATTTTTTCTCTCAGTCCCATGTCTTCTTTTTGCATTTTGAAGCTCTACTTCGAACTTGCTTAAGATGCAAGAATACAAAATGTAAATTCTTTCAATTTTTTCAACTGCTCTTAAAAATTTTGATCAGGAGTGGACCTGTATGCTCAATCAAAGTGTGCGTATTAACCACGTATCTTGAAAGGGGGATGGAAAGACAGCTAGCCAATTCACTCGTGCCTTAACTAGAAGCACACCTGCACAGCCGAGCTTGATGGGATCAGCTGAGGTAAAAGTGGAGACAGATGGCTTGCAGCAATTAAAGCAAAACCAACGGATACCAGTTGTGTTCTCTCTGATGCCAGAAACAAGAAGCCCTATCGTCTTCAACTCTGCTTTCTTCCGCGTTCCAATCTGTTCTCTCCTTTTTTTTTTTTTCTTTTCAAACTACGAGATCATAATTGTCCATCCATGTCCATAATAATACTGTAATACTGCACCAATATCCTCTCCACCTTTAGCTGGTAATATTGACGCCTTTTAGTGTTTGAAATCATCTCAAATTTGCTAACTTTAGTTGACTTTTAGAGGGTGACAGCTTTTCACCACAGCCTAAAGTTTTTACAGACAGCAGCAGGGAGGAAAGCAAGAGTGGCAGAAGGTAGCCACTGTGTGTGTGTGTGTGTGTGTGTGTGTGTGTTTGCATGTGTGCGAATTTGTCTTATTGGAAGCTTCATCATAGCTCCTTGCAAGCAGTCCCAATGTGTTTATTTTTCTTGAACCTGCAGAAGTTCAAGCTGACAACCCCTTGATTTGCGTGTTCTTCAATTGAAGTCGAAAATTTACACCACAATTCAGCCTCAGCTTGCGTACATTTTCTTGTTAGTGTACAATATGGCACGTCTCGTTATGACACTGCGTGACGCCAACTGTGCTCTTAATGTATTTTCATTAGGGCTGTCAATTTATTACAAATTTTAATCAGATTAATCCGTTTTTAAATCCATTAATTAATCATGATTAATCGCCATTAGCAACTATGTCTGAAATATGCCCATTTTTACTGTATTCAGTTAACAGAAAGATAAACGACAGGACAGGATTGTATAGATCGTATATACATATTTGTACTGTATGTATGATGTCAATGAAGCTAAAAGATACCACACATAGATTATAGTTTTACATGCATAAAACTATTCTAAATACTTAGAAATGATGAATGAAAGGGATAAATAAGCATTTAAGGCAGGGGTCTCAAACACAATTTACCTGGGGGCCGCTGGAGGTAGAGTCTGAGTGAGGCTGGGCCGCATCAAGTATTGGGAGTAGGGCTGGGAATCTCGGGGTACCTCACGATACGACACACGATACATGGCTCACAATATCCATAATATCTTGATACAGGAATAGGGGGGGGGGAATCAAATAAATAAATAAATAATTTTACAGTTTATATTTTGCTGCATTCAGCCGTGAATACCCGTGACCCTAATGAAGACAAGCGGTATAGAAAATGGGTGGAACTTTTTTACCACATTTTTTAAGTGACTCACTCACTCTTAGTTCAGTGTAGGCTTATGTGTGCATCCTACGAGTAACACTGGCTTGTCGCAGGCCGTATTACAGTAATCTTTGAAGACAAGTCGCGGGCCGCAAAATGTGACTCGGCGGGCCGCAAATGGTCCACGGGCCACAAGTTTGAGACCACTGATTTAGGGTTACTTTTACCTTCACTGAAGACATGCCAAAGACATGATGCTGCAACGCGATCAACACAGACACCACCTTGGTGTTTTGCCATGACTTATTTCTTGAATTCAATAGTGTTTCTCAATTTCTTTATCAAAATGTTGGCGCTTGCAACTTTTTTTGGCTCTATTTTGACTTATTTTGTATCTGTGATCAAAAGAAAAGCAGAGACTTGAGTGGAGAAACACTATTGAATTAAAAAAAAATAACTCATAGCAAAACAGGAAGGTGGTGTCCGTGTTGATTTTGCTGACACATTGTGCCTTTGGCAACAAACACGTTTTCAATGAAGTAACCTTAAATGTTCATTTTATTTATCATTCATTTAAAATTGTTTTCTGCATGTAAAACTATAATTGTGAAATGATAAAAACGTGTTTTATATTAACATTTTGGCTTCTTGGATGGATTAATTAGATTTACATTATTTCTTATGGAAAAATTTGATTAGGTTAGAGTATGTTTTGATTAGAGTCGGACCTTCTGGAATGAATTACTGATGCTAACCAAGGTTCCGCTGTATAGTAAACTGACCAGATGAATGTAACAATGCTGTACATACAAATTCATTTGCCAAAATGACCTTTTTTTTTTTTTGTCATTCATGCAGGGTCGACTGCTGGTGAAAAGCGGGCGCGTGCACCTCGGGGAGAAAGTCCTGCGCGATGCAGTTCAGGTCCACAGCACGTCACACGAAGCGTGGAGTGGACTAGGTGAGGCACTGCAGTCTCAAGGGTCCGGTCAGGCCCCCGACTGCTTCCTGACAGCTCTGGAGCTGGAAGCGTCCTGCCCCATTCGACCTTTCACCATCATCCCCAGGGAGCTATGAGAGGTCTGGACTCAAAGTGTAGCTTTGGCTCAACCACCTTGATGGAGAAGAGATTATTCACTGTTTGAAACCATACGGTACATGTCGTTATGTATTTGAGCATCTCGGATTAATTTCTCGGACTAGTTGCTATTTTACTGAGTTTTATGTAACACTTTTATTCCGTTAGAGTCATTTCAGATGTTGTAAGACCAAAACATTGACACTTTGTTTGTAGAATAAGGCTGTTATAACCTTTATGTGGCTTTAGAGATGTTCATGAGGTTTAGTGTTGACAAAAAAGTGTACAGTTGGACCCTCAGAAGTTGAACACAATCTCTTTGAAGGGGTTGTTGGGTTGCCAGTTTGTTTGAAATAGAAGTGTGCCTTTCTAGGGACGGAATGTTGAAAAAGTCTTAAGGGAAGAAAAGCCAAAGAAAACACATCCAACAGACTGGGATGTGAGGGAAGTGTTTGACCAACAAGCCCTGATGCTCCATTGTACTCTCTCTTTATACGTTGCATTCCTATTGGAATTGGACAACTATTATATTTTTGCAAGAAAAAGAGGATTTTTATTTATTTCCTGAAACTGCCAGGAAAGTATCCACAGTTTATTAGTAGTAGGTATACTTTTATTAGTAGAAATGTGTGTGTAAGGGTGGTGATAGAAATGCTGATGCCCTTGAGCAACCACCTGACATTTCCTTTTTGTGTGCATCACTGTTTCTTTGCAAAAATGTCTCCCACATATTACAAACATACCTGTTTTTACTCTGGCTGAGTTCTATCTAGTCAATGATCTAGTCAACCATGCTGGTTTGTATTCCCTTTACCCCTTTAGAGGTTTTATTGCTTTTAACATAGTTTTCATGGGTTGGTTTGTCTGAAGAGTAAAGCTCAGTTTCTGAACCAAAGCTTTGTGCGTTCCTCAGAGATGGGAGAAAAACAAATGTGCAGATTTAAAAAAAAAAAAAAAAAAAAAAAGGATTCACGGCAGAGACCAAGGTTTCTTTGAAGAAGTCACTGGCCAATAAGACGCTCTCCTGATGCAATGACGTCACAATATTTACAACATCAGTACACCACATCGGCACCAAAGACAATTCTACAGCTTTTTGGGACGTGCTTGCTTGTAGTGACGCACTTACCTTGAGTTACAACCTGTTGTGTTTTTCCAAAGAGAAAAAAAAGCGTCTTATTTGAGGGGAGACATTTATTAGTTTAAGTGACACACCCAACTTCTATAAGAGGTCACTAATTGAAGTTGTAAGGCGATACGACAATACCGTTTGAAATCATCCCTACTCAGCAGGGGTGTCCAAAGTGTGGCCTGAACTATTTTTTTTTTTTTTTGTTGGCCCTCTGCACGTTCTAAAAATGCAATTAAACAAGAAAACAAAAAAGAAATAACAGTAAAAATGGAAAAATGATCACTAATTTCATTTTACAAGAATAAAGAGGAAAACGCTCGCATCTTCATCCGCGGCGGAGCTCCGCGGCCATCTTGTTTACATGTGGTCCACAGCGGAAGAACATGTGAGCGTCTTCACACACACATACAAATGGGGAGGCGCAGGCACACGGCGGGAGACAAATATAACGCAGAGCGATTTGTGAGGTCTGTTTTTTTTTGAGGAGGCATTTTTTGGATGCAAATGTGTCACTTTTTTGAACACGTATTGTTTTTAGAAGCCAAACTCCTTACTTCAATGACCCAGCAACTAAACAGAACTATGTTCCTTGTCACAGAAATCCTACCAGAACTGGACTCGCAGAACCAAATGGGGGGGGGGGGGGGGGGGGGGGGTCACTGTTGAAATAGTCAAAACTGATGGGGATGTCATACAACTTCATGTCACAAAATCTGAACTATCCCTTTAAGACACCTTACACTCCTCCACCTTCGGCTTCAGGATGACTCACAGGTGCTCAGTTGGGTTCAGGTGAGGAGACGCACTTGGCCACTCAATCATCTTCACCTTCAGCTTCCTCTAGAAGGTACTTGATCATCTTGGATGTGTGTTTGATGTCCTTATTGTAATCAGGGAGCGGCTTGAGAGTGTCACAGTATATGTTGGAATTCATGTTTCTCTCAATGAACCGGAGCTCCCCAGCAGTCCGGCAGCACTCATGCAGCCCCAGACTATGACACTACCACCATGCTTGACTGTAGGGAAGACACAATTATTGTTGTACTCACTTGTGTTTCCAGCTATTTCTAAAATAATGGATGTGTGTTAAGTCATTATCAGTAGGTAATAAATATATACTGTTATACAAGTTGTACACTGACTACTCTAAAGTACATTCAAGTCCAATTTATTGTCTCTGTAATGAAAATGATGACTGAAATCTGAGGCGTGCATATAAAAATCTGCATTTCAGAAATTCCACATTCCTGTTCAAAATCTCCGTTGGGCATTTCTGTGTGGAGTTTGCATGTTCTCCCCGTGCGTGCGTGTGTTTCCTCCAGGTACTCCAGTTTTTTCCCACATTCCAAAAACATGCACGTTAGGGATAGGCTCCAGCATACCCGCGACCCTAGTGAGGATTAGCGGCATAGAAAATGGATGGGTGGATGTTCGAAATGAACAAAATGTGGAAATCTCACTGAAAATTAGAGTCACACGGACGGATCTTTGCTCATTTTAACAAATGAAGTTAGATGTCAATTAACTGTGATGAGCTAAAATAAAAAGGCATCAGGTCATGTAAAGTGTGATACACGTTTGATGGAATGGCCGCATTTGTTGCCATTTTGTAATCCATAAAACACAAGGAGGAGCAGAATACGTGTAGAGAGGGAATGTGTGCCGTTGTGTGTGGCGACACAGAAACATCCATTTTATATATGCAGCCAGTCACAACAGCAGCTCAGCTTCTGATGTATTTTTCATGATTATGTTGATTGAGGTAGCTTTCTCTGACACACACACACACACACACACACACACACACATGCATCCATGTGTAAGCCGGGGATGGGAGGGTAGTATTGGTATTCTGTAAAATTTTTTAATTGTTTAAAAGCATTTAAAATATGTCATATATACTGTATATTTAAAGACAATGCTCTGTGTTATTATTAGTTATTAGTATAAACATTTAATGTTTTTGTCCAGACATTGTGGCTTTTGCACTATTTTTCATGTTTTTGCTGTTTTTGGGGGTTTAATTTCATTTCTACACTTTGGACACCTGGTGCATACATGTCAACCCTCTTTCCCCAGGAAACTCTCATATTTTGCCCTTCTTTCCTTCTTTAATAATTTACCTCAGATGTGTGGACTTGAGTCACGCAATTTGGACTCGAGTCACAATTTTGATGACTTTGAATTTGACTTGACAATACGGTGATCCCCCGTTTATCGCAGGGGATAGGTTCCCAAAATAACCCCTCACAATACACTTTATACACTTTTGTAAGACTGGCATTAACTTTTCTTACATTTGTCTGTTGTTTAAACACCCTCAAAGTTCACATTTACGTGTAGTTATGTAAAGACACAGGTAAAATAGATTGCAGCTACAGTTCCCATAATGGTTAGCATGCCGAACCAGGACGTAGTGACACAGATGCTACTATCACATGTTATGCTGAAAGTCTTATGCAGCAATTGTGTTTTGATCTGGCAAATCCTAAGTTACTTTGATCAAATGTAGAATTACTACAGCTTCTGCTTGGACATTAACACGGTGGCAGCTGTTAAACACCCATGGAAAAAACAGCCACGCATCACAAGCGAATGACGCTGGGAACACCGAGGTTGGTTGGACTGCAATGTTTGTAGTGTGCATAAAGCACTTAATATGCGGTTCGCACACTGCTACTTGTACTTCCATATTATGTGTATTATCATTTACGGTAGTGACGCCATAGTTCACAGAATGCCTGGCAGACAGCTTTTCTCTAAATGAGAAATATTGTCACATTTTAATCTTGCGAGACCTTGTGACATGAGATCTCATGACACCCTTGATAATCAGACAATAAAATGCAGAGAAATGTCTTACGGGAGGCACTTTCAGTACTCGCTTCATCCTGAGTGGTGGGGGTGTGCGTGAGCTGGAAGGTGCTAGTCGCTGCTGTCCTTCCATAGAGAGGAAAAGCCAGCGTTTTTTTTTTTTTGGACAGCTGTTTAGCAGCAAGTCAAATAGGGGTGTCTTAGAACAATCGACTATTCGACAGTTTGACTCGGAGGCGTCTGATTTGACTGTCAATCTAACCATCAAATCATATAACATGTTATGTGATCAAGATTTTAGCATTCTGACTACATGGGGATGCCCATGGCTGCTGCTGAGCATACATTATTATATAGTATGTCATTGTTTTTGTTATACATAGCCTATTTTTTTAATACAAAAACAGCCCAATTTGTGTTAATAAAGAATTAAAAATGAAGTGTCTGCTTAACAGAAGACCTATATGCATTAATAAAATCACCCGCTTCATAGTCCAGAGGAGCTGAGATGAGTGAACACTCAGATAAATGTCAACATCAATGGACTTATTGGCTCCTAAAAGCTACTAAAAAATCATCCAAAGTGTGGAAGTATTTTGAAAAGGGTTAAAGATGACTCCAGGAAGTGAAATGCAACAGCAGCTTCTTACATACCAAGCGACAACCACCATTACTGGCACATCATTGAACGTCGTTACTGGCTACATTAGCACATGCATAGAGACTGTTAGCACCACCAAGTATTACAGAAAATACCCCAATCAAAAACAGTGGATGAACTGTGATGTAAGGGCTAAGCTACGTGCTCGTTCGACTGCATTTGTCATGGGCACCGTTGAGGACTACAAAAAGGCCAGAATGCTATTAATAGACTCTGCTTTTAATACAGTCTGGCCCCACAAACTCACAAACAAGCTCCTCACACTTGGCCTGTCACCCTCCCTCTGTAACTGGGCGTTTAACTTTCTAACAGGCAGACCCCAGTCAGTCAGAGTCCACAATCGCACATCCAGCTCAAGAATTGTGAGCACTGGGACCCCACAGGGGTGTGTGCTGAGTCCACTCCTCTACACGCTCTTCACCTATGATTGTGTGGCCTCCCAGAACAACACCAGCATCATTAAATTTGCGGATGACACTACAGTCATTGGCCTGATCACTGGTGGTGTTGAAACGTCATACAGAAGAGAGGTGGAGGACCTCATAGCTTGGTGTCATGATAACAATCTCCTTCTCAATACAGATAAGACTAAAGAGATGATCATCGACCCAAGAACAAGGGAAAAGGAGCCGCATAGACCCCTGTTTATTGATGAGACTGAGGTGGAGAGGGTGAAAACCTTCAAGTTCCTTGGCACACACATCAGCGAGGACCTCACCTGGTCTCACAACACCCAACAAATTATGAAGAAGTCCCAAAGGAGACTGTACTTCCTGAGAAGACTGAGGAAATTTGGCATGTCCACCAAAAATCGAAAGTGTCCTTACCGCCTCCATCACTGTTTGGTACGGTAACTGTACAACACGTGATAGGAAGGCACTCCAGCGGGTGATCAAGACCTCACAGAACATTGTTGGGGCAGCCCTCCCCTCACTGCAAGACATTTATAAAACTAGAGTCCTACGCAGAACACACAACCTCATCAAGGACAGCACACATCCACAACACTCATTATTCACACTCCTACCGTCAGGCAGACGCTACAGGAGTTTGAAGTCCAGGACCACAAGGCTGGCAAACAGCTTTTACCCACAGGCCATCAGGCTTCTCAATGAAGCACTCACACACGCCGCACGCAACACACGCACACACTCATAACCCTATTTATTGATTTAATTATTTATTTATTGGTATTAATATCTCTTCTGTTGTTGTTGCTTAATTTATTGGTATTAATGTTTCTTATGTTCTTATTCATTTTCTTGTTTTCTTTCTTTTTTGGGAGAATGAACAGAACAAGACTGTTTTACTGTGCATATGACAATAAAAACTCTTGAATCTTGAATCAGTGACTGTCATTTAAAACAGGTAAGGCTGTTACGCCAACTTCATTTTATATCCCAACAGTGAAGTTTAAGGCAAGAAATTAGGCTGCTAACGGAGAGTTTTGTAAAGTTGTTGTTTGTTAAGCCATGTTGTTCCTCTTCTTTGTGCACTTTTCTGATGTTTTGTTCATCTTGTGTTCCGTGTCACTAAATAGGTACAGGTACAGTTATTGCACACCTACCATGCTTATTTGTTTATCTGAGTGTTTTTTCCAGGTGGAAAAAGTCACAAATTGAATCTGTTCATTTGTAGGAATCCCCATTAGCTGTGCTCTAAAAACAACAACAAAATAAAACATTTGAATGTTTTAAAATCTAACAAATCACATTTAAGCATGAAAATCCTTAGTCGAAGACAGCCCTAAAGTCAAATGCAAGATATTGTTATGCTCTGCTGAATGAATGAATGAATTTGACTGCCAAGATGGAGGATTATATACCCAAGCTCACCAGGAGGCCATCAGACTTTTGCAACAGAGTGTCAGAACTTTTCCTGGAGAAGGATAGGGTGCTATATGTACTTCATATACAGAGAAAAGGTAAGAACACAAATGTTTGTTAGTTTGTAAAAAAAAAAAAGAAGTAAATGACACTAAGAAGCATCTGAAAACAATTTGAAGACATTTTTTAACCAAAGTGAATTATTCTCTTCTTTTTCTTGTTGTCCTCTTAATGAGCAACCTGTCTTTTAAGAAAAAAAAGCTCCAAAGGGGTCAGTACCTCACCACTGCACGTCACTAATCAAGGGGTCCTGTTGGAAATTCCGGTGGAAACACTAGAATTTCTCTTATTGCCTAATTTTCCCTTATTTTCTGAAAAATGTCCCTCATTTCCAGTGTGCCGGTGTGTATGTTAACACGTTGACTTCAATTTGTGTGGAAAAAGAGGACATGTCATCCACATAGAAGGTGTTTGTATTGTGTTTTTTGGTCTCATCTGATCTTAATCCTTCCCATTATAAGTAATAACAGCTTTTAAAATCACTGCCGGATGCTGCATCCTCACCTGCCTTGTCAGTTGTGACTAATGGGCATCACTTCCCTTCCGAGTGTCTCACCGCATTAATGTGTGCACTGGGACTTGCCTACTAGCTTATGTAACGCTGCCTCCCATAACCCCCCCCCCCCCCCCCCCCCCCCCCCCCCCCCCACACACACACACACACACACCTCTCTCTCGCTCTCTCTCTCTCCAGGCTTGCCTGATGTGATGTGGCTTGGTTGCCTAGCATCCAGCCCTTGTTTGAGTAACTGGGGAGAGCAGAGAGATATCTGGTCTTCTTAACGACACGCTTACATGCACACATGCATGCAACGTCGTGTGTCGCCATGTGAGGTATGATGCCAGGCGTCCATGGCTATGTGCTACGGGAGGAGTCGCTTGATTTTTACGACAATCTCTTCCCATTTTCGATTTGCCTTTTAGAAGCACCATACTCCCATCCATCCCGTCCGGTCATTTTCTGCTTGTCCTTGGTAGGACTGGCCACCAGCCAATCACAGGACACACACAGACAACAGTCACAATCTTATTTTTTTTTATTTACAGTCAAAGAGGGCAGAGGAAACCCTTGCGAGGTGACACCCTTGATCACCTGCCTGTAAGGCTGATGTGCTAACCACGATGCCCCGTATGAAAAACCCTCACTTAACAACACTTTGACTGATGCTGCCGTTATCGATGACTGTCATTGCTTTTTCTGCTGTCCGAAAAAAAAATCTATTTTCACGTTTTCCTTCATTGCTCGCCAGCTCTCCCTTGTTCCCGCCTTCCTCTCATTAGCACAGCGTGACACCCACACTGGGAGATGAATGGTCTAATCCCTGTAGGGAAATGAAACATGACATGATATGTATGCACATGCACGGCCTCTCACACACAAACACACGCACATGCACAGTGACACAGAGAGCATGCACATATTGTCTGGACAGCGGGTATGCACACACAAACACACACATGGTGGTCTTGACAGCCCTTGTAAAAGAAGACCGATTAATGAAGGAAGTGGCTCGCTGTAAAGCCTCTCAGAAAGACAACAGGCAGATGAGGCACTCTATTCAATGTCAGTGTCACCACACACACACATACGCACAAATACACAACATATGTACTCACATGTGTACACTTGAGTTCAGTGAGCCGATCATCCATCCGTTCTCTATGCCGCTTATCCTCATTCGGGTCGTGGGGGTATGCTGGAGCCTATCCCAGCTGTTCAATCTCATTTCCGGAGTACTATCACTCAGGTAAACAAACAGCGGTGCACGAAACAGAGGATGTTTACAGTGATTATAACAAAGATTTGGGCCATGTGTCAATAGTTTTTGAGGAGAAAAGAAGGGAGAAACATTTGGAGAAGAAAAAGAGAACTTGCAGAACATGGACTTAAGTCTTAGGCATTGAGATGAAGATTGGTTGCCTTCAAAACACAGAATGGTAAGTGTAAATCACTCTGAAGTTGCTTATCCTTCGATTTAAATCGTCTTCTTAATGAGCATAAAGTGGTCTTTATAACCTGTTTTATTTAATATTTTTGTCGCTGCTGCCCCCGCCCCCCACCGTAAACATACATATCGCAGTGAAAAGATGTTTATATAACATGTATAATGCTTTACAGCCTTGTCGCTCTCACTGAATAGTGTTTAGTAGACATTATGTAAGCAAGACATGACTTACTCTGTTCTGTGGTCACTTTGACGTCGTTCTTGTCTTTTTTTTCCTGTGTACCGTCGGAATAGCATTCTTTTTCAAAATGCGTTTTTCTTCCGTACTTTCGGTTTAAATGCTTCTTGTGAAGATGTTCCTTCAAAGCAGTCATCAGTGAAATGATCCCTGCAAAGAACAGAACTCAGGTTGGGCTTACATCTGTTTCTCGTTCACTGCACTTGCTTCGTCCATTTTTATCCTAAACCTTCGTCTTTTGAAAAAAAAACAACTTACAGTATCACTTGGATACTGTAAACTTCCAGCAGCAACATAACATTTTGGGATGACTCGTATTTTCATGAAAAATATACCGGACCAAGTCGACGATCCACCTCGACAAGCGTTTGTTTACGCTGCTTTAGCTGAGATGTGTCACCCTGATAACATGCCTTCCGGAATGAGGCTGAACTGCCAAGAGCTGGGTCGTCATGGGTGGCGCCATGAACTCCAAATGTAATTTTTTCGAATTTAGCGTTTGCTTTCAAAAATCGAACAATGTAGAACATAATTACGATAAAACATATTTAAGCAAAGTTGTCAGGGACCCTTTAAATGTTCATTTATCCCTCTCAGTCATCATTTATATGCATTTTGAACATTATTTTGAATGGGAGCATTTTATTCGGTTAGAGTCGGACATTCTGGAACCGATAAATAACGTTAACCAAGGTCCCACCGTATATTGCTTTATCTTACAATTTCTTAAATATTTTCATAATTTTTCCATTGCAACTTTAGCTGATGAAAATCCCCTCAAATTCATAGATTCTTGCTACATTTTTGGAGTAAAATAGGCAGTTTTTTTCCGCAGAAAATACCTCTCACTCACCATAAGTCAGTAATAATTTATAAATATGTGATAATACAGGTAAATTGTACAGTATGCGTGTACCGCTGTAAAAACATTTTTTGCACATTTATGTCTTCATGCTTCACTGATAATGTTTTTTCATCAAGCGTTGAGATTTGGCACTTTGTTCGGCAGTCCTTGAACGCACCGTAGTTGTGTGCTGAGACGCTTGGATACTGAAATACTTGCTTTGACAAGTCATCATTCATTCGGGGACGAGTAGCTGCACATTTTGTACTTTAAATGCTTGTGCGGCATATTCATGACTTAAACCTGGATTGTGTGGTGAGTGAAGAATCGCAATTGAAGAGCGAAGGGGAGGCTTCTGGATCTGAATCTAATCCAGTAGTTTCAACGCTCATTTTTATTGCAAATATTAATCCGAAACATCAGGGGCCCACGAAAAGCAGGGCTGTACTGTATTCAAAGTTTGGAATATTGGAATCAACTGTTTATTTAGGGTAACATACAATATATGAACATTTTCTTTTGTGATAAGCAAACATATATGCAAAATAAAGTACATGTGAACATAATAGAGTAGAACATAATAGAGTGAGAGTGCATGATGAGTGTGTTGGAGGAATGAACAGTGCATGCAGACTGTGGCCTCACTTGTCCTGTAGGACGTTGTGTGTACTGCAACATGGTTTCAGCACGTCTGCCTTGAGAGCCATGTGGTTCCGAAATGGATTCTCAGCTCGGACCTCTCTACTTGGATGTTCTACATTAAAGTTCCCCGTGATTAGCTAGCCTGTAATTCACATTCATTCATGTGAATTCTCAAATTCCACATGTAAAGTTTCCCACTTTACAACAAATCATGCAAAGCTGCAACCTATGAGTGACTGTCTGAAAATAATGTTTATGTTCATTTGCCTAGTTTGTAGTTTACTCTCCATCCCACCCTTCTTGCTTTGTCTTCATACTGTGCCTGGAAACAGTCGTTGGCAAGTTCTGCAAGTGTTACTGTCACCTCCCACACTGCGTGTCTTTATTTTTGGAATTCCCTCCAGTTCCTATAAAGCTTGCTAGCACCATGTGCATCCCTCCTATAGGTCACATAGCTCATAATAATTCCAAATGCTTTATGCCACATTGATATTCATATGCAAATGTGGTTCTCACCAAAAAGTAAGGCGGCAATCAAGGTGTCATTCGTCATAGAAAGCCTCTCCCAAAGTTATTGACAAAACCGAAAACAGCAAACAAGACCCACAAACAAGCAGCAAGTGGCGGTTGCACGGAATGAATGGCAAAGTTTCTCAGAAATGACTCAGGCCAGTGGAGGAGCCAGAAATGTTTCATTGGCGTGGCCAAGGTGAGACCATTACTCACATAGCGATGGCGATAAGTTGATACCTGAAATGTCTAGATGGCCAGTGGGGGGGCCGGAGGTTTCCATGTACAGTAGCTCTGCCATGGACTCAGGCTATGTCCACACGAATACGGATTTTTTTAAAAACACATTTTTCTATGCATTTTGGCCTTTTGTCCACACGCAAACATACACTTACGGTGAGAGGTGGGGTACACCCTGGAATCACAGACATAGCGTGTACAGCATAGCTTTCTATGCTGTACACGTTACCTGTATTCCCGTCTGTTTATAAATGATTACCAACTTATGGTCAATAAGATTTATGCGGAAAAACATCCGATTTTTGACCAAAAATCTGCAAATTTGTGGGGAGCCTAAATAGAAAATACCACATTTTTGTAATCTAAATCTATTGTGGCGGTGAAAACGGTAAACATCATAAAAACTATGTACATGTCAATGTGCAAATACTTAACTGTAGAACACTATACTATTAGTGGCTGAGGATATGTTTTGAGTGGACACACTGGTGGTGCTTTATCTCTACTGTGTTCTACAGTGTCATCATTGTCTAATTGTCTTGGACGTGTTATATTTGACATCAAACTCAATTCTTCACTTTTGTTTTAGTCTCGTGTTCAAGTCATACATGAAACCAATTCACTGAAACCACTCTAGATGAACTAACAACGGACTGCAATATAATCCCCATTGTGTAGTGTATGTGGTGTGGTATTCAGGTCATTCTTGTGTATACGGGTGTTTTGCCAAGCCTGTCAGGGGGATACAGGCGACAGGCAAGGCGGCTGGAGTGCAGGTTTCCAAGAAAGACATGGTAAACTATTGCTGTGATGGCCAAACAAGGACTGGATAAGCACAGCAGTTAGGAATAAAAATACAGTAATCCCTCATTCATCGCGATTCATTGGTTCCAGATCCAGCCGTGATAAGTGAATTTCCACAAAGTATTCATTCATGAATGAATGAACATAATTACAGCCCTCTAGGCATGAAATAACACCCCTGCAGGCAACTTTACACTCATATCACCCAATGTAGTAGACATAACAAGGGGAAATAAGCAATTTAATACATAAAGATTCATGCTCATGTGTGTTGCTGTGAATGTGTTCTGGTACTTGGGGAGCTGAGTGGTGGGACGTACAGGAAGTGACGTTGGGGGCTCAGGGTTGAGTTTTAGCTTGGTTACGGTTGCAACAGAAGACCATGTTAGGGATTATTGTGCCTGTTGTGAGATCATTCAAACCTGCAATAAAAGCCTGTTGTTCCGACGATCAAGTCTGGTGCTTGTGTGTCTCACCCAACATTACAGTAACATTACTGACACCTAGTGACCAGTGTGAATGCGTCTTTTGAATGCCTTAAGTTTGTATTTCACTTCATTTAGCCATTTTTATGCTTGTAAATGCTTAATTTAAGCAAAAAATATGTAAAATTTGGTTAAATATGCATATTTTGGGCTGCATTCAGCCCCGACACACCATATTTGACAAAAAACGTGAGAATGAAGCCGTGAAAATCAAAGCGCAAAGTGGTCAGGGATTACTGTACGACAAATGCTTAGTAAATACTAGCAGTGATCATCATATTACAGTGGCTCCCTGAACATCTGTGATTCAGCATTCACAGCCCAGTAAATCTACAAATTTTTGGTCCAATTTGTTTTTTTTTCCATTTTTTTCCCCCAAAATAAGTAGTGGTTTTTTTTGCAGACAATAAAATACAATGAGTAATAATTTATAAATGCATGATAACACAGGTAAAATGTTTAGCATACATGTACTCAAACTACAGTAGGCAGTCGGGTCTTTACCACCCCTCCACTCCTCGTCAGAAAATTTTTAAAATTTGACTTGCATCGGTCGGAATTTTGGACTAAAGACCATAAATTCCCCTGTTTTCCCTTATTTTCTGAAAAAAAAAATCCCTTTTCAGGTGCAAAAGTTGAATTCTGTGACAATCTCTCGGCACAGTGGTTGGGAATGACTGCTATACATAATACAAAACATAAGCAATAAAAACTTCATGCCGTACTTTGAAACAATACGGTGCATTATTTAGCAGAGTGAGGCAGCTGGAACAATGTTAACTTATTTCATGGTAATGACTGATGAATTATTCTTACACTGATGCACTAGTCCAACAACTTAGCAGCTTCTTAACATTGCTGCATTCCTCCATCAGTCACTTCACCCTCGCTTGATCACCCTCAGCCACGTGCACACTCACCAATAGAGCCAACACCATCAGCCACCTAGACAATACTCAACCCTTGTTTGGCAAAAGCCACCAGTCGGGGTTGATGAACGTGCCCTTTCATAGAAGAGTGTCTGAACAACTTGTCAGCTGACTCACCATCACCTTAGATGTGGAAGGGAATATGGACCTGAAAGAAAGTTCTGAACAGATAATGGGAATCACAGTAACTCACAATACATTATTATTATTATTGTCATGCTGCTAACAATGTGCAGTGATTAATATCAATGATACATCACAATATACGCAGTATGGAAATAAAGATTGGAACATTGCATTTTAAGCATACAATAAACTATAATGAAACTGAAACAGACATCATTTATTAATCAATTAATCTCTGAAAAACCGTGATATAGTGATGGAGAGATAATCGAACCGAGATATTGCGAGGGACGACTGTATTCCATATTTTGAGACTAGCTGTCTGCAACCCACCCAGAATGGCTTCGCAACCCACTTTTGGGTCCCTAGCCACCAGTTGAGAATCCCTGCTCTAGTGTATCATGTTTCATTGTATTGTGCAGCAGGATGTGTACGTTTTAAAGTAAAATGTGTCTATGCAGAGGAGCTCGATTGACAGGGGAAAAGCAGCTGGCTCACCGCTCCTGCGGGAGATGGAGGGTGTTAAGACGTCACGATGAGACATATGTCAGATATCTGCAGCGGACTGTCAAGATGACTGAGATAAGAAGGAAGAAGGGCTCCAAAGATGGAGCGAGGCAGATACCTTGGCCCCTACAGGAAGAATGGCTGCTGATGGTTTACATATGCAGCACATCTTGTTCTCTCCACTTGATATATGTGCTCCTTCCTTTTTGTAAGGGCTTCACCTCAGTCTTCCTCTTAAGTGTTTGCAAGTGGAAGTGATGCAAGCCTTGATGTGGACAGTATAATGCGCTGGACTGTTCATCTGGCAGTGAACACTTCAGTGATATCACGATGTGTTGCCACCCCCAGCTAAGTCCTAATTTATCATTCAGAACTCCCCTTGAAAACGAGCATATTTCATCGTAGTGTTATGTCTTTGCAGTCACTTTGCCTTAAAGCAGGCCTGTGCATAGTGCAGCCCGGGGGCCATTTGTTGTGGCTGTTTTTTTATTGCTTGTGCACATTCCAAAAATATACTTTAACAAGAAAACTTGAAAAAAACAACAACGATAGCAAAACTGGAAAAACCAGCAGCAATTTTACAAGAATAAAGTCAAAATATTAAGAGAAAAAAGTTGTAATCTAATGAGGAAAGTCGTAAGTCCTATTACATTGTTTTAGTAGCATACAGTCGAAATATTAAAGGAAGTTGTTATTTTTTTAAGTTGTAATATTATGAAGAACGAACAAAGCAACAAATAAAGTTGTAATTTTTGGAAAATGACAAATTATTGTAAATTGATTAACAATAATCAAGTCAAAATATTATGGGAATTAAGTCAGAATTACGAAAAGCAAATTAAAGTACTTGGGGAAAAAACCAACAGCAGAAATGAAAAAATATATATATAATTTTATGAAAATAAAGTCAAAACATTAAGACAAAAAAGTTGTAATCTAGCAACAATAAAAGGTGCAATTTTAGAAAACGTTGTAGATTATGGGAAACAAAATAAATTGACAAAAACAAATTCGACTGGGGGCAAAGTTATAATATTATGGGAATAAAGTCATCATATTACGAGAACAAAAATTTAGAACGATTATTAAGAAGAACCTTGAAACATTGAAATAAATGAAGAATAAAATGCTCACATAAACGGTAAGTGTTTGATACATGACTACACAGTAAGAAGTGCATGCAGTCCTATCAGTTAAAAAAGTGCTATTGCTCTTCCCTGTTGTCCAGTAATGCCATTTCTTCCCATCATTGCTGCATTCTCAGTCTAAAATCTCAACATTACTGGCTGTGTTTGGTTAGCCGAAAGAAAAAGACAAAGTATGCAGAGTAGGTAGCGATAAGAATAGCTGTTTTATTGTGTGCCACTGCCTTGGCCCATAATAGTGAATGCGTTATCTGAGGGAGCAGCATGCCACACTAAGCTATGTGCATGTGATGCATGGCTGAGCAGCATTCCTCCTCCTGAGTGCATCGCAGGGCAGAGATAGTAGGAAGACATAGCTGCCTGACTGCCAGCAACAGGGAGGAAGAGAAAGGAGCGAGAGCAGCAGAGAGAAGAGATGAAGGGTGAGAGCAACACCGGGAACATGTAGTTAAGTGGAATGAAGTACCCTTTGTTGCAGATAAGATCATTCTGCTTCCCTGGCTGCCATCACTGAAGATAATTCAGCACAGCAAATGTAGCCTATTATGCTGCTGGCAGACCAGAGAACCCGTGCAGAAAAACATGAGTCCAAGCATTAAGAGACTGCAGGTTTGGTGTATTCAGGAATGTACTTTTATTGGATAAAGAGAGCATCACTTGCATGGAATGTTCCTCTACGTAGTCACACTAGGGAGTGTGACGGAAAAGAAGGCTAAAGCGTGGCTCCACAGTGCGCTTGATGCTAAGGCGGTCACCTGACTTCCAGCGGGGTTCATGTGCCCCTGGCCCTGGGGTTATCTGGGTTATATAAAGACAACATCCACACACACGCCTTTATTACTAGTATTATTACCCTCACTGTCATTATTTCTGTTTTTTCACTATTATTATTTCTTTTAGCATTGGCAGAGGTACTGATGCCCTGTACAGTTGAGTAAATAAACATCCCCAGCCACTACATGAAGAAACACAAGTTTTCTAAGGATGTTAATGCACTAAATTGTCTCGTTCTATTCTTAGAGATGTGTGAATTTCTCTTGGAGATCAATAAAGTATCTATCTGCATGTGCGCATCCTATTGTGTTATGCTGCATGTTACAATGTCTTTAAAACGTACAAAATAAATCTCTACTTAAAACAACTTCACTAGCTTGTCTATAACAATGAAGGAAACAAGTATTTACTCACTGAATGCACGCTGTGAAGCCGTGGCAGCTTGGATTTGAAAGAGGAAGTGATGCCTTTTGCAGGTTTGCTTGGAGGATTGTAGACCCCAGGAGCAGGACCCTCCTTCTGAAGGAGTTACATGGTGTTCACGTTATTTACACAAAAACAACACAGTTCAGCCTGGTGTTGTGTACATGCCTCCTCACTCTGCTTTCTTCTTCTACAATTCTATTCTATTGATTTAACAATATGCTGATGGGGAAGGGCGTGTATGGCAGGAGCTCTGTTGAAGATACTGGACATTTGAACTATTTTGGTGCTTTCCTGACTATACTTCATGAACACAAGATCGGCACTGCTCGCTGAATCCCCCAACTTTAACTCGGATAGGCGAGAGGTGCAGATTGAAATAAACTAGTTACAAGTGTCCACACCTGCTAGCAAGTCAAGCTAACTGGCTAACTGCTAAAGTTCAAAACGGTTGCCTAGCAACAATGCCAAACACAAAGCAAAATGAAACTGGCTCTGGATCTACGGACTCAAAATCAGATTAAAAAAAAAAAACAACTCCAGGATTTCGAAGATTTTCTCAAGAAGAAGACACCAGAGATTACCCTATGGAAGAAAATAGAGCATCATGCAATGATACCAACAGTATGTACAGGATGATATCAAGGCACTATTGAAGGATAACGCTGCCTTTTGCACCACTCTTGAGGAAGAAAAAGAAGAAAAGGAAAATATCACTAGGCTAATTAAATTAAATTAAAAACTTAATTGACGAGATGGATTTGAATGCACGAATGAATGATGTGGTCCCCACAGGCCTCCAAATCACACCCAAGTCAAGAGATGTTCCTTCAATAAAGCAACAGATTGCTAACTTCCTACAATCAAAGGAGGTGGATGGAGATATCAACAGCATCGACATTTTTTGTCCCACTATATGGCAGAAACAACACCACACCTGTCATCAGCAAGTTCACCAACAGGGAATTCAAAACCGCACTGCTGAAACAGGGAAAGACGCTGAGAGGCACCAACGTCTCCATGAATGAGCATCTGACAAAACGCAATGCCGACATCGCCAAGAAAGCACGAGACTTGAGGAAGCAGGGAACGATTCAAAGCCTTGGAGCACCAATGTTAAAATCCTCATCAAACTAAATGGAGGTCCAGGTGAAGCAAGAGTGCTTGTTGTCCAAGATATCAGCGATCTGGATACATATTAAAGATACTAAGACAATAAGGATAATGGAGGATACAACCTACAAGAAAGAACCATGCAGCGGGAAAGACTACTGCACATTCAATAACAATGACCTCGATGTAACTGTTTCAAAGGCCAGCTGAATAAAGAAATAAAATGAGGAACTCATGTATCTACGTTCAGTCACACTCAGTGCAACACCAAAGACGGAGGATGTGGATATCAGCAGGGGAGGAAGGAAAGGATAAAAAGAAAGATATACTGTATATATGTGTGTATGTATGTATGTATGTATGTATGTATGTATGTATATGTGTGTTTGTATGTATACATACAGTATGTATGCATTAACAATTGATGTGATACAAAGAAGGGGAAAGATTAAATAAGATCTGCTTCTTCTTACTGCTTTTCGGACATGTGGAACTGTGTCT
Organism: Dunckerocampus dactyliophorus; assembly: GCF_027744805.1. Lineage (NCBI taxonomy): Eukaryota > Metazoa > Chordata > Actinopteri > Syngnathiformes > Syngnathidae > Dunckerocampus > Dunckerocampus dactyliophorus. The sequence goes on along the minus strand of NC_072832.1, from coordinate 20,119,456 downwards.
TGTAACATGAAGCATTCAATGTACACTGTATGCTTGTTCGAAATAAATGTAACCATAACCATAACCATATTCTATTCTCTTTCTGTCTCTATCCCACCCACCCAGTCAAGGCACAGCCACCCCACATTATGCCTCCGTGTTGTTCAAGGTTTCTTCTTGAGAGGGAGTTTTTCCTTGCCTCTGTCTCGCAAGTGGTTGTTCGTGTGGGGCTCTGTTGGTTTTCTTGAGGGCCGTTCCACTGAATCTGTGCCATTTGCTTCTTGTAACCCTTTCAAAATAAACATAGATTTCTGTCTTTTTTCAAGTCTGAATCTGATAATACACGCATTGAACTGCTCAAAATGTGTATTGGCCCTTCTCAGGCAACTGGATTTAATTTTTGTATAATTTCCTAAGACAAGATGGCTCATTTAAGTAACAGGAGTGAGTTTTTAGCAAATATATCAAATATAGCCACCTGGCATTTATACTAACAGCATGCTGACACTAAGCACATTACAGTGCAAATAACGTCCCAAAAATAATTTAGGGTAACAGAACTGCTGAAATATTAACCCTCCTTCCCAATTGTAGTTGAAATATCAAATATACTTAAAAATAAATGAGTGAATTGACTTTTAGAGGATCTGAATGATACAACTTCCTGTGGACCATGTGATTTGTAGAATATTCCAAACTTTTCAGAGGGTGCAATGTGTGACAGCAACAGGACTGGGTGAAGTTAGCATGAGGAAGCTAACAATGCACACAATGGGACACACCTATTTCGACTCTAAAGCCTTCTAAAAAACTTTCAACAACATTTTGTCATTTTATATACATGCTGTGACTATGCAGTAACAGGCACATTTATGATAAGATGTAATACTTACAGTATTTTGCCGTATTTTGTTCATTTTAAGCATTACCGGAATGTCTTTCTTGGGCGCATTGCTTTCACAGAGCCCCTAGCAACTAGCGCTTATCTCTTTTAGCCTGATATACGGAGGATAAGCTACAGGTTTTAGAAGATGAGACGAGAAGAAGAGCGAGTGAAACATCGGCGCAGACGGGGGGAGAAAGAGCCAAGAACGGCATGACTTGGTGGTGTAAACGTGGAGCCAAGACATGCCGACAGAAATCAAGTGTTTCTAATGCACTGAGTGACACACGGCGTTACCATGCATGGAAAGACTTTGCGTATACGACGAGGACATTGCTCCAAGAGACCGCATCACAATGAACGAAGAATTGTTAGCGTTATCAAACCCTACAGTGGCAGCAACTTTTTTCCACCTACCCAAAATCAACTGGAAAAGACACCCCAGGCCAGCTGGACCAGACGGACAACTGTCCATCGAGTAAGTCACCATGATATTGATTCTAATACATTGAGCCCACAGTGATTGATATCACAGCTATATACACACATACAATGCTGTCCTTTCATCCCTTCCTAAAAGATTCAGTCATTCAGCCTTCAACAAAAAAACAAGGCACAGCCACCTTGATTTCAGGTGGCTCCATCATTACATCTGGATGGGATGCTAACAAAGGCGATACCACCCAAACAACCATTGTTAGCAGGAAGAGACCCCACGCCACTGTATCCTAACGATCGTCATTTGACACCGAAAACATCCTTGTCTGGACCTGCCTCCTCCGTTAGAGGAAAAATAGACTGGAGCCCTATCTATACGGGAACATTCTTGGTATTTTTTTGGGTGGGTTGAAAAAAAGTCTCGTCCACACTGTGCCGGATTAGTATATTGTTGCATCCAGACGGGAATGCCCCACTGAGTGAAAACAATGTAATACACAAGGCACACCCACACACAGACGGAACCACGTGACACTCCAACCTACAGAAGAAGAAAGAACGCATGCGCATAAGTCCGCATAAGTCCGTCGTCTACGAAGTGGAATTACTTCTGTGAGTCATTATGGAGTATAACGTGACGCCGATGATCGATGGTCGATGACGTCGTTGTTCTCGTATTGCCAAGCCGACGTTTTCAGATTTTCCCACTCTGTAAGCTGTTTTCAAAAAATACCATTTCACCCAGAATGCCATGAGAGGCTGAAATGGTAAAATACTTTGCCGTTTTGACCTGAAAATGTTTCCTTGTGGATAGCCCCAGGATCTTGCACCAAGCTCTCACACTAGGGCAGTCCTATCTAGGCTGATTGTGAGCCTAGATGAGAGGCGATGAGAAGTTGTCTTCTAAGACAACCTGAACAGTCCAGTTGCAATCGATTCATTGCCCTGAGTATACGATGACCCGGATGAATGAGAATATTCACAGGCAAATCTAGCCACGCACAAACAAACCACGCAATGTGGGCTACTACAGATAACTTGTTTGTCTATTTGTAGTTGTTCATATACTTGTTCTTGTTTCCCAGTCAGTACAGATCGGTCCTATCACATTGTTTTGGTACCTCTCGACAGTGGCCTGATGCATTGTGATTGAGGCGCTGTGTCGCTACACTAGAAAAGTAGTTCTTTGGTGTTAGTTCCTACAACAACAATGTCGCTGTAGCTTGGTTAATATGCAGGTCACGTTATGTAAATGGAACATTGTTGCCGTTTTTTTTATTTTTTTTTTTTGAGGCGGAATAGCTGCGTCCCATTAAGTAGCTGCCTCATGCCAGCTGTTTTTCTCGCTTTAGGATCGTGGATGATGGGCAAAATTCCCCCAAAAAGTGCAGCTTTCCTGTAAGTGTAAATTTCAAAAAAAAAATTTTGTTGTTTTTAAGAAAATAAACTTAGTATAGTTGGGATAAGGAGTAACATACTGTATATATATGTACAAAATATATCACTGAATGATTATATTTCTAACTTTAATAATTGGAGATGGGTGTGTTCAAGGTAGTTTAAATGAATCTTTTAAATTGTATTTATTAAATATGCAATCGGATCAATGTGCAGGACACTTGTATGTATTTTACAGTTCATTTTATTGTGCATTTATACATTTTATTTCCTAGGGGAGAAAATGGCATGGATTCACTGGAATGGCTGTTGACTTTTTGCTTTTCACTTGCTCTCACTCACAGCCACAAATCTCGGTCATCATTTGTGTGCCGTGCAAAAACCACCCAGTCCCACACCACCTCTGATTTCAAACAAACCAGTGTCTTCCAGTCCCTGAACACAGGACATACATTCATATCCAGCCGCTGTGTGAAACAGACAGATGGAGGTGCCTTTTCCTCTATAGCGCTAATCAGAGGGATGGCAGCTACCATGAAATGCCATTTGATCCCACTTGCCCATTTACTTGATCCAGGCTGGACTGCTGGCTCCCAAAGGTGCTAATGCATGCGTATTTAATGGGAGCTGGTGGACAGATATGCCATGTACTGCCATTCTGGAACTATTATTGTGAGCTACAAGATCTGCCTATGATAGACTGTGATCATCACACTGTCCTGTAAGTTTGCCGCAGGATTTGTGTATGAGCTTAATCTTTGACAATGATCGTGTCTCGGAGTCACAATGACACTGATAACAGCAGAAAAATGCTCCCAACTCTGCAGTAATAACACCCTCGGGATTTCTTAGCGCCTTTCCTTCTGTGTCAACACTCGGCAGCTGCCAACAGGTCTCAAATATCTATCAGCTACAAGCATGGAGACACCGTTAAGGCTGCAACACTCTGCAATATGAGCCTAAGCTGACTCCCACGCGCCTTCAAATGGAGGAAATCTTACTATCAGACAGGCGGGGAGATCATTTTTCTTTGGCCCCTGTGGTTGTCATAACCTGCTCATGCACAACATATACCAGATACACATTACAGTAGAGCCCAACTTGTAACCAAAACCTACTGAAAGGATTTTGTAATGAAGCCTTTTTGTGGACAATGGAAAGAGTGATTAGTCCTAATAACGAGTCTTGGAGACCAGATACTTACTGGTGGAAAAGTGATCCTTTGTACTCTTGACCGAAACATCACATGGCTGCAAGTAGAGAAGACAACAAAAAATGATGAAAGAATGGATTCAACATTGTTTGCACCACTGATGTGAAGAACAGTGCTTACTTGCAGGGTATCTTCTCCACTGGTTTCACTGCCACATTGTAATGACAAGGCGAAGTGTCAATTTGCTGGCATGGGAAACAGACAGAGGCCTTCAAATATCTGTAGCAATATGGCAGTTATGGTTACACCTCTTGTCTGCCGGCTTATTTAACATTTTTGGGGTGGGGCTGCACTGTGGTTTGCACATCCGTCTCTTAGTCAGGAGATGTGGGTTCCAATCTCCACTGGAACATCTCTGCATGGAGTTTGTATGTTTTCCCTGTGTTTGCATGGCTTCCTCCCACGTCCCAAAAGAATGTTAAGTGGAGACATGTCCATATGTGTAAATGGTTGTTGTCTATACAGGTATGTGCCCTGTGATTGACTGGTGACCCTAATGAAGACATTAAGTGTTATATAGAGGTGCCTTTTGGTTACACTTCTATAGTATCTGTCACATCAAGATACAAGACAAGGCATGTGTTTCATGCACTGTTGATTTTTTTTTCAGTATTTGTCATGTCAACCAACTCATTTGGCTACACTCATTCATTCATTCTTATCGCTTATCCTGTTCTGGGTCACAGGTTGGCTGGAGCGAGCCTATCCCAGCTGATGTTACCCTGGATTGGTCGCCAGGGATGGTGAACACAGGCAATTGCCTGGGGTCCGAGATTTCCGGGGGCCCCAAACACCTCATAAAGACTGATTATTGAGTTTTTTCTTTGATTTAAAGTATTTATTACTGTTTTATTCTTAATTCACATGCGTAAAACTACATTAAAATGCGTAATCTATCATAATAATTTCGATTGCTCCTCCCCCCTTCTCATGCAATGGACTATACCACGTTACTGCATGTGCAGATTGATTCCGCAAGACCGGAGTGAGACAAATTTGTTGTTGTCAAAAACTAATGCGGAGTTACCCCAGCGGACTGGAGAGGGAGCGAGGGGAACAAACATTTAAAAAAAATCTAAACTAAGGTAGACAGCCAGAGGCTCTTGACAGTACTGCAGCTGAGAATAATGCAGTAGTTTTAGGGATGAAGCTGAGAGTGATGCTTTCCATCACAAAGATGTGAATTTGTAAAAACGTAAACGGAAATAAATAAAGTAACTTTTGACGGCACATTACAACAATGACTAAATACGCCTCTGCTGGTCGCCAATCTATATATTAACATATAGTATATAAAGAAGCAACCATTCACACTTACATTCACGCCTATAGGGAGTTTAGAGTCTCTTATTAAGCTAACATATCTACAGTAATGTATGTTTTTGGGATGTGGGAGGAAACTGGACAGGGACGTGCAGTGAGATTAATATAGATGGCTAATTAAGAGGAAAAGATAAAATAAGTAATACAATAATTCACTTTTGTTAAAAAAATAGTCTTCAAATATTTATTAGTCCCATTTAGTTATTCTTTTATTAACTGAAAATGCATGCACCCTATCCTTCTCCAGGAAAAGTTCTGATACTTGTAAAAGTCTGATCACCTGGTGAGCTAGGGTACTGTATATAATCCTCCATCTTGGCAGTCAAATTCATTCATTCATTCAGCAGAGCATAAAATATCTTTAATGGATTTGAATGTTTATGTTGAATGGATTTGACTTGTTGCTCTCCAGCTGGTGCTGCACTGCTTCTGTAAAAAAAAACGTTACGTTCTATGGAAGGACGGCTGTGAAAAGCACCTTCCAGCTCACTCACGCCCCCAGCCATTCAGGATGAGGTGAGTACTGCAGCGCCTCCGTGTATAACATTTATTTTATCGTGGGATTAGCAAGAATAATGATGTCACACAGGATGTAGAAATTCATGGTCAATAATAAATATTTCTTGGACATTATATTATTGGCAATATGCTGACAAACAGAAACTGGCACACACCATCTGCTATCCAGTTCACGCGCTGAAGTGTACGGAGATGGTAGGCAGGGCTAGTGGCAGCCTCATCTTAGGCTTTTGCCCTGTATTTGATCAGGAAATCTGCATATTCAGTGATTTTTACTCTTCTTCCGCTTATTCGAGGTCGGGTTGCGAGGGCAGCAGCTTAGGCAGGGCGACCTGAATTTCTCTCTCTCCGGCTACTTAATCCAGCTCCTCCTTCCCAGGCTAGTTGAGAGACACAGTCTCTCCAACGTGCCCTGGGTCTTCCCCGAGGCCCCATACGAGTTGAACGTGCCCTGAACACCTCGCCAGGGAGGCATCCTGACCAGATGCTCGAGCCACCTCATCTGGCTCCTCTCAATGCAGACAATCAGCGGTTGTACTCCAAGGTTCTCCCGGATGACAGCGCTTCTCATCTTATCACTAAGGGAGAGCCCAGCCAACCTACAGAGAAAACTCATTTCGGCCGCTTGTACCTGCAATCCTGTCCTTTCAGTCACTCAATGGACAAATATTAATATTTATTTTATAGTATCATTAGTCTTTTTATTTTTTCATCATGACATGGGAGGCAACACAGGCTTATAAGTATGCTTATATAATTATAATAAATGTAGATTTTTTGCAAGAACAGAACATCCTTGATTTTCACAGGGGTTACGATCCGGCACCACCAAGGAATGGTGAAAAACTGTGAGTATTTGACTAAAAATCTCTTCTAGTCTATTTTTGACACACAGCTCGCTCCTCCTCCCCCTCCAAGCCCTCCTGCTAGCTTCCTCCAATTTCGGATAAAAGTGACTGCTGTAATTATTAGATAAGATTCAGCTCCAGAACCCTCTCCTTCTCTCTTCAATTGCCATTGTTCACTCGCGGCTATAAAATGTATAGCTACTCATCACTAACGAATGATAATGTAAGATGATCCATGACTGTCGAAGCTAGTGCTTCCGTAGCCAAACAAGCTTGCGTATCATAACGCACAACAATGGTGCGTTCAAATACGTGTTCTGTTGTCATTTCATTATTTTACATATGAAATTTCACTAAACTGCCATGACAGCAGGCTATTCATATGAAACCTACCTTGTCTCGGATGCCCAGAGTGACAATGTCAGGCCGTGGACATGTCTTAAAAGAGTAGGACATCTTGCGCTTCAGAACCTCTTGGGTGGAGTCAGTTAGGTCGTATGCTCCAGGTAGCAACAGGTCCCCTTTTGGCAATCCCAAAATGTCACGTTTTCGACCGGTGCTTTTAAACCCATACGTCTTCCTGATGGAGTTCAGGTGTGCTTCCTCAATGAAGTCTCGGATGTAATAGACGCCAGGGTTTGGTGTATCCTAAACACGACACAAATTGTCAAACATTTGGGAGAGCCAGACTGATAGACCATTTTTCAGCATTGTCCTCATGTTATGTTTGAGCACTGCTTTTCTTATGTATGATGTTTTTGTGTTTGTATTTTTTGCAGGAAGCAGCTGATTGGCCCCTCTGGAGCATATACTGTAGATGGGTTCAGGTGTGCTTTGCTCTCTCTCTGCTCCCTGCTCTGCGCATGCTGTCCTCATCTGCTGCAGGCTCGTCGCCACCTCCTCATCCTGCTCCAGAACCATTCAGCTGCTTCTTGCTGGCTGCTGGCGTGACACTGAGCAGTAGCCTGGGTTCCTTTCTCGTTAGCTTTTGGTTTCTTGTTTGTCCTGGTTTTTTTGGATTAGGGTTTTAGTTGTTTTTTTTCTCTCATTTAGAGGCAGCAGTGAGGTGACAGGATGATCAGGACCTTTTCATCTCTTTTTTTAGTTGATCCATTAATCAACTTTGGTGACTTGACTTTCTCGTTTCATGCGTCCTCTTTATTTTTATTTTTCCAGCCATTAGGGCAGATAGTATTGTCGATCTAAATGCCCCTACGTGCTCAACATATTTGCTCTGCCAAGGAAAAGTGTGAGATACACTTCTCCTGTTATACAGAATTTAACTTTGATGTTTTGTTGTTATGCAAATTTGGAGTGGCCGGACCGGAGCAGGAGAGGATAGAGAAGAAGAGAAAAGAAAACAGTGAGGGGAGTGCGCTGATAAGAGGGGGACAAAAAAGAGAGAGACAAGGACAACAGCAACAACAACAATTACAACAACAATAACAAAACAGAAACAAACAGGACTACATCAGCACATGTCTGTGACGGCTATAAAGACCATGACGGAAAGGACAAAATAATATCAACAACCACAATGATAATACTGCATTGAAACAGTCATACCCATTAGTAGTAATCGTAGTAATGAAATTATTAACTATGATCAGAATGACAATAACTGTAATGCACATAATTTATAAAAACTATAATCATATCACACCGTCACTGTAATAAACCATCAACATAATAACACCCTGGTTAACTCAGTGAGTAATGTGGGGAAGTACGTATGTACTGTGAGTGTGCATATGTACGTGTGTACAGGTATCTCTGTATGTGTGCTAGTCTTCATGTATATAAAGCAGCACGAATGTGTGAGCGTGTAATTGTCACTGAGAATGCATGAAAGGAGAGGGACTGCCTCCCACCACCCAGCAAGCTCCGCTCCACACAGCCAGGCCGAGCCCCCACTGCCAGAAAGCCACCGGGCCCACAGGGGCAGGCAGCACAAAGATCAAGAGCCACCCACAGAGCCCTCCCCCCCGGGGAAGACCAGGACGGGGCCACAGAGAGGCAATCCCAACTAGAACAGGACGCCGGCAGGCCGGAGGACAGCCAACCCCCGAGACCGGCGAGAAGCACATACACACTGCTGTCGAGGCAAAGACGCAGACAGCGGCCCAGCAAAGCACAAAGACCAGCGGCGACAAACGCCCAAGAGCAGACCCCCGCCCGTCACCCACAGTCCCCACGAGCAGGACCAAGCCCCACCCAACCAGACAGCCCGGCCCGCCAGCAGCCACCACGGCGCAGCAACACCAAGCCACCATGGCGGCATGCAGGCTACCAGTAGCACGGGCACCACCCCCTGAAGACTGCCGACTCCCCCCCAAGTGCGCAGAAGTGCCCACGGCCCACGTCAGTCCAAGGGAAGCGCCACTAGCCGCCCCCCCTACAGTGGGCCCCTCACCTGCCCAGCCCCCTTAACCTCAAGTGTCTATTGTGCGATTTAAATTGAGGGGCGACAGAGTCAGAGGCATGCCAGGGGTAAAGGAGCCTCCGCAAGGCAACTCCACTCTCCCGCCACGCCCGACCGTAGACCACCCCCCAAAGTCCTATATGTATGTGAACTGATGCAGCGGAACGGGAAGGACGATGGCCCTACATGCCCACCCCCCAACACCGCCCGAGCGGGGGGAACTGAGGACACATGATCGACAGACCACACACCACAGTGCACCGCAAGCTACGGGCCGCAGGACACACCACAGGCCCTACCCGGCCCGCCAGGACGCCCAGTCCGGCCCACCCAAACCCCCAGAGACGGTACCCCCAGCACCCTCAACACAGAAGCCCCACCGGAGGCAGCGTCCACAATGCCACCCCCAAATTGCCAAACATCATGGACCAGCCACACGCCCCAAGACAGACCCGACTGCCAATAGAACAGCAGGAACCGCATCCATACGACACACACACCCACACAACTACGGCTGGCCAGGGAGCCACACCATAGCGACCACAAGAGAACCGGGCCCAACATAGAGCGGAGCACAGCCATACCCACGAAGCGGCAAGGAGGCACAGAAAAGCATCACACGACAGGGCCCACGAGAGGAGCGACCCCCCCACCGCCGGACGCCAAAGCACATGCCCCCGCCAGCCCTGCCCCCCGCCACACCGCAGACCAGCCATCACCCCACCTGCCGCCCATCCACCAACATACTCTTTAAATGTTATGTTCCCTGGATTCTAACAGCTGATGAAAGACCAAGCCATCCCTTCACAGACTGGGGCGCTGTTTTGCACCATAACCCTCAGGATCTTTAAGAAATGTTAAATCACTGCCTTACTGCATCCAACCTCAGCAACCATGGTGCGTTGTAAGAGGCCTTGCTTGTGCAGTTCCACAACAGAAAGTCTTTTTGCCTTTTCCATCAGGAGGTCATGACCATGTGACAGCAAATGACATGAAAGACAGATTTTTGCACAGATTTTGAGTTTTTAAAGCTGCAGTTAAAAAAAAAATTGCTAACACTATATTTACAATCTGGTTACAATCCACAACTGAAACCCCTAAGTATCCATCCATCCATTGTCACGTATGCTTGAGCCTATCCCAGCCGACTTAGGGCGAGAGGCGTGGTACAATCGCAGGGCACATTAAGACATACAGACTCCTGGCTGTGTGGCCAACATGCTAACCGCTCGGCCACCGTGCCTGAAGTAGATTAGTACAATTAAAGTAGTGGTGTCTGAACTTTTTCCTTTGAGGGCAGCATTCAAGACATTTTGTACATTAAAGATGGTAAAACCAACCCAATGTACGTCAACAAAGCTTTGTTGTAGGTGACAAAACTGATGTAGTTAACCAAAGGACGTGTTGTCAAAGATCAGAGGAACTGGACATAATATTGACATCATCTTAACTACAAGGAAATAAAAGACACAACTCACAAAGACTTGATGCAGATGAAATCAACAATGGATTCTTACAACACTACAATAAATGTCAACCAGACTCATAGAGCCACAGATAAATCAAGTGAGTGACATATTCACAACAATAACACAATAATAACATTCACTGATAGTGTGTTGTGATGAGTACAGTATACCACACACACACAAAAGGTATGCTGTTTGACTGGCAGTGATTGACACCGACAGATCGATAAGTGCGACAGATTGATAACTGCAAGATGTAAGCGGGCAGTGATCGCTGTTTAGCTAGCTTTGAAATTCGGCTTGAAAAGCCATATTATTATTCTAAGATTCAGACAAAATATAGTTTTCTCTCATGGATTCTTGACTTTTTGTTTATTTCCATCTGCGTCAGTGCGTGTGTTTTTGCCGGTGTGGCTTGAAGACAGATAGACGATGGTACAAGCACCCTCCGGTAATACACTCACTACTTTCCTTCATCCGAGGAGCAGCATCAAAACAACTGTCCTTGAAATGTTCCAAACACCAAACACAATAGCAAGGAATCTGACGCAGAGAATGACATTTTTCGGAAATGTGAACAGACATTGATCAAAGACCTATCACACAATCAGCGGGCGTAATGTCAAAAATATATACGACAACAACAGAAATTCAATACAAAATGCACCACAACAATATAAAAACAATGTATTGCATGGGTTGTTTTGGGAGGGTTCTTGATGAAATGTCACTTGCAGACTGGTTTCAGTGACAAAAAGTGCAAAAAGGGTAAATATTTCAACATTTGAGTGCAGGAAATATGCCTTTCAATGTTATTTTAGACGGTGAAAACAACAAGATGAACATGTTTTGGTGACATAAGAATTTCAATCTATATCCAGAAATTACTTATAAATTGTGCAATTACCTTTTATCAAATGTTTCATTTTAATTTGATCCTTTTAATTATTTTTATGTTATACTTATTATCATATTATATATGATTATGATCATTTTTGTTTTATGATTAAAACAAATTGGAAGTTGACCAGCCTGACGCAACAAACAGGCGTTAGAATTTAGAGATGGCGCTGTGTAAGCTGAGCCACGAAGCATGCGGCAGTACTACCTTCAGTCCTACCAGACACCACCGACTACGGTCGTGCAGGTCCGCATTGCCATCGGCCTGTAGATAAACAAACATACAATATAAGCCAAATACATTGCATTGTATCTACTATAATGACTTTAGTAAGGCAATGTTAAATGATTTGAGTGAATCTCACATGAATTAGGGTCTTACCTTATATGTTCTGTTACCGTTCCGAAATAGGTAGCCAACTTGAATTTGTTTGTCCATGAGGACCGATGCTGCACTGTGCTCATTGCAGTACCATTCACTATCTGGCTGCCTGGAGATCCAGTGACACCTTAGCACCATTAAAACTGTTACTATAGCAGCGACTCCTCTATCAATCAATTTTTCAACAAGCTGGTCCTGTTGGCGGAGAGCTAATTTTAGACTCTTTGGTTGGTGGGTTTGACTGAGAGCAAGACTATTGCAATTGCAGGCCAAGGCCCAGAGTGCAGTGCAAGACATGCCTATTCACTTAGCCTCATAAAATGCTTTCAATGACACTGTAAAAACTATGTTGAATGATGCTTTGTGTAAAAATGCCTTTAGATGTTTCACAAGTAAATTGGCACACAATATGACTAATATTTCTAATGAACTTTTTATAGGCATGAAATAATAACACTACTGTATTCATGTGTATCGTTTAGAATTACAGTTGCAGTCACTCATCGGATGCTTGGATAATATTGAAAAACAATGCAACTGTCAGCGGGATTTTGGATCAACATTTACAATAAAAGTGATTGTTGTAATTATTAGAGTCCCCTTCTCACTTTAATTCACTTGCATGCCTCACACACTTACTAAACACATTTAAAGTATAAAATGTACAGTATAAGGCAGAGGGGTCTTCAATTACAATTTTAAGCAAGCCATGGTTCTCTCATTCACTTCTCGGAAAGTACACAAACGATTTCATTGGCCCATTTTGAGTGTCATCACAGCGTTTCCCATCACGTAACCGTAATAACTGAAGTAATTGCGCTCGCAATTACCATGATTAAATGTTAGTATTATTATAATATAGTTCCCATTCACTTTAACTGATCGTGGATCCGTAAAGGGCCATCGCTGGGTCCGTATCCGGAGCGAGGTCCGCCATTTGGTGACGGCTGGTATAGGTACTACCTACACATTTTATTGTGGTGACTCGTATCCCAGCACACAACTATGGTGCATTCAAGGGCCGCCGAACAAAGTGTGAAATCTCAGTGTTAAAGTATTGTCAGTGAAGCATAAAGACTTAAACGTAACATAAACCAACCTGTGGGCTTTGTAACAGTAGTACATGTATGTTGCACATTTTACCTGTGCAGTCGTCCTTCGCTACATCGCGGTTCAAGTATTGCTCCCTCACTCTATTGTGGTTTTTCAAAAATTAACAAATTTGGACTAAGTTAGTGCAAAAATATTGAAATACAAATTATATGTAGTATTCTGGTCACTAGGCGTCAGTAATGATACAAAACATTGATGAGACATGACATTACATCACATTATTGTTACACTGCATGTAGTCAGCCATGGCATGTCCGTCATGATAAGAGTGAGAAGAAGTTCTACCTCCTATTCCGTGTGAAGGCGTAAGTTTTTGGCTTCTTATTTTGACTTTCTTCCCCACTTTGGAGGCTACTCGTTAGCTCACTAGCATGCTATGCAGCCATGGCTGCATGTTGTGTCCCTTCAGTGATCCCAAGCCTTTGCATGAGCAATGTGGTGTAAACAAAGAATGAGTGTAAAGGTGACTGTAGGGTGTTATTTCATGTCAATATGGCTCTAAGAATGTAAAAAAACGTATTTAAAAAGTCATGAACATGTTTTCTATGCGCTAACTGCAAAAATATTCAATTTTTTAACATTGAATCCTACTTTGCGGAAACAAACTTACCGCAGTTGGGTCTGGAACCAATTAACTGCAATTAACGAGGGAGGATTGTATTATCATGTATTTATAAACGATTACTCACTTAGGGTGAACAAAATGTGTTTTCTACGGAAGAATTGCCTTTTTTCTGAGAAAAAAAAGTGTAAAAAACCTTCTTGCCAAAAATCTGCGAATTTGCGCGGATCCGTTTTGCCCATTGTCTTGACTTGGTTCTGGTGAAGTTGGTCGTGCCTCAAACATTAACACAAGTCTGTCAAAATTCAATAATAGCAATAATTTACTGTTTTATTCTATGGTTGGCGGAATAGTAATAAATAAAATTATGTGATCCCCACATATTGGCAATTTTGTAGATTTTTTGGGGGGAAAACTTGCCCTTTTGTACTTTTTGTCTCCAAAATATAAGTAGGATTTTTTTGGGCAAAAAACCCCCCATGTCATTTAGCCTAAGTCAGCAATTATTTACATGTGATAATGAATCACAAAAGGTCAGCATAGTAGATCGCGGCAAGCTTGAGTGGCACAGGAAGTAGTCGGAGGCCAACTTCATTTGCCTTTTTTCATATTTTTTTCCAAAATATTTTTGTAGCCAAAAATCCACAAATTTGTGCGGATCCACTATATTGAAAAAGAAAAATACTAATCAAATAATGGAACCATTTTTTTTTTGTCTTGACTTGATTCTGATGAGCTTGGAACGCTTTTCACAACAAAGTATTGATTTAACAATGTTTCAAGTTGTAGTTTGCAGTGGTGCACATTTTGCTTTATTTTTAACACAATTTTGCAAAAAATGACTATCCAAATAAAGGCCCATTACCGGTGTACCTAATGTTGGGACTTGACTATAACCGACGAGGGGAAAGAATGTGCACATGGATGTCACTTTATAATAAACATAAGCCGCTCTGAGGCTGACCTGTGCAAAATTACAGTAATAAATGTTTAGACATAAAGAAAACCAAAGTAAAAGTTAACGTCCATATAATTTTGCATTTGTCGAGGCACTGGCCTAGACAGGAAAGTAAGCATAAAATTCACAGAAGGCAGCGCAAGCGGTCCACAATAGTGCTTTATTTTGTCAAACAAATGTATCGCTGAAAGCTACTGTAACAAACTCAACTAGAAATTATAAAACAGGTACACCTCTATTTACACCAGTTTCTGCTCCACCACTCGCAGAGTGCCTGGGTTCAGATATACCAAAGACATGAGGGTTTGACATGTGCGATGCCAACACACAAGCTGTGTAGTAATGACGGCACCTTTACTATAGTAAAAGTAGAAGTACACGTTTCAAACCGTTTCATTCCAGTGCTTTTATTTTAATGACAGAAAACAAAATGTCATCTGAGCTCATCTTAACATTAAGAGGCATTGGCTGATGCTCATCAGTGCTTTTAGGAAATAAGGGGACTTTGTATGCCTTTAAGCAAAGGGGAAAATACTTCTATTAAAAAAAAAAAAAAAAAAAACCCACCATGCCCTCAATACAAAAATAGCAATTACAGGGTACACAAACTCATACATCAATTAGGACTGAGAAAACAAGACAAATTTTCAAATCTGTGTAGATTGTAAATTTTATTGGAAAACAAAATATACAACTTGGAATGGATTATTTGAGGCATGGCCAAAGGCCATTTAAAAAAAAAGAAAAAAGAAAAAGAACATGAGTGAGTAAAACATTAAAAAGCATGGTAAGATTAATCATTTTCTGTTATATAGAACAGCAGATACAAAAAGAGTTTGTACGAGTACCTAGGAGATACACCCGTGTCATTTTTTGCAGTAGTGCAATGCTGAGATTTTCCATATATACTTTTGTCCATAGTCCATGCAGAGTTTCAACTCCTCTACATTGTTTCCATGCCAACAGCGTTGCCAAGTGACAACCAGCTGACAGGTTTCCAATGTCGCCTCACCATGGAGGGCCCCCGAGCACAACACAGGAAGATTCAGTACTTCGGCTCCCAGGGGCCTCCACGGGCATCTGGTTGTATGACCGCTCGTCACTCAAACACCATGACAGCAAAAGAAAGGGACATGGGGACAAGAGCCTATGCAGTTTACATGCAGTTCCTTTGGACAGCAGTAGGGGCAGGGACCAAGGGGGTTAATAAGATTTTACAGATAAATTACACAAAAGAAAAAAGGCAAATTATTTATATATGAAATCTGTACAAGGCCTTCACTTCGCCGTCATCATTTGTACAAACTCTACAGGGGAGGAAGGAGTCAGGAGAAGGACAGATTAGATTTTTGAATTTAAAAAGAGGTATGAAATAAAAACACGTCATTAAAATGCAAAATGTACCAACCTTCATAGTTGACCTGTCCGTCTCCATCAATGTCTGCTTCTCTGATCATCTCATCTACTTCTTCATCAGTCAGCTTCTCTCCGAGGTTTGTCATCACATGACGCAGCTCAGCAGCACTGATGTATCCATTGCCATCCTGAACGTCACATCAGTCAGCACATTTTAGCTTACATATTTCACATGGGAGCGGGTAATATATTAAAGTGTTTACTTTGTCAAAAACACGGAAAGCTTCTCTGATCTCCTCCTCACTGTCTGTATCCTTCATTTTCCTTGCCATCATGGTCAAGAATTCTGGGAAATCTATCGTACCGTTCCCTGAAAAACAAAAACCAATCAACGAGGGTGTTCCAAGTATCTATGCTGCTACATGGGGGGGACTTTTCGAAGCCACTCACCATCAGCGTCTACTTCATTGATCATGTCCTGCAACTCTGCCTCTGTGGGGTTCTGACCGAGAGAGCGCATGACTGTGCCCAGCTCCTTGGTGGTGATGGTGCCATCTCCGTCCTTGTCAAAAAGCGAAAATGCCTCCTTGAATTCTGGTGGCAAAGTGGGAGACGGAGGGGGCGAAGAAAAGGAATTACGTCACTTGTGTTTCCTGTATCAACTGAATGTTTTGACATCCAATGGCAATGTTTTAAACTACAACACTAAACCAAGGGCCGGAGTCGGCAGCTAATGAGGGATGAAATGTGCAGTAACACCGATGGCAATATATTATGGCCTGCATCAGCTTATTAAACAACCTAGGTAGTATTAAACAAGCTCTGCTTCTTCCTGCTCCTTTTCAGTCATGTTGGAACTGTTATACTCCTATGGAACATATGCATGTTTGAAATAAAGACAAACTTTAAAAAAATAAAAAATTCACTGGTTCAACACAATTTTTTTTTTTTTTTAATGTGTTGCCTGCATCAAGATGTATAATGTGCAACCATTCCACTGCTGCAGGTGACAAAACACTGCAAAAGGTAGTGGGTTACAGAACACATGGTAAGGTTGTTCCCAAGTTGCTGAAATGAATGCAAAGCTTAAAACTGACAATAAATTGCTTGAAACACCATTCTAACACCAACAATTATCAGGGCCTTCTGAAAGAGAACACGTCAACTGACACAAGACGTGTCTACAATTATGCAATGCCGCATTAAAAGCAATACGTTGCACAGTACGGATAGCCTATCTGCATTACATCTTAGAGAAGAGAACATTTATGATGAAATTTTCCTTGAAGCACCCCTTCCATGTAGGACACACCCCGGGCAAAGGACACATGAGATCCTCACTGCCGGATTGCATCATTTATAACACAGCAATGGTACGTATTCCATGAGGGAATCCACCAATGCTCTGGAGGCAGCGAGCCATTCCACTTTTGTTCATTCCCAGTGTGAAAAGCAGTAGGGTCGCCTTGAGGAATGAATGCCATAAAAGGCAAGCATATAAATCCAAGGATCCATAACAGGCCTCTTTGCAGGCAGGACGAGGAAAGCAGAAGATCAATGCACTTGGTGGCTTACCAGCAATCTGCTCTTCTGTAAGCTGATCGGCCTGGAAAAAAACATATTCAAAATGACACATGAAAAGCTATTCAGAAGCAGCACATTCTTTACATAAATTGGTTGCATTTTGTAGTGGTGCTAAAGGCTGCTGTTGCTGGCGGCAACATAACGACTCTTGCAAAGAAACACGAGGACAGGAGGCTTGATTACTTGTACAGGAAGTGTACCTCCCCTTTACATTATAGCATATCAATTTAAACGACTTAGGACAATAACATACACGCACGGGCAATTTGGCGGCAACATAACGGTCGCCTTGGCAAGCAAACACAAACCCATCGCAAGACACCAACAACAACGTCACGTTACTTCGCGACAAATGGTCATTGAACGCAGCATCATCAAGGCACTTTATGGGGTCTGGAAGATGTGCTTTACAGTAAATAGGAGCCCAACAATGACGCAGTGCTGTAACAAAACGAGCGCCTGCCGCACTCATGTTAGCCTTTCTTTCATACAAATATAGCAGCGCATACATATAAGGGTCACCTCATCCGAGTATCAAACAATTCGCAACAAGCAAGTTTGTTTATTCAGCCAGCACTGCGGACAATTGGCAGCTCAGTTAGCAGCCCCCGCCGATGACGTTATGATTCCTTTCTGCTCATTTCGAATAGTTCTTGATAGTATAACATTCAAAAACGAAGAAGCGTGTGGTGGTTTTTTGCTCTTACCATTTCGACGTAGATGGAAGTGCTTGTTCACGACACAAAAAAAATCCTCAGCACGTATCCTCGCCACTCTGCCAACCCGTATGAACAGTCGAACACACCACGGCTTAGACAACTGGACTTGCCTATAACGGTTATTTTAAACTCCTCCTCCTTTTTATATCCCTCCGCCAGCTGTCATGTCCCTCCATTGCCTAAATAAAGCAATTTGGGATTTGATGAAGTGAAGGACACTCACAAAATTTCACAAAATACTGAAATATTTATGTGTGTATATTTTTTGATGGTTAAGACTTTGATAAGATAAATTAAACTTTGAATCAATGGCGGTCTACATTATAGCGCACGAATACGTTCTGCTTCCCTGTGATGAGGCACATGCACTAGCGGAAAGGAACGGCGCGTTGTGATTGGTTTGTTTGTACCTGCAATGCGTCACTCCCATGCTCTGCTCTACGCTGCATCTCCAGCCATGGACATCCTGTCACTAGCGCCTAGTATGTCGATGCTCATGGACACCACCCAAAGGCAACTCCAAAAAACAAGGTTTTGCTAAATAAATGTCGTCATCTAGTATTATTTAACTAAAAAAAGCACAAAATTAGCAATTTTATTTCCTCAACATATTAATGCCATTGCGCTCACGCGTTTTATGCCATACCAAGTATCTGCATATATGAGATGTACATGTAAGTAAACGTGCTTTATTGTGAATTAACACGTTTCAGATGTAATTCTGCAGCTATAGTGTGAAGGGAGTATCTGATACGGCTGCTGATGGTTGACTGCACTCCTGTCTCCCAGTGGCCACCTGTCTTGGGTCTGGACCAATGGGAGAGGATGAGGAAGAGGTTGAGGGATGCAGGCGAACCAGGGAACCACTTTTACACCTGAGATAGCTACTGCATGTCTTACAGCCGACGCATAGTGGTTCCCACTTCCAATCTGTGGTGACGCTGTCTGTCATGTGATCAACTGAGCAGTTTCAGATCTATTCATCTTTCTCGAGCATGTTGGATTGTTTTTAATAAGGAGCTTTCTGTCGCTGCAGATTATGTAATTCCAAAAGGTGACGGTGCAAAGTACGCAATCTGTCACAAGAAGCAGATAAGCCGGAGCATGTGTGAATGAATGAATGATTGCATGTAGTATTGTGTTAGCTGACCTTGTACGTAGTATGTATGCATAGCCTGGCTTTGACGAGGCATTGCTGTGCAGCTGCAGTGAATTACTCCACAACAAGTATTGTTCACAAACAGGTTATTGTTGGTCTCTGAAGACCTGATGCAGGACAAAGATGATTGCTGGTCAAAGGTTAACAAGGAAAGCGAAACTTGCCTGACTTGACAAACTTACCAATCTTCATCATAAAAGCCAAGCATGACTTTTTCATGGCACGAGAAAAATAAAAATATCCCTTGTTTTGGAAATTTATCGTGGTTAATTGGTTGCAGGCCCGGTCGTGATAAATGAATGTCCGTGAAGCAGGGTTCCTTATTTATAAATGGAATATTTTCATAGTTAAAGCAAAGAAAACCTGTTCACGACTTTGTCAATACAATTTTAACATTATTAGAGCCCTCTAGATATGAAATAGCACCCCTATAGTCACGTTTACACTCCTATTACTCAACATACCAGACATAATAAGAGAAAATAAGCCATTTAAGACATAAATAAGACTCATACTTGTGTGTTTTTCTGTAAATGTGTTCCGATTCTAGGGGAGAGGAAGTGACATCGGCAGTTCAGAGTTGAGTTTTCACTTGGCTGCAACAGTTGCCCGTGTTAGGGATTATTGTGCCTGTTGTGAGATCATTCAAGCCGGCAATAAACACCTGTCGTTCCAGTGGTCAAGTCTGGCGCTTGTGTGTCTCATGGCACATTACAGGAACCTTACTGACACCTAGTGACCAGTGTGGAGTACTACATATCATAATAACATCGAATTTGTCTTCTGAATGCCTTATATTTGTTTTTTACTTCAATTAGTTATTTTTATGCTTGAAAATGCTTAATTTGGGCAAAAAATACATACAATTTGCTGAAATGTGCTTTATTTACAGTAATAGGCTGTATTTAAACACAAAACATATTTATTTTAATTAATATTATAATATTTTTTTCAATCGTGATAAAGGGATGTCGTGAAATTGAAAGCCCAAAGTGGCGAGGGACAACACTATGTGATAATACAGGCAAAATCAATCATCTTACATTATCATTCATTAGTGGTGTGTACCTGTACATTTTATAGTTCAAAGGTGTTTAATAAATGTGTGACATATTGAAGAGAGACGGGGAGGCTGCTGAAGCTGAATCTAATGTAAGAATTACAAGAGTCGCTTTTATGTGACAAATGTTGATCAGAAATCTGGACAATGTCAACGCTAAGCTAGCAGAATGGTTTGAAGGGGGAGGAGCGAGCCGTGTGTTAAACGTAGCCATTTTTATGGGCATCTCAATTACTTGCGGATCTTTGCCACTCACTCGTGGTCCCGGAATGTAAAACACGGCTATTCTCAAGCCTCTCTTATGTGCACTCTCCTCCTGATCAGCTCTGTGAATATGTAACTTCCAAGCATAATCATAAGACTCCTTATCAGTCACAGGCCGACCCCGAATATTTTAATAAAACAGCAGCTTTCATTTCCTTCCAATAGGGGTCAAAGTTCGCTCCAGTTCAGCAGCGGTGAGGTTGAAGTCACTGCTTCATCTTCATGAATAGCCTCTAACAACACTCGACCTTGCAGCAGTTAGCATTGTTTCTTGTGCATAAAAAGCTTCAGCGATTACTGCTGCGTAACATGGAGACGTTGAACGACCATATAATTATCTTTTTATCGTACGCGAGGACCATGAGGGACGCATCTGAGATGCTGATGGTTACCTGTGTAACACAAAGACACCATTATAAATGAATGAGGTTTTGTAATGCACCTGCTGCTTCCACGCCAAGGGAATGGATCACCTTTCATGGGAGAGAATGGAAGTTGTTTGCACATTGCTATCAATGAAGAGGCCATTACATCATGTGCATGTTTCTGCCTAATGCGTGCCTTGTTTGTTTTGCCTCATGTTTCTGCATGTTTGCTCTGACGTGTAAACAAGTAGCTTGTCTGTGAATGTTTTAGTGCATCAATGGTAAGACCCAACTTGGCGTGGGTGCGATCGTTTGCAGATGAATTTTTTATGACATACGGGCAATTCAGCCGGATCTGTAAAGTCCGACAGCGCCCAACCAGCTTCGGGTATTGCTTGGTTAGCGGCCTACGTGGATGAGCCCAAAGCAAAGCACTTATCTCGCTTATCTCCCGCTCATCTCCACGTCCCTCTGACTGGCTGACTTACGTTGACATAAGCAACATAACCGAAAAAAGCAGTTACTTGCACATTTATGTGTCACTTTTGCCAGACACATAAGAATGGAATATAATAAAAGATTTGTAGACAGCATTTTCCTCTATTTGTGCACATTCACTTTCTTTTCATACGATATTGGAATGACATAAGTACCGTAATCTCTCACTTATCGCGGTTAATTTGTGATGAGTGATGAGTGGCGTAGGAGTCTTTATTTATAAATAGAATTTTTTTGTAGTTAGATCATAGAAAACCTGTTTACAACCTTTAAAATATGTTTTTTTAACATTATTAGAGCCCTCTAGATATGAAATAACACCCCTATAATGACTTTTACATTTGTATTACCTAATATAGTACACATAAGAGAAAATAAGACATAAATAAGACTCGTGAGACTTGTGTGTGTCGCTGTAAATGTGTAAAAGTGATGTCGTGGGTTCAGAGTTGAGTTTTAGCTTAGCGTGGGTTACGCCGGCAACAGCAACCCTTGTTAGGTACACTGTTAAAAAAAGCAACAGTAGCATCTACAGTATCTTGCTTGCAAGTAAGTTTCCCTTACTGTATATATTCTACAGTATGATTACTGTAAATCACGTATAATGTAATATTAATAAGTACTGTATTATTATGGACAGTAATATTAACAGTACTGTAACACTCCTTACAGTAGCATACTGCTGTACTGTATTTTTTACTGTATTTATTACTGTTAATATAAGACCACTGTAATAAGAATTATTGCATTCATTTTAACACTGTGAATCAAAAACTGGAATAAAATCAAGACACATTTAGCCACAAAAAATGTATTTCTTCTTGTTAATGCCAAAACTTATACGAGAAACACAACATGTCTTCAGGGCTGAATCCCATCTGAACACGCCATCACTGTTTTCTTTTGACAATCCATCAATAATACAAACGTTTTCATTTGGAATTTGAAGCTTTGATAGTTCTTCATAACGTCTACTGAACATTTGCGACATAACATTGTGACTACTTCTTGGAAGTCCTCTTCCAGA
Source organism: Dunckerocampus dactyliophorus (assembly GCF_027744805.1). Classification (NCBI taxonomy): domain Eukaryota; kingdom Metazoa; phylum Chordata; class Actinopteri; order Syngnathiformes; family Syngnathidae; genus Dunckerocampus; species Dunckerocampus dactyliophorus. Next base: position 20,097,017 of record NC_072832.1, on the reverse strand, counting down.
GTCGGTATTAAGGACACAAGTAAAATACTCTTTGTTTGTAATCTCAAGTCAAAAAAAGTAAGAAAAAGATAAACAAAAGAAAAGAAAAAGAAAAACACGGCTGTTCAGGTAGGTCTCATCATAGATTTCTTGTGCGTACATATCAGGGTGGTGGGCTGGTCTCTCACTTGTTCATTGTCAAAACAAAGACAAACACGGTTTCCAGAAGACGATAGTGGTCCTTTCGAAAATGGACAACGACTGTTTGACAACCATGTTGCACTGACCACTGACGTCCACCACTTCACTTGCTAAATTGATGTAACTTTGGCCAGTGACAGTTAGCTCCAACCGAATAAGGTGACAAATTTAGCTGTCAATGACCGTTGCACGCCACACGTTCCACAATTCAAACGTTAACGTCACTAATCAAACTCGCCAAGCTAAACGTTCATTTTTTTTTACGTCTAGTCCCCCGGAGACAGCACTGAGCGAACTTGTAGCGATCAATGTCATTTGGCAATGAGGCAAAGGGTAAAATAGGCAGGTGTAGCTAATCAAGTGAACACAGGTTGCTTTTTCTCTGCCACTCAAAGTTGTGAAGCGTGTGCAGTTAACTTTCCACCTTTGAAACCCGTGAAACCTGTCATGTTCCCTCTAGAAATGACGGTAGTCGGATACGCAGGAAGAAATGATTTGCTGTCAAATTTATTTTTGATCATGATGCTTTGCAGAACGACAGAAACATGCTGAAAAGAGGTTTTACAGTAAGGATTTGTCCATTATACCGTAATAATGCTGTGAAAACTACAGACTTTTGTTACAATGTATATTGTGCCTGTTGTTCCACGATCAAGTCTGGTGCTTGTGTGTTTCACCAACCGTTACAGTGTCATTACTGACACTTAGAGACCGGCGTAGAATACTTACATATCATCCCAGTGTCTTTGAATGCGTCTTCTGAATGCCTGTTTGTATTTTAGATCATTTAGTCATTTTTATAGTTGAAAATGGTTAATTTAGGCAAACATTTTGTACAATTAGCTTAAATATGCGTTTTATAAATTAATATTTTTAATTAATTCGACTACAAAACAGCATTTTTTATTAATGAATGAATATTTGGAAAAACTGACTGAGTGAAAATATCTATATAAAAGAGTAGCGCAAAATATATAGTTCTGAGTTGTGGGCAGTGGCGTTTTCCTGTAAGATAAGAGCTAGCCCAAGAGAAAAGAAGAGTTGCCAAGCTGCATTGGCCGCATTGAAGTGTGGAGTGTGTCTTGTTGTAAGATATACAGGTCGTCCTACATCAGGGGTCTCAAAATCCTGGACTGCGGGGCCATATTTTGTTTAGTTCAAAGTTTAGTTTTAGTGCACCTTGGGTGATTTATATGAATTTGATATATACACTATTGTGGTGAACTTGAGACCCACAAGAGATGGTCAGAAGCACTTCAGCTTACTTAAAGGAAGCAACTTTTTGATTTAGTGCACAATAGCCAACACTGAACTTGCAGTAATGTTGCCACACAGTGAAATGAGCAGGGAGGTCACTGGACAGAACGCTTACTACCATCACCGTGCAACATGTAACAGGTAAAACACACATAGTGCAGCTACTACTACTATGAGGAATAATAAACAGCAACTATGTTAACTCTAAACACGCAACTCAAGCAATGTTTTACAAAACCAGCTGCTGGGAGCAGCTCTGGCAGCAAGGAGTCGGTAAGAGAAGAAGAAGAACCGTTCATGCTCTGAACTATTATTAATAAAGATTGAGAAGATTGGATCAGTTGTACTTTTTTTTTTTTTGAATACTTGATGCGGCCCAGCCTCACCGAGACTCTACCTCCAGCGGTCCTCAGGTAAATTGAGTTTGATGCCCCTGTCAAGTCAAGTGATGTTTTGTTGGAATTTATACCCAAATGAACTCCTAAGTCACGGCCACTGTACAAAGAACATATATTGACATATAAAATACAGTCATAAAAAGTTAAACATAAGCCTGTCACGATAACAAATTTTGCTGGTCGATAATTGTGCTATAAATTATCGACGATAATCGATAATTGTGACTTTTTTTGACCATATTATAATTAAATTTATCATTCAGTAATCGCTGTGTCATGTCACATTTTAGCCACTAGATGGTATTCAAGTGTGGTGTATCTGTGTTAGGCACAGAAGATGCCTACTACATTATATTAGGAATCGCAGGACATCACCACTTCACCTGGCACTATACATTCACTTCGCCAATCAAACGCCCCAGCAAACGGCAACCGCAGGGACGAATGCCCCACAGCACATCCACAGTGGAACTGAGGCATTCAGCTTAGAAACAATCGCCTTTGCGCTTTCATTCATATTCGCATTTACTTGCTAACTGCTAGCTGGCACTCTGTGTATTCAATCACTATGTAGCTAGCCACCGCTTAAAGACGCTGAATAACTGACAGGAGGCTCACTCTTTCCCTTAATTTGACTATTCAACCAATGCGCTCAGACACAAGCAGAGTGAACCCTCTTGTCATCCACCCTGTGTGCTACAGCAAGACGAGGAAATGGAACAGGGATACGTGCATGTACGCACATGGCAAATTATCAAGGCATCCAAATTAATTAATTTTGTTCAATTAATTGTTTTATCGATTATGATGACAGGCCTAGTTAAACATAACAATTCCTTACTTTTAACCCTCTAGCATTCAATAATCTTTATCCTTAACGATGGCCGTGACAGTCAAGCACGGTGGGCGTGTCTTCTCTAGCTGAGCTTTTTATGGTGTTCACGTGGCAATGGCTTTCCTTTTCTTTGGCGCACTGCCGCTTGCAAGACATAATGAAGTGCTAAAAGTGAATTGCTTTTCTTCCGCAGTGTGGCTGAGCAGGCACAAACTGTATTCTTCCACCCAGCTTGAGGCACACACTGCATTTCTGTGCTGCACGTGCTGCGTATCCTTCCACTGGCTGTAACTACTGTAACTAGTTCTCATCTCAAAGAGTCTCATCTTTACGGACCAAACTTAAGTTATTAATTAATTTAAGGGAGCAAGTTTTCAGCAATAAGAAGAACACGGGGCAGCAGGATTTGATGAGTTGGTCCGCATAGACGGGTTGGCGGGACAGCCTAAGCGGGTTGCACTGTAGTAAGCATGGATGGTTTTACAGTGGTGCAGTAACAGTATTAGGCGTATAAAGTCCAACATCAGACTAGCTGTATATGAGCCAATCCCATCAGCACGCTGGCCTACCTGTTACTGAGAAGTGACTTGTTTTCCAAAATTACATCAGGAGGCAGAAATGATTAATGGCCTCAAATCGGATAAGAGGATTTGCTTGGGCCTGCCTATTTCAATCATGTTGTGCTGAAATGGATCTAGCATCAAGCGTGCACTTAGTTTTCTATCCCCCCCCAGCATGTTTGTGTTTTGAGGCCTGACATTAGATCATCAACATCCACATTACTTGTTTTATTTGAAGGGATCGGAGGGACAAAACCACTTACTGGCTGCCAAATACAGTAGCAGCTGATTTTTATGCTTTCGCTTTTCATTCCCGCTCTTCAGTTCTCTGTCTGTCCCGGGCCGTTTCTTGCTCCCTCCTTCCCTGTCTGGCTTGCTTCCAGGTTGTCTGCTGCAGTCACTGTTCATGAATTTGCTACTGGGAACCTTCCACAAGTGTGCCACTTCAAATACTGTGCCGTCAAGGGAGATTCACCCTCAGTGTCTATCACATGGATCCGGATATGACTGATCCTTCTAGAATACTTAATGTGGCCTATATGGCACAATCTCACTTTTTTTCTCTCTCAATCAGTGTCATAGAACCTGAGATGAAAAACAGCTTGTGGTCGTATAACCACAAATGAGTGCTCAGGAGCACGGCGTCCCTGACCCATTCTCAACGACATGCCAGGTCTTTCACCGCAGGGGTGGAGATCCACAAGCCTGCCTAGTTCAGCCCACGCCTTCCCAATATGATCTCATTCTGCAGGAAGCAGGCTGTGGCCACTTCCGCATGAAGGCTGCAGAGCAGGTGCTCAGCCGCCTGCCTGTCTGTGTGTGTGTGTGCATGCTGCATTTCTGCTCAGCCTTTGCTCATAAACAACCGTGATTGAGCTGCCCTTCATAGAAGACTCTGCAGGGACATCTGGTGACTGGAGCACAAATTGCAGGTCACTGGAAATACTGTTAAGCAGGGGCTTTCAAACAGTGACAGTGTGTATGCATTTGGGGCAGTAGGGGCTGGTTATTTATTTTGTTGTATTAAAAAAAAAAAAACTCATCAAAACATTTATTTACGTATGTATAAATCAATAAATATTAAATCTAATAATAGTACATTCATATTGCGCTCAACTCAGTACATTCCCACTTACAACTTTGGGGGCCATGACCTTACTAAACACTTAAACATATCATTAAATTTGTATTAAACAATTTTACAATCATTGCAAAACCTTAACACTTATCATGCACACACCAAAACCATACCTCATCAACAAACGGGAGGGTTCTGTGAAAGAAAGGCAAAATACGGTACAGTGGAACCCCAGTTAGCATCCGTGAGGTGAGAAACACTATTGAATTCAAGAAATAACTCATGGCAAAACAGGAAGGTGGTAGTGGATGATCTCACTGCCACACCGTGTCTTAAATGTTCATTTATGCCTTTGAGTCATCATTTGTATGTATTTACATGCATTTCAAATTGTTGTCTGCATGTAAAACTATAATTGTAAAACCATAAAAACCTGTTTTGTGGTACTAGTTTTGGCTTTCTGGAACGTATAGTAATAATTGGATTTACTTTATGTTACGTGGCAGTGTGTGTCTGGACCCCAGATGCAGAGGCAAGAGGCAGTGGAAGTCGCATGAGTCTTTAATGGTCCACAAAACGTTAACAAAAGGCGAAGGTGATTAGTTACACCATGAGAAACAAAAAGTTAACCTGGCAGATGCAGGTAACTGAAGCGTAGAAGGAAGAGTTTGGGGTTGAGTGGGTGCAATAATCCGCATAGTTGATGATCGCACACCATGTAAATGCATTTAATATTAACTCTCTTTATCTGTCTGTAAAAAGTAAAGCCGTAGGCCTGTTATATGTAATATACAGAGGTGTGAAATAGTGTTTGCCCCTTCCTGATTTCTTATTTTTTTGCATGTTTGTCACAATTAAATGTTTCAGATCATTAAACAAATTTATAAATATTAGTCAATGACAACACAACTGAACACAAAGTGCAGTTTTTAAATGAAACTTTTAATTATTAAGGGAGACAAAAAATCCAAACCTACATGGCCCTGATTTTTTTCCCTTAATAATAAAAAGTTAATTTAAAAACTGCATTTCGTGTTCATTTGTGTTGCCATTGACTAATATTTAAATTTGTTTGATGATCTGAAACATTTAATGTGACAAGCAAAAAAATAAGAAATCAGGAAGGGGGCAAACACACACTACACCTCTGTGGCTGTAGCTTAAGTTAGCTTAGCAGGTTTTTCTTTATTTTTCTGGAGCTACTGCATCTCCCCTGAAGTCTTCTCTCCCCTCGGTCAGTCTGTCAAAGTAGGTGCTGTAAACCAGTGATTCTCAACTGGTGGGTCACGACCCAAAAGTGGGTCATGGAGCTGTTTTCAGTGGGTTCCTGGTCTTGGCAAAAAAAAAAAAAGTGTAATGACCGGATCTCCCTGAATGCACCTCACATCTATTGTATTTTCTTTCTACATTTACTGTATGCCATGTTTATGGGTGACTTAGCCAAGCTTGAGCGGGAGGGTAAAGACGTTGAGTGCGAACTTAACGTGCCGTCTGTCCGACACACAGCTAGAAGTTTTAGAAGACGTTTTAGTTGAAAAATTTCCGCAATTTGAGTCGCTGCTTGTCATTGAGGGGTGATGGCGGGTCCTGCAGCCAAACCCGTGGAGAACCGCTGCTGTAAACAACTTGCGCAAAAGTACAGTTAGCAACCTGTGATCATGAAGCACCAGTTGTGGAAACCAAACACAAACAGTTAATGGTTTGGTCTGCAACGTATCAGAAAAGAGGCTTTCCAAAATCAAAGCTGATGTGTGTGAATATCTGGTTTTGCCTAAAACACAAAAGTAATAGATTTGCTTTAATGGATGACTAAGGATATTTTGGATTTTTCCCAAGTTGGTTCTTGGGACAAATCAAGAAACGATTAATCCAGTACTAAAATAATTGTCGATTAATTAGATAATCGAGTCGTCATCGACTCATCAATTAATTGTTGTAGCTCTAGTTTAAATTCCAACTTTTGTTTTGAGGGAAAGGCAGCGGTTTGATGCCAGGTATGTGACAGATGCTAAAGGTGCTGTCTAAGAGGCTGCTGGAAACCAAAACCAAAAGGCTGTCCTCGGATTTCAGGTCATTTTGGGGAACGAAAAGTCAAAACATCCGCATCATGTTCAACTTGTTCCTTACTCACTGGAAATAACTGACAAAGAAAGCATTTAAAAGTCACTCATGAGTTTACTTGATTTTCACCATATAAATAAGCCATTCATCTTGTCGTTACAGTATAAAACATCTGCTCCAAACGTGCTTGTGAGATACTGTATCTGTGCATTTCTGTGTGTATTATAAGTGTGCCAAGACTTTATATCCATGTGCAGGTGCAGGCTCCAGTGGGTGTTATCTGAGGCGTTGCCGCGGCGTGATGTTGTCTATGATCCGGGGGCTGCAGTGGCTCATGTAATGCAGGGCGGGGTCAGAGTAGTTGAAGGCTTGAGAATTGTATGGTTCCTGTATCTGATCTGTTAACAGGTGAGGAAGACTGGCGGGGGGAAAAAATGTCACATTTAACATTAACATACGACAAACATCCCATCTTTGGTGCTGTAAAGTTGCAATCATTTGGAGCAATAATCCACTTCACATTTACTGGTTTATTGGTGACCACCTCATGTCTTCAGTTGCACAAAGCTTCTAAAGAAGTGCTGACTCGTGCATATCACATACAGTATCATATCCACCAAAAGTCTGGAGACACTTTCTCATTGACTACAATGCACAACTGTCTCCAAACTTTTGACTGCCAATGTAAAAAATGCACAGATACAATGCCAGTCAAAAGTTTGGAGACACTTTCTCATTCAGTACAATACAAAAGTGTATTGAATGCCCTGTATCTGTGCATTTTGTACCCATAGTGAATCCCTGTCTGTGGTTAAATAAATGTGAAATACAATTACAATTACATATGGCAGTCAATAATCTCAAGCAATTTGTGGGAAAGTTTGGATAAGCAGCACTTGAATATTCAGCAACTCGTCAATATTAATGCCAATTCAAGGCCTAGATAGTGAAAAAATAGAGAGATGCTGAAATATTGAGCTAAAAAAAAGCCCACGGTACAAAAAATACAACAACAAAAAAACCTCAAGGGGAATGTTGTTGCAGTCAATTCCTACAAAATGGAAAACAAAAATGTATAAAAAAAAATACATTCGTTGTCTATTAAACATAATATTTCATACAAGTTGCTCATGCACATTTCTGAAGATGCATCTTAGCAACAAACATTCATGTTAAAGTAACATTTACAGTATGTCACGCTCTGCATGACAGGTTGTACTCTGTTCTGCTATTCTTTCCTGCTTGGTGCTTTTATTTTATTTCTCTTTGGCCAGTGGCTAGTTAATTTGCTTTCATTGGACGTTCCTTTCTGCTTGGACTTCTGTTTCACTTTGGACTTTTACTGTTTGTGTGCTCAATGTTCCTCATCGCTATCTCCACTACCACTTTTTTCTTGTTACCTGGATTTACCTCCTTTTTAGGTACGTTCCTGTTTCCAGCTCCCATGGTGAGTTTTACATCCAACCTAGCTGTGTCTCCTTGTATTTTGCTACTTTGTTTGGGTTGTGCTGCTCAGATGGAGCTTATTGTTTGTTTGGTGATAATAAAGTATATGGATTGCAACAGCCACCGTGTTCTTGCACCCTTGGGCAACACTACCTGAGATAATAGCGAAACAAACAGCCACTAGCTGAAGCCAACAGCATTTCCAATAGCAAACAGGTGGCTCCAAAAACTCTCTCAAACAAAAGTAAAGGTGAAGCATACGAGCATACATAGGTGAAGCATACAAGCATACATACCCCATACATTCAAAGCATACATACTTCAAATTCTAACTGGAATTACAGCCAATGGCAGTTTCAAAACAGTGAGCAAAGCTGTTTGTAGGAAGTATTTTTGTCTATATATATTACCAGTGTAGGCCGCATGGCCTCCAGTTAACTCGAGTTAACTCAGGCCTTATCCTTATTGGCTTTTTTCCACTAAGAATGTGCCGTTTGTGTTACTTACTCTCCAGAAACAGTTGTCTTGCGGCAACAGAAACAAGCCAGTGCAGCCAGAAGGAGAAGCAAAGGGATGCCGATGCCCAGAACCAGGCCCAGAATAAGGTCCATGTCTGTGTTGCTCGATGTATCTCGATCTGCTAAGTTTCAGATCATGTCACATGTGTCAAACTGAGTCTTTCAATAAAGTAATGCAAGTATGGCTTTTCCTGGCATGGCTATACAGCTTTGTTCTTGCAGTTCACATTTCTTATAGCTTCAGTGTCATTTGTCTTCCTTTGAAATTGCACTCACCTAATACACAGGACTGTGCTTCATCCACATCAGTTGTGCCATTGCACACACACCTGTAGCCCCCATAAGTGTTGGTGCAGAGGGCAGGGTGCACACACACCGCCTCCTTGGCCTTACACTCATCCAAGTCTGTGGGTGGGAAGACAGTGAGCAAGTAGGAGACATAAATATTTCTTCATGGCTTATTTCTTCATGACAACGACGACTAGTGGTTGGCGAATATCATATTTTATTGCGTTATGGTGCAATTATACAAGATAATATTGTTTTCTTGGACTGCTAGGCTTAAAAATGGCTTCTTTCAAAAAACTGGACCAACTGAGTTTACCATCAACTTCTATAACGCTGATGTCATAGTGGCTGCTGACTCTGGCCAGGTAGTCTCTGATGTACCAATGAGGTGTGTCACTGGACATATTGATGCGATATTCAACCAGGCGTGGACCGGAGCTCTGTCCTGGATCCTTTCTACTGGCGTTGTAGAATTTGTTCTGGAAACCCCTGGATAGGATGTCAACCAGCTGAAGAAAAGGACATTATTATTGCTTTGTTTGAAAAGAATGTTTGTAAATTGTCAGTAGCATTGTCAGAGAGTCGCATGCTCAAAAAACCCACCTGCTCGAGTCCGTCTGCTCTGTTCCTCCTCCAATCCACAGAAACGTTGAACACATTACCCCCTGTGGACACACAACAGCCTCAACACCTGTGTGGTGACATCTTATGACCATGTATGGGCATGTCTACCAACGTATACAAAGAACTTGGCCATTGGCCACAATGAATGAAACAATATAAAGAACCTTATTAAAAGCTTACCTGGAGGATTGCCAGAGTCACCTGAAGAGAAAAAGATCAAAAATGAGATAATAAATAGCAATATGAAACGAAATGCCTGAGTATACAGTAAAGCCTTGTTTTTCGATGGGGTTCCAGGGCCACCAGGTGATGGTGAAAAATCGCAAGTAATACGCCCATAAAATGTCTATATATTTAACAGCACACGTCTCCCTGAAGTTGAGAGACATAGTCTCTCCAACGTGCCCATGGTCTTCTTCGAGACCTCCTGCTGGTCGGACATGCCCTGAACACCTCACCAGGGAGGCGTCTGGGAGGCATTCTGACCATTTGTTCGAGCCACCTCATCAGTTGCTCCCAGATGACAGCACTTCTCACTCTACTGTATTTCTAAGGGAGAGCGTAGACACCCAACCGAGAAAACTCATTTTGGCCGCTTGTACCGCGATCATGACCTCATGGCCATAGGTAAGGGTAGGTACGTAGACTGGCAAATTTTAGATCAGCCACAATGGACCTATGGAACAGTCCGCAATACCGTAGATGCCGCAACAATTCGCTTGAACTTGTTGACTTGGGGCAGGATCTCATCCCTGACATGGAGATGCCACTCCACCCTTTTACGGGCAAGAACCATCGACTATGACTTGGAGGTGCCGATTCTTATCCCAGCTGCTTCACACTCGGCTAGAAACCGATCCAGTGAGAGCTGAAAATCAGGATCCGATGAAGTCAGCAAGACCACATCATCTGCAAAAAGAAGAGACACAATGCTGCAGCCACCAAACTAGATCCCCTCAACGTCTTCGCTGCACCCAGAAATTCTGTCCATAAAAGTAATTAATGAACGGAATCGGTGATAAAGGGCAGCCCTGGCGGAGTCCAACGCTCACTGGATAGTAGTCCATCACACTGCCAGTAATGTGGACCAAGCTCCGACACCAGTCGTACAGGGAGTGAACTGCCCGAATCACGCAGTCCGATAACCCATACTTATTAAACGCCTTTTCAAATATGAAATGTATAGATTCACAGATGAAATTGGAGTCACGGTGTAGAACAGGCGTGTCCAAAGTGTGACCCGTAGGCCATTTGCGGCCTGCAGCTTTGTTTTTTATTGGCCCACGGCATGTTATAGAAGGAAATTGAAACCAAAAAACCCAGCGGAAATAGAGCAAAAAGGCAAAATGTAAAGAGAAGAAGCTGAAATGTTGAGACTAATAATAAAATAAGAAGTTTTGTCTTTAAAAATATATAAAGTTTGGATACCCCTGGTGTAGAAATTATATACCGTAAGTTTTTGGACCAAAAATCCACAAATTTGGGGGACCGTGAATGCTAAATCACGAATGTGCGGGGATGCACTGAACTGGAATTGAAGTAACACAAAAACAAATATTTGTGATGAAAAACGTATGAACGTACCACATCCGTCAGAGTCCTGAGGGTTCTCGTATCTGCAGAAGCAGTCAACAGAGCCTGGTTTGTTCTTACACTCATACTTGGCATTGGGACAAGCCGACAGCTCAGCACACTCGTCTATATCTTCAGTACACACACAGACAACTTCACTGTTAGATTATTGTTAGTGAAGTTAAGATGATTGCTCTCTAAAGACTCTCTACCTGTACAGTTGATTCCATCGCCAAAATAGCCAGGCTTACACGTGCAGGTGTAGTTTTGTTTTGTGCTGGTGCAAATGGCATCTTTGTGGCAGGGGAAGGTGAAAGGGGGCATGCACATGTCTGGAAAGTACATTGTGAAGCTGATTATTTGAGCCTAAAACATCGCAATTGGTTTGGGACTGACCATGCTCAAAGCACTTGTATCCCTGTTTTCCATTGGACACTGTATTATCCGGGCATTGCCCACAGGTAAAGCGTCCGGGCTGTGACTCAGATTGGCACTGCACCCCTCGGTAACATGGCTTGCCTATGCATGGGTCCGCAACGCTTCCACAAAACCTCCCACTGAATCCTTTGGAGCAGAGGCATCCTAACACCTGGGACATTACCAGAGACACAATATTACTGACTAAAACCAGATGACTTAACAATATAAACATCATCTCAATACACAAACATTGTTGCCAACTTGTGCATCAGTACTCCATGGTTAAGAAATGATAGGAATAGGACTACACACATCCCTAATTTGTTAGCTTGACGTTTTGGGTGACAAATATGCATGTCGTTTTTCAAGTTTACCTGGAACTTTCCCTGCAGATGGTTTTCAGTAACGCTGTCATACAGACAGGTACCTCCATTAAGGCAGTTGCAGATGAGAAGGACGGGGGTAAACAATGAGCTGGAAAGCCCGTCTGTGACCTTAATGGTAAGCTGGACAGGATCAGTGCTAAGGGGCATCCAGGACAAGTAGCCATCACCTAGATTGGAGAAAGGGTCAATAGCCTGGAACTCATTTATTGTACTTTTTGTGACCAAATATCGAGTGACATTTTATTAGTCAATAATTACAGTACATAATTTGCTTTTATATATACAATTTAGCTCAACCTGCATCAAGGCTTAACAATGCTTATACAGTAGGACAAGGAGTACGACAAGGCATTTTGTCTCCCTGTGTTTTTAACATGTCTAAGGCCGATCTATCTGGTTCCCAATACTACCATAAAGCACCTAGCTGATGTATGCTAACGATCTAGTGGTTTTCTGTCCATACAGTGCTAGTCTACAGCGGTTGTTAAGGGTTTGTTCAAAGTATGGCTTGGACTTTGATATTAAATACAATTCAGAAAAGAGCAACATCATGATTGTCAGGAGTAAAGAGGACAGGAAAACTAACTTTCCCTGACTTCTCTCTTTAACATCTTCCAAAGTCTATGATGAGGTGAAATACTTGGGCCATTACATATCCACTGACCTGACAAATGATAGAGACAATTACAGATAATGTTGTATGCAATATGCACAAGCTAACATGCTTGTTAGTACGTTCTCTATGTGCTCAGGAGCTGATAAAGCGTCACTTTTGAAAGCTAATTGTACCCCTACGTATACTGCCCACTTGTGGCGGCATTGTATAAAAAACAGTATACATAAACTTCAGGTGGCATACAATGATGGCATGAGGATGCTGCCATGCTGTAAATTGCCAACACACATCTCTTCTGTGTATGAGGTGTTTTATGAAACGAAACCAGTGGTCGCTGGGGCTTTTAAAGTTGGTGCCCAGCCAAATATAACAAGCATAAATAGGTGCTACGTGGGTTGATCTGACTATTCTTAAGCCATACTGATGAAATGTAGAATTACAGCTTCTGCTTGGACATCAACAAGTAGCAAGCAGCTGTTAAACTCTGATGGAAAAACCATCCACACTGAAGCTGATGCTGGGAACACAGAGGTAGGCTGCAAGGTGCATGTTAAGCGCTTAAGGTGCATAACGCCTTTCACACTGCCACTTCCATGTATTACTATTCATAGTAGCGATGCAATAGTTCTGTTTACAACCTTTTAAATATGTTCTTTTTAACATTATTAGAGCCCTCTAGACATGAAATAACACCATTACAGTCACCTTTACATTTGAACACAAGAAGTGGGGTTCTGAGTTGAGCTTGGTGTGGGTTGCAGATTATTGTTGATATTGATTATTGTAAAAAACGGTTGTTGTGGCAATCAAGTCTGGTGCTTGTGTGTCCCAAACCTTACAGAAACATTACTGGCACCTGTAGTGACCAGTGTAGAATACTACAATGTCATCACGATGTCTTTGAATAACTTGTACGTGTATATTTCACTTCATTTAGCAATTTTATTGCTCGAAGCTGCTTAATTTTGGCAAAAAAACCCATAAAATTTGCTTAAATATGCATATTTTTTGACTGACAGGGCATACTCAACCACGAAACAACATGATGTATGACTTTATATATTTCTGAAAAACCACGATAGAGTGAAGCCGCAAAGTTCGAAGCGTAACGTGACGAGGGAAGACTGTATTTGCATGTTTGTGCACCTCACCACTGCCAATGGAGGCCTGTGGAGGTCTTGGGAAGAGTAGCGAATAGGTTATAGGATCTTCATTTGGGTCCTGGGCAATGATCTGAATGTTAACTGTAGAGTTGACTTCAGCATGGATCACTGTAGGTTCTGTCACGATGGGAGGTGTGTTGCCTACCAGAACATATATAAATATAGTCAAAAGCTCAGTTCTTACTGATGAAATCTTTTCAAGATAATATTGAAATTACCATAGATTAGGGCTAAATTTTTGTATTGTTTCTCAGCATCTAAGGTTTGAAGGCCCAGGCCTGAGCTGCTGGATGCGAGGGTGTCGTGCACACACCGCATGCTGCCTTGGCAGGTTCTCCGTAGCTCCTCTACCACATCGGGACTGAAGCCTTCCAACAACTCTTTGGTGGAGACTGGAATAAGTGGAACTAGTGGAGGCGAAGAGAACAGCAGACTCTCTGGTTGTGGGACTGTCCCTAGAGACACAAATGGGTAAAATATAATAAATGTAAAGCTTTGATTTTGTTATAATGTGCCACTGTATAAAAGTATTTTTTTACAAAAATATCCCAATTGTAGAAAAATGTATTAGCTAGGCGAAAACCTTGCAAGACGGTACAGTGAGAGGGAGGGCTATCACGAGACGAGATGATACACGAGTTTGGGTCTTTTAAGAATAGCGCAATGAAAAAATATAAAATATATATGAGACTATATTGCAATCTGCTAATTTAATTTGTACTACTCTTGCGCACTTTGTGTGTATGCTCAATTCAACGTTAATTGACATACTGTAAGCAGAGATGCAAGGGCTGCTAACTGTAGCACAGTAGCTCGCTGACACAGTTTCAAGAGCGTGAATAAACTAGTTGTCATCTCAGCTGTGTGAGGTTACTGCAAAGAAGGGAAGAGTAGCCAAGTGCATTAGACATTTCAACACCACGAATTTGATATACCATTTGCAAAAGGCAGAAGCCTAAAAAATGAAAAATACGAAATAATACATAAAATAAATATTAACATCCATTGAACTGCATTCTAAATATATTTTCTGTTTGTATATTTTTTTGATTCCAATCATTTTGACCATTTTCTGAAGTAAAAAATCCTTGAATTTGCACAGTTCCTTATCAAATACAGGGGAGCAACCTAAGGTGAGGCCACCGTGAGCGTGGCTTCTTGACTTAGTGGGCAATCCCCGTCGACCGTCTGAGTGCACACTGAGTTGCACTCAGAGCATCTGCCAGTTTCTATTTGTCAGCACGCTGCTAATAATATAATGTTGCAGAAACATTTATTATACACCATGACTTTCTACAGCCTGTGTAACGTCTTTAATGTAAGTGGGAGGTGTTATTTATCATGTTCTGTGTGCTCTGCTGCCCTCTTTCTGCCGTTTGTTGCACCCCCAAGCCTATCAGGAGGAGCCAATTACCACACCAGCCATCTTCAGCTGCAGTCTCACCTACACACATTGCCAGATTGTTACCTGCTCCTCTCGGCACAGTCCCTTTTTGCCTCTGCCAATACATGTTCCTCCATATTCCTTGCCAGGCCTTTTTCCTGCAGTGGTGAGTGTCTCTAGTACTTGCTATTCCTGCTTGGTTCTCAGAAGCTTTTTTTGTTAGCATTTTTCCCTCTCTGCCACCCTTTTTGGCAGCTCCCTTAGTTCTAATGTTTTTCCACATGACTAGGTCCGGGTGATTTTGTGTTGTACTTTTGTATTTTGTGTTTTTTTCCCCACATTGTGGACAACTTTTGCATAGTAAATTTTGATTGTTACACGGACTACCTCGTCTCTGCATGTAGGGATCCAAAACCCGGCCTTGGCCGAACCTTAACAATTATTCTCGCTAATGAAATGCGTACAGTTGCAGCATCTCTGCATCCTGAAGGGGTGGGGGCTTGCGTGAGCTGGAAGTTGCTTGTCACTGACGTCCATTCAAAGTATCACAATGCAGTCAAAGTATCAGGACTTTTCCTCTAGAAGGAAAGGCGGCACGTACCTCATATACAAATAAAAGGTAAGAACGCTAATGTTTTTCAATTTATAAAAAATAAATCAGTATCTGAAAACATTTTTTAACCAAAGTGAATTATTCTCCTCTTTCTTGGTTATCCTCTTATTAAGAAACCTCTAACATTAAAGAATTCCACAGGAGTGAGTGCCTCATCAGCCAGGGGACAGGAGGAGCAGACTTAAGAGGGCAGGAACTGTACGTGTGCCATTGTCCACTTTTTAGTGAATATGCTATTATTTGTATGTTAATTATTTAAGTTACTGTCAACATTGCAACTCTGCTGCTGAGTCTGGTGACCAGTCAAAAAGGCTATTAAAAGCTATGTGCATTTCAAGTTTAAATAAAAAGCAGCAGAAGTACTGCATACAGTGCATATTTGTTGCACAGTTTGAACATGGTGTTTTTTAATGTCTGTATTAAGCATACACGCATGCAATCCTATTACTATAACATTACAGGTTGGTATCTGTATCAGACATAAAAAGTGGTATGGGCCATCTCTAATAAGTTGTATTTGTGTTGTTTAACTTGTATTTTTAATTATTATAAAGAACAACGGCTTCTAATTATAGTGATACAATTTGAGAAAAATGAAATCCAACTGTATGTGTCTACATTCCACTTACAGGAAAGCCCAAATTGATGCAGCTTGTCTTCCGAGGGTGGGTTGAAATCAGGTGAGGACAGGAGCCTGCCGTCAGACATAAGGAAGTCATCTGAGCGGCTAGAACTCCAGAGGCCCATGAGACCCACTGTCCGATTGTAAAAGGTCTGGGGAACTTCCACCATGGCTGCCAACTGTTTGTGGCCTTCCACGCGCCACACCAGCACATGCAGACCACCGGCATACACTGCGGCACATCGATCCACTGAGATACAGCGTACAGCAAAGTCTCTCTCTCCAAGGTGCACTACACCTGAAAACATATTTATCAGACAAAACTGGTTATCTGTTTCATAAAAATAGATCAACCTTCAAGGCCGATGTGTGTCGCTCATACCAATAGTAAGAAATACTTCAGTGTTATCAACAAACACTCGTAGTCCTTCGCCTTCGTCTGCACATCTCCATTCAATCTGTAAGAATTAGCCAAATGTTTACATGTGATAGGGTTTTGTATACAGTGTTCCCTCGTTTATTGAGGGGGTTAGGTTCCCAAAATAGCCCGCAATAAGTTGAATCCGCGAAGTAGCCAGCATAATTTTTTTTTGCAATTATTATATATGTTTTAAGGCTGTAAAACCCCTCACAATACACTTTATACACTTTTCTCAGACAGGCATTAACATTTTGTAACATTTCTCTCTTGTTTAAACACTCTCACCTCCAAGGTTGGACACAAAAAATTATTAATAGTGACTCGCGCGTGCCTGTTTGTCTTGGCGCCGCTCCACTGTAGCGTTTTTGTATCTTTGTTAAAACATATTGCTCCTGTCATCGTGTTTTCCTCCTCATAGTCCTTCTCTAACCAAAGATTCATGTATGCCGTAATGGCGCCCCTCAGCTCCGTGCTTCCAACTTTTTGTGCAATGGTTGGCTTCCTCTGCCTTTTGGGTGCAGAACGTTTTGTCGACATTGTGGGTTTTGTCGGGGAGAAAACTTGCAAACATACTACAAGTTACAAACATACAAACAGACTAAGCTGTTTGCTAGCGACGAACACAACAGGATACGTGGCAGTGCAGAACGAAGGAAATGGATTGACAATGCTCTACAGCCAATCAGAACGCAGAACGCAATGGGCGAGTTCTCCCTTTGCCAATAAGGACGCAGAACACAATGTTCTCTCTTAGCCAATCAGGACGACGAACACAATGTGCATTCATACGCTACAAAAAAAAAGTAGGGATATCCGATAATATCGGCCTATCGTACAAATTGAAAATCGGTCAATATTGGTATGGGTTTTTTTCCTTATAATGAAATATTTCTCAGATGTTTGCGTACGAGAGCTGTAGAATGTTGAGAAGTTAACTGCTGTTGCTGTATTCATTAGTGTCACAAAATATATGTAGATAGATTAGATTTATATAGATATAGATGTATAGATATAAAAAGCACTAAAATTGCGCAAAAACCCCCACAAAACAGCAAGGCCGCGAAAGATGAAGCGCGATGGAGCAAGGGAACTCTGTACTACGACTTACCATAGCAACCTGGCCTTCAGTGTCAGACTATTTATAGTTAATGGACCAATTGATTCACAATGCATCAAGAAAGGAACATAAACTCCTGAGCTATACCACAGACGTGGGTGTACTGGACTGGGAACTGTAAAAAAAAAAAATGCATTGCACAACATCCTTCATAGCCCCATTTATAGAATAGAATTTTAGACATATTGACCTTTCATTACTTTTATACAGTCAGTAAGCCTTTGTTTTCAGTCTCAATTGCAGTATTAAGTTAAATAGACTTTCACTCGCATACCGCTTTTCTACCTTCAAGGTGGGTTACCACATTTACCTACTAATGACACAGTATCGGGAGAAACTGGGGGTTAAATATCATGATCTACCTGGATCTACCTGCCTATCCTGCTCCATTTAGCTTACCTCTTGTTGCAACACAGGCTATAACGTGCAATATTTAGGCCTATGCCATTTTACAAGGAACTATTGGATTGGATTCTTCTGCATTGGAATCTTTTGCAGGAAGATTAGAAGTCTGCATAAGAACCTCTGAAACTGAACTCATGAATACACAAACTGCTACACACACATTTGCTTTAATTTTTCCATATAGACTGGCAAACTGACCTTGCCAATGCCCTGGTAGAAGGCAGCCATGCGTACCACCACTGGGAAGTCAATCTTCCCTTTTGTGTGTGTGTGTAGCCTTTCAGTCTGTCCTTGCAAGGTGAAGATATTGGATCCGGTGTTGGAAGACAGTCGCACAATCACAAACTCTCCTAAGGCCTTAAAGGAGTACTCTGTCCCATCGAAGGTGATGTAGTGGAGGCTGCCATACACCATTGCTGCATTGGAAGCATACAATAGATGTTACAGTTAAGCGAGATTCAAATCCATCCATCCCTTTTCCGCTTTTTACGGGGAAGCAGTTTCAGTAAGTGATAGTAGGGCAATGGACACGGAACGCAATGAAGGGACAGACTACTTGATAGAGGAGAACTGTCACAGAGAACTTTATATGAAGCTCAGATCATAACATTGTGGTTTTGTTACAGACATAGTGGACAACCAATATATGATGAACATTATGGCTTGCAGTACAGAACTTATATACTTTCCACAGAAAAGGTGGATGTCAACTTGACTAAAAGCCAACTTTTTGTAGCAAGCAGTAAATGTATGACTTTTGCTGTATATGCCAAGGTATGTCTGTTCAACTTGGGAGGTGTGCTTTTACTCCAATTTCAGTCTGAAGAGAGTATTCTATGTGTAGCTTTTCCTGGCACAAAGAAATTCATGATATCAGTAAGGACGACCAGGACTTCCCTGTCCACCGGCCACCTTCTAATGTAGTAGGTCTATCCTCAAGCCCCTTCCTCGATAGGCAAGTGCGGAATATCTTACCAAGGAGGCGTCTGAAAGGCATCCAAACTAGGGCTTGTGACCATAGGTGAAGGTAGGAACGTAGACACGGGAGTTCATCACCATAGTCTCCCAATCCAGAGGTACTGTCTTCGACTTCCAAGCAATGTTAAAAGATGTGTCAGTCATGACAGTCCTGCAGCATTCAGAGCAATGATGTATTCTAGGCAAATCTCTTCCACCCCTGGGACCTTGCCACAGATGAGTTGTCTGACTACCTTAGATACCCACATAGAGTAAGTATTGCTTTCACAGTCCAACAATATCGCCAATCAAGGTCAGCAGGCTGCCGTCCACACTGCAGTCAGTAAAGAAAGGGCACTGCTTCACCTTTCTGAGGCGTCAGATAGTTTGTCTGAACCTTTTCGAAGCCAATGAAAAATCATATGTGGCCTCACCAAACTCTTCCCACACCTGTTTTTGTCTCAGCAACCGCCGAGGCTTCGTGTCCCTTGGTTTGATGATACGACTACAAAGTCAATAAAAGACCTGCAGACAGTGTCCTGGTGCCAGGTGCACTTATGGGCATCCTTATGCTCAAACATTTGTAGGACAAACTGTGGACAGAAGTCCAATAGCATAACGCCGCTCACTTTCAGATCCCAATCTCCTACAGGTTAAAACAATTGAGTCTTGAATGGGGATGCTCTCCAGAACCCCCTGGAGGGATCCCAAGAAGGCTGGGTACTTTGAACTGCTTTTTGGTGCATAGGCACAACTCAGAGTCAGAGCCCGTTCACCAACCCGAAGGTGAAGCCCTACAACCTTCCCAATCACCAGGGATGGCAACAAGTTGGGAGGACATGAATAAGCACACACTTGCGTAGCACAACTCGAGTGTAGAATAAACTCCAACCCTTTTTTAACCTTTCCGGTTCCGGAACACAAACTGACTATATCTTGTTTGAGGTGGGGTACACCCTGGACTGGTCGCCAGCCAATGGCAGGGCACATATAGACAAACAACCATTCACACTCACATTCATACCTATGGACAATTTAGAGTCGGCAATTAACCTAACATGCATGTTTTTGGAATGTGGGAGGAAACCGGAGTACCCGGAGAAAACCCACGCACGCGCGGGGAGAACATGCAAATTCCACACAGAGATGACCAACGGAGATTCGAACCCAGATCTTCCCAATCTCCTGACTGTGTGGCCAACATGTTAATAAGAAGAAGAAGAAAGCATTTTATTTGTAAACGCCTTTCAAGGAACCCAAGGACACTGAACATAAACCCAGTTTAAAGCAACCCACACATACCTTTTTATTTTAATGGCATGATCAAATTGAGAATAAGATGTCTTGAATAAGTGGGTTTTGACTGTGGATTTGAAAAGAAGAAGAGAGTCTATGTTGCGGCGGGGGAGTCTGTTGGATGGCTTTGCATGTATACAGCAGGATTTTGAAATCAATTCTAGATGTGACAGGGAGCCAACGGAGGTGCTGCAGGATGGGGGTGACGTGATGAAAAGAAGAAGTTCTGGTGATGATGCGAGCGGCTGAATTCTGGACCAGTTGAAGCTTAAGGAAGGATTTGTGAGGGAGGTTGACGAGGAGAGAATTGCAGTAATCAATAAGGGAGGTAACCAGGCTGTGAACAAGAATAGAGGTAGGATGGGGGCTGAGGGAGGGGCATAGGCGTTTGATGTTGCGTAGATGGAAGTACCCAGACTCTTAACATGAGGGGAGGGGGAGACCATGTTGTTGTTGATGCTGAGGGAGAAACTGTCAACTTTGGATAGTGTAGATTTAGAACCAACTGGGGGACATCTGTTTTTTCCACAGTTGAGTTGAAAGAAAATTTGAGGTGAGCCAGGATTTGATTTCAGTTAAGCAGGTGGTGAGGGAATAGGGAGAGAGGGTGGAATTTGGTTTGCTAGAGAGGCAAGAGCTATCCGCAAAGCAATGGAAACGTATGTAATATTTAAGATATTGCAGAAAGTAAGAAGGTAAATGATAAAAAAGGAGGGGTTCAAGGACAGTGCCTTGAGGCATGCCTGTAGTAACAGGAGAGGAGTGGGATCTGTGGGACTTCAACTGGATGAACTGTCCATCTATAGACCCCAGATGTATATTCTCCTAGCTTCACATATTGCTTCCTGTTTGCTCGATTGCTAGATTTTAACCCAGTTCAAAAATAACTCTATTATTCCATACCCATATACAGTAGACACCCCTACAAAATAAATAATCCGTTCCGAGAAATTTTATGTTATAGGGTTTTGATGTTATACGAAGTGTAAAATACATGTAAATAACCTAATCTGTTCCAAGATCTTCCAAAACTCACCCCTTTGGCACTTCAAAATATTCAAAGTCCACCAAATATGGTGGGAAAATATAAGAAAACATTAGCATAAACATAATACAGTAACATTCCAATATAAAATAAGGTAATAAGATTACTGTAAATGAATAAAACTGAAAAACAAAAACAATCTTACAGTTCAGGAGATGTCTTGATCAGGAGCACGTACAGTAAGTGGAGGCAGGAAGGAGGAGGAGTAGCCTGAGTCGAAAAGCGACTCAAAGAGTCTAGGAGTCAGCTGGTCTCACAGACAAACGCACACGCACTACACGATAATGCTGTGTGCAAAATTTTAATTTGTAACTTAACTTAATTGTTTAAGTTAGTTTAAGGTGGACTACGAAGAGGAAGGAGGTTGAAGGGAGAAGCCTGTCTCTCACACAAACTCATGTACGCGCTGTATAAGTCAGCCAATGAGATGAGAGCATAGGCAGTGCCCCGATAATCAGCCAATGAGATGAGAGCATAGGCAGTGCCCCGATAATCAGCCAATGAGATGAGAGCGGAGGGGGTGCCCCGAAAATCAGCCAATGAGAGCGTGAAGCGTCAGAAGGCGTCACCAAGTGTTACTCTGAACTTGCACCGACTTGAGGCATTAATAAATTTGATTGAAAAAAAAAAAAAAAAAAAAAAAAAAAAACTTGCACGGACTTGATGATTTACGTTATATGGAATATCTTACGTAATACGATGAAAAAACTTTACATAAATTCTTTACGTTCAATGGAATTTACATAAAAGGAGGT